>NC_086360.1:21000760-21600760 GCF_036324505.1 Eleginops maclovinus
TTCACAAGAAAAATAAAAATGTGCAGCTGAATAATCTGCTTTAGAACAGATATGTTCACAACACAGGGTTGCATTCCCACCGAGGGGTGCTTCTTCACCACTGGCATCCTTTGCTAATGCTAAATGCGAAGGACACACTGTTGCACATCCTAGCCTGTAAGCGAACCGTGTTTTGTTAAGAAATTGAGAGCGTTTCAATAAATGAGTCTCACAGCAGCAATGGGAGTTACATTTCCACCTTGCACTTTGCTCAAACACCTGCTGTGCTCTACTTGTGAACAAACAGGTCTTTAGAAGACACAGGGCCTCAGGCAGGGTGAAAAGGCAGAGGGAGCAGTTCAGGCTTTGACTCCAGGGTATCTTACTTAACGTGCAAAAGAAAGGTTTGAGGACTTGTAAAGAAAACAATTGCACATCATATATTTTCTTTAATAATTGATTTTGTTACAATACGTTGATGTAATTCTTATTGTGTGTGCGACACTATATCATTGATTGCTTTTTCACTTCATATCCTTAGACTGTTCATCCCCAAGAGCTGTGCATCAAACATTATAACCCACCTCAGTACATTCAGTCTCCTGCATTTCCTGTTTGATTCTGTTTGAAGATTTCTAATCAGAAAATAATGTGGTTAAACACTGTGCCAGTCTTTGTGTGTTGAAGTTCGCAATAAAGTAGAAAACCCTTTCTTTGTCTTAGACGAGTGTGTCCGGTCCTCCAGGATGATTTGAAACAGACATGAGGACATAAAAATGACTGTAACGTCTAAATGATTTCCTCCCATTAAGTTTCCACTCCTCTCTCCTTCCATAATCATTTCTCTTATTTCCGCTACCTTGTGCCGGCAAAGGAGAGGAAGCTTGTCTTCAACCATCTACAGATGAATTACATTTCTCCTTCATCACATCAGGGATGGAAAAACATATATTAATAAGAGAGGAAAGAGTTACACAAAGTACGACATTTCATACATGTGTATATATAAACGGTGGCCAATTCGGGCTGCCCAGAATTGCTGATGGTTCTAGGGGCAATTTTGAGTCTGTACGATTACGTCCACCATAAATGTATTTTCCTGTTGGTCACACAGTGGGGTAAGTGCTAATCTACCCCCTGCCATCGCCTCTCCTCTAAGGCTTCAACTTAGGACCCCTTTGCCTACATGCAAAGCGGACAAAGTGGATGTGGAATGTGGATTATGTTCTGAATAAAAAATGGTAAGCGTCCAGTGAACCCAGCAGTAAGTTATCATTCGGAAAATTGTCAAATTTGCACATAGCCTTGATGGAAAACCCATGGTTTAGCTTATTTTGGTGTACGAACACACACACACACACAAACACACACACACACACACACACACACACACACACACACACACACACACACACACACACACACACACACACACACACACACACACACACACACACACACACACACACTGTACTATGATCTCACCTGCTCTGTATCTGGCTGTCTGCGAGCCCTTCCAACCTTGTTATGTATGAAAGACAATAGCCTGCTGAGTGTGTTTGTGTGTGTGTGTGTGTGTCTGTGTTTGGTATTGTACTTTAGTTGCTATGATGCAATGGAATAACACCACTGGGCTTGAAAGTGTAAAAGTACTTGTCTGGGTGGCTTAGCACCAGTTATTTGTAGTCTCACCGCTGCCACCAGCATTTTCACCATACGAGGGATATTACATCTGTGTAGGATCTGAGAAGGTCCCACAGATTAAAACGTGACCTTGGGACACACTCCTTATTTTGTAATTAAAAAAAGAACATCTGAGCTGGTGGTATCCTTCCTTTCTTTCTTATTTTGATCTCAAATATTCTCACATCCTCTTTTATACTCTTTTCTCGTCCTCTTCCTCTCTCTGTCCCCATGTTTTTGTCTCACAGAGCCTCTATAAAGACGGACAAAAGGAAACTCCTCAGACAGGCGTGAATTTTCATGGGGTGTACTAAACTAGACCCCAGGACCTGTAGGGGCCCAGTGGGGAAACCCACCAACTATTCCTGCCCTCCCTTCCATGGAGTCTCATGTTGCCTTTCACCATCCATCTGTGGGCATAGAAAGAGTGCAGACAGGCCAGTCTGCTTTTATTTGCCCTGCATTTCCATTCAGGGTGATGAGGCCTGCCAAGGTTTCACAGGTACTGGTAATGTAAGCCTTGCTCCTGGGGTCTCAGTAGTCTAATTTAGGGGGTTTAGACAGCAGGTCAGGGGCGTAGGAGCGGTTTGGTTGAATGGCTCTGAGTTTGGTTGCTCTGTCTCTCAATCAGGCCCTTCATGAAGCAGACAGGGGGAGGAGGAGAGCAGGGGCGCTACTTCCACTGTACAAAGTTATTTTTCCCTCCATTGCTTTCCTCCCTCTCTGTCTCTCTCTCTTTCTTTTTCTCACATTTTCTTTTCCGGGTTGAGGTTCCACAGTGTATATAGTGCAGTAGCAGTCCCAGAAGGCTCGTTCTCAGGCTGTTGACATTGCAAAAAAAGTGTACGTTTTAACAAGTGTTTAAAGAGTACGGCTGGGGACACGGGTCTGTGACTCTGAATGTTTGGAGTGTTAACAGGACCCAGGGTACGGTTCAGCACAGCTCACGGAGGCGATTCAGAATGACATGTTTGGAGAAGTCTGGTCATTGTGGCGTACTGGTTTTTCCCAGCTGCCCCACCCCACCCCATCACAACTGGGAAAGGGTTGGGGTCAGTACCAGATGATATGACTAAATAGAAGGATACAGAAGTTTGTTTTTGTAATTAGTTATTGCTCTCTGATTGAAACATCTAAAATTATGAGAAATAAAAACAGAGTTCTCTACCTGAGCTGGTGGCTGCTTGGGGAAATTGGGTAATTTTCTTTTTCAATTTTCATCAGTGTGTGGGGACAATAAAAACAACCGAGGGAAGAGCAGAGTAGAGATAATTCCTGTTTTAAGTAAGAACCCAATTACACCGCAGCCATACGGCTTACACAGAGAGACACTTGGATTGGGTAAATTTGAATAATGAGTGTAAATACCCAACCTGGACTACTCAGCAATCCTCTTCATTGCCCATTTTATGGGTTTTTATTTAAGTGATTACACTAGTTTCTCATCTGCATGCGTGCACATTTATGATTTTATTGTAAAATAATTTTCATTACCCTCATTATTTCTGAATTAAGGTGTCTATGGTTAATTAGTTGCACTAACATTTCTAACTGTGTAATTCAATGCTTATTGTTAATCTTATTTTAGCAGATGGGCTAACTTTATATTTTTAGATAAACAAGCAATAAAAAAACAGCTCAATACAACCATCACCAAAACTAACTATTTTTGTCTGTATTGCAAGCCTCAAGTTACTCATTGATCCGATTTTGAACTCTCTTGGTCCAGAATCGCTTCAGTTATGTCCCTCTCAAGATCTGTAAGAATCTGTCTAGGTTTCTCACTGCACCACTTAAACCAACCTCTAAATCATATCTATGACATATCTCCATCATTGGTTTGTTGCCAATATACCTCATGGCAAAATCCCATCTGAGTTATACCCCACCTATCCCCCTTCATCGCTCCCAATCCAAACATTTGACAGCCTCTGGAAAGGTGCAGTTCAAGTTGTTTTCACTCAGACATCTCTCAAATGTAGCGTTAACAGACAGTATGAAAAATACCCCGAAGACACATACCAGTTTGGCTAAAAACAGGGTGTTAGGAAGAAAACATTCAGAGCCCCTTGTGAACCAATATGTTTGAATGTCCCCTGAGAGGTGGTGCTACTGCTTTCTACCTTTTTTTTTAAAGAGACCAGCAATTTGTTTATCCTGAATTGTATCCCAGAGGAAACTTTACTGTCAACACACTTTTCACCACGGGTAGGTCAGATTTTTACTCGTAAATAAGGCCTGTGTGGGTCTAAAAGAAAGTTTTACTCTCACTTGAACACAACACAGCAGATGATTTTAATTTGTCTTCAGCGGCTATATGTAAGATTGTTTGTGATTGATTTATATTGCATTTTAGAATAACATGGGAATATACACAATCATAGAACCAAGAGGAAATCACAATATATACTTACAGTGTGTATACAACTTAAAAAAGAGTGCCAAGAAAAAAGAAAAAACAAACTTAAAAAAAAAACAAGACTTGACCACTGGCTGTAGTATAATTGGGACCATGCTATCGTGTGTGTGTGTGTGTGTGTGTGTGTGTGTGTGTGTGTGTGTGTGTGTGTGTGTGTGTGTGTGTGTGTGTGTGTGTGTGTGTGTGTGTGTGTGTGTGTGTGTGTGTGTGTGTGTGTGTGTGTGTGTGTGTGTGTGTGTGTGTGTGTGTGTGTGTGTGTGTGTGTGTGTGTGTGTGTGTGTGTGTGTGTGTGTGTGTGTGTTCGTACATCAAAAGAAGCTAAACCATGGGTTTTCCATCAAGGCTATGTGCAAATTTGACAATTTTCCGAATGATAACTTACTGCTGGGTTCACTGGACGCTTACCATTTTTTATTCAGAACATAATCCACATTCCACATCCGCTTTGTTGTTTTTACTTTTACGAAAACATAGTTTGATAGGGCACATACCTATCCCTCAACAAAATTCAAACCCCAAACCTGGACACCAATGATCCACTGTATGTGGTGAACATTTATCAAGTTTCGTTTTACATACTGTTGCACAAAGAGCCGAGTGTTCTGCTCGCCTACAGTAGGGGACAGACCTCAGAGCCCACATGATCTGCATATGTGTGCCGTATACCTCCCCATACTTATAAGGGGATATTTCTTCTTCTTCTTTATATTTTTGATACATATCCGTGGTCAGTTTGACATATTTTGCATAAAGTTGAAATGAGGGTGGTTGTATGAAAGGAAGCGAAACAGGGAATTGGATTTTTTTTACCATCAGTATAAAATTATAACAAATTTAATTTAAAGGAAATGAAATACCACCAATTCTAAATGTGTTGTTTGCACTTGTCATCTACTCAAGTAGAGCAAATGCTGGTAAAAATCATCTTGGACAAACATGACAAAAAAAAATGAAACTTTTTGACCACAGCTTTTAAGAAACCCTGTATATACCCTCACTCCTGCTTCTCTCTCTCTCTTTCTCTCTCTGCCTTTAACACACACACACACACACACACACACACACACACACACACACACACACACACACACACACACACACACACACACATACACATACACACTTACACACAAAACTCATACACAATAAGAAGGTGGCCTTTTTTCCTTCCAATGGGATACGACAATCCAATCAGGCATGCAATCATGCTAAAACAGAGTAAACATGGCCAATTACAGAGCATTTTGCTGTATGCTGATTAGTGCCTGTTACCCCCAGGCTACAATGAGGTAAACAGAAGCAGTGACCGACTGTGCGTTGACGTTCTCCGTTCACTTAACTTGCCCAACCGGAAGAGGGATGACAAGTCGGCGTGCGTAATCTGTTAAAGGTAGAATAACAATACCAACGTGAGACTCCATCCCCTGGCAGCCGTTTCCACCCCTGGAGGGCAATTTGGACTAAGATTTATTAGACATAATTAACTGACTGCGCTTCTCCTGTCTTAGCCCTAATATCTAATTTGTTCACTTAAACAAAAGCCAGTGAGATGCATATATTTTCTGTGAATGCCTTTTGTTTGGCTTGTTACATTCTAAGCTTTCTCCAAAATGAATCAAGTTTATAAAGTTGCTATAGTAAAATGATTTAAATGTAATTGGCCATGCATACAAATGCGCACATGCTACACATGCTACAACTACCCAATAATTACCTTGATTGTATTGTCAACACAAAATGTCATAGCTCTTCTCACACTGCAGTTAGTTGTAGTAGTTTGCTGTAGTTTGATAGACAATGATATTGATGCTATTTGACTTAAGACACGGTAATTGACCAGGGGGAAACAGGCACATGTAATAATGCATGTGATGCAATAGCAACAAAATAAGCAGAATACTATAAAAGCCCAAATAATACACACATTGACACAAATAAATCTATTTAAAGAATCTCTAAAATCTCCTACAAATGCAGTAAATGAATGCAATCTGTATGATAACAATCCTGGCGAGCAGCACTGTTAAGCCCACAAAGGCCTGTTAACACCTTCTGTACGTTACATCAACACATTTCACCTTTCACAATGCTACACTCAAGATGTGCAAACCAAGAGATTTTCATTCACAAAACATAATTACGTTGTTGCCGCGTAGTAAACCTTTATTCCACTCTTGTCCTCATTCTGTCATCATGCGCAATTGTTGTGGTGGAGTAGGAGGAGTGTGTGTGCACTGTAACCTGTTGGGACAAAAGGCCTCGCTCAATAATCGTGACCATCAGTCTTCTTTTGATTATCATGCAGTTAAAAAAGAAAGTCACTTCTAACTGGATCTATAATCATCACATTAAGAAACGGCATATAATCTTTGTTCATTTTATTCAGTGGGTGGTATTGTTGGCTTATCAGTGAGGGTTGGTGGTGGTAGATTGGGTATTAGTGGTACCAAAACCTGCACAGAAAGGGGAAGTGTGTTCTTCCTAATGCTGGAAGTTGTGGTGGGGTGGGCGGGGAGTATGTCCATGTCTGTTTGTTTCTCTGTCTGTCTGGTTTTCAATCTGAACCTATAAGTGTTTGGAGGGTTTTAGAGTGGTGGAAACCCCCTCTCAGTCCTGAGTATCTGTCCAGCTGCTCCGCAAAAAGACAGAAGTGTTGAAACAATTCACTTCCTGAGATGCAGCAGACACCAGCGGCGGCCAGCCAGGTTCTTGTGTATGTTTATTGCAAATTCAAACATGAATTTGGGGAGAAGGATTAGACAAGTGATTGCAATTACATGTCATGACAAGGTTTTGTATTCGTATTATTATGGTTTTACGTTTTATTTTTCTAAATCATACAGTTTTTTTATGACTCATATCAATCACTTAACAGGAAAGGCGAGGATAATTTGACACGTTGTCTGCACTAGCTTCCCTTGCATGTTCATTTCCTGTCTCGCTTCCTCTTATACGGGACAGGGCCTTTCGGTCTTTTGTCATTATGGTCTCATTGTCTGAACAGCTAAATGTATGTGATGGTTCCACATTAGGATACAGTAAACCCCTAGTGACAAAGCACTTTTCTAAGCATAACATTGCAGTAGACAAGTGCTCTCAAATATCTTAAATGTATGTAATTTATCCTTTTTCTATATTTTTAGCATATTTGTGCTGTCTTGTGCAGCAGTGGTGATTAACTGATCTTTAGCATACTGTAGTTGACATATATAATTTTCTTTTGTTTTCATTTTTTTGTGTTTCTCTTGTATACGGGAAATAGAATGAGTAATCTGCATTGCATTGTCTACAGAGTGACGTTAAAAGAAAATGCATACAAATTGGTGTGTGTGTGTTTGTGTGTGTGTGTGTGTGTGTTTCTGTATTGTGCATACATGGATGACTGTGTGCCTGCACACATACTTGAGTGCACGTGTGTAATGACAAGACCCGAGACAAGGGATGCCCTGCAGCTGCTTGTTCCATCTGATGAGGCAGAGTCAAGCTCTGATAGATTCCATCTACCTTGCCTTAACCTTAATTTGCCAGGATGCGGCACGTAAAACAGCCCCAGGACCAATGGAATCTGTCAGCCAACTTCAAAATGTTTTTCAGTTCTTTCTTTGCCGTAACAAAGGGGTTCAAACGTGCATCCACTCAAGCAGCAGGAGATCTCCTATCCTCCCTTATTTGCCCGTCTCCTATATGAGGTGTTCTGTAGGAGTGCTTGACTATACTTTGCTCTAAGGAAGCTAATGTTGACACTGAAATTGGTTCAGGGTCTTTTTAAATAGTACCAACTTGTTGGTCAAGGGGTCAATTTTATACCCATATTTGTAACGAAGAGTTGTCGGTTCTTACAAAAAGAATTATATAGATTCAGACATTTTTTAACCAGATTAATGTGACTACTTTACTTTTGAAATAATAACATTTTACTCTCATAGTATATGTAACCTACACTGATGTGACTAGTGTGATTGTACTGTCCACTAGAGATCTTTCTTTGTGGCATGTATAGCATGCAAAATACATTTTTTGATGTGCAATTCTCTGTATTTGCTGTTTACAGGGTGCTGATCTCAGACTCAAAGTGTTGGTCTCCTCATGCAGGCTTGACATGAAGTACAGACAGAGAAAAACATTTTCAGCTCTCCAATTCACCACATGTAATTGCTTTTTACTGGCAGCACACTGTTACTCACTCTGATAATGTAACCGCTCCGTGAAAGATTGGGACACTTCATGTCCATACAATGGATACATTTTGAATTTGTCAAGGACAGTTTTTGATGTTGTACTTGCACCATGACAACGTACGTGGTTAGAAATATTTGCGTGCAGGAGTGTGCTTGTACTGTACGTGCGTTTCTCAGTACAGCTGTTTGCTTCTTTCCACTGAGTGCCTCTGTGGTTGCCTTCTTGGCCCTCAATGCCGGAAGTCCCCTACCAGTCGCATGTGACATTGGTTCCTGACACCCTCGTGTTTACAGTGAGCGCAGACGGACGCGGTCCCCTCCAGAAACGTTTGTCCTTAGTAAAAGAGGAGGTGTTTGTCCTTCCGAGCCTCTTGGGAAATAGTCCACGGCTCTCGTTAAGCGGCTCCAGACCACACTGAAAACACAGCCCTGTCCACAACAGATGTTTGTTTTGCTTGACTTTGCTCTGTTGCGCTCGGAGCTTAAGAATAGAATCCTTATGGAGGCTGTTGTCCACATGAGCCACTTTGCTGTGGAGACTGTGGTTTGGTGAAATATATCAACAGCAAAAATGATCCCCAGACTCCTTGTTTAAAGTACATTTACTGTACAAAAAGATTTCACACTTAAGGCACTCTAATGTTTATTTGAGAAATGAAATAGCATGGTGAAAAAACATTATTCAAAAAATTAAATAACAAGCTGTTTAAAATATATGCTTTCCTGATTAAAGGTTCTTTTTCCAAGTGTTTTTGAGATGATAAGTTTTTGCATTAAATTAAAAGGAAAGAAGTTTAAAAAAGAAAGACAGAAGAATGATAAATGGAAATATGGCCAAGTACATTACCACCAGCCAGGTCATTAAAGAGCATTGCTCATGCTGTCATGGCAACTATTATCACAGTGATGTCGCTAATGGCATCTGAGACAGAGCAGGAGAAATATGTGAAAAATATTGTCAGATTCAATTAGGATCCTTTCGTCTGAACTCAGCTGGTCCTCCTCCAGGCCCCTCATTGATTAGTTATCAAATTGAAAGAAGAATGGTAATGCTGGGACTCGAGACACCCTGATGCGAGAGTCATCACTGGATCCTGACGCTCACTGATAGAAGAAGGCTGACCCTAGCCAGCAACCTTAATCACCATCATTGCTGACATATTTCTATTATTTGTAGTGCAAACTATCATCTGCACTCAGAATATAATTGTTCTGACAATGCCTGAGACAACTTGTGTTACAGCGCCAAGTGTTCAGTGCATTGTTTGAAAGAAAACCTGAAACGGTGAACACGCAGGAAACTACAAGTTCAAGTTGATTCAGATTACATTTTAAATAAGATTTGACATAAATAAGTAAAAAAACAAATTGTTTTGACTATTTGAATTTGAAGGCTGTTTTTTTTCTAGACACCAAATTATAAACCTATCACTCTGAACGTTAGAATAATGAAGCATGGCTTGAGGAAATGGTGCGTTGAGAATGATGTCAGCTTAATGAGAACCATATTGGCTGATGGGCAGGTGGTTTGGTTAAAGGGAACAAGTGAAAAACAGCGTGGATGTTTAAGAGCTGGATGCTGGAGTAATCTGGATTGATGAGTCCCGTTTGGTCAACATGTTTGTGCGCTCCAGAATGCATGAGGTTGTGGTGGTGGGCCACATTAGAGGGGCCGGCATGGATGGCCGGATTCCTGTGGTCAGACAACGACAGAGCTTCATGCCCCCATTTCAACAAAAAAAAAAGAAGCAAAACCTCACTCGTGTTTGCTGGCCTGCCGTCGACAATAAACTCTAAACTCAAAGCACACTTAGCTAGCTTTCAAATTGCCTTACTATTTTAACATAAGAGGTATATATATTCCAGTATAGCAGGTCTGGGTCTCATTATGTTTCTCAAACGGAAAGCCTTCCATAAAAGACAGGATTTTGAAATGGACACATGTTAATACGAGAGAATAAGGACATTTTCTTCTCTCTGAAAGAACATCAGTATGGTTAGGATCATATGTATATTTAGATTAATAACCCACTATGTCTGCACCCAGACTGTGAACCACAAACCATAACTCAACTTTGCCAAAGCTAACCTTAAAGGTTGTTGAGATTGTATCATTGTCCCAATCCCTTTCAAGATCATGTGACAGCAATAATTGCAGGTTATTGTGTGTGTGTGTGTCTCCAGGAAATCTAAATCCAAGTGGACAATGTGGCCTGTATTTCTATGTTCAACACTTTAACTTGTGGAGTGTGTGTAGATTTCATTGCAGTGACACTGAGAGAATGTTTCAGAATCACTTTCCACGTGTTCTGAAGAGTAATCCAGGTTGGAGACAAGAGTCATAGTGGTCAGTGTTAATGCAGTGGTCACAAAGGGAACATTGTGTGTCAGAGCCATTGGATCCTAAATTTCACAGAGAGCACTTGAAGTCTAGACTGGACCTATGGTCACGTCAACCCCAGGGGGTCGTTCCAAAATTCTCTCCTGGGGTTGGTTGGTTTCCCCTGGGACTTGCGTGCTTCATTCTTTGGCACAGCCATCCCGCTCCTAGGATTGTCTAGTTTGTCTGGGTGGGGGCAGCGGTCAGCCCTGTGGAAGCTGGGAAGCACAGTGGTCTGCCGCCTTCATTCTGTGGCAAAGATCGTGATCAGGGTCAAAGGAAGAGATGTAACAATATGGTTGCCTTTCTTCTGATGTAAACAGAGAACCTTTGATGTTTCGTGTGTTTTTGAATGTGGGTTTGACATGATGGAGGAGCGCCTTTATGTCTGGAACATTTAGAAACTACTCTCTCTGCTCTTACCTTCCTTTATCTTTCCTTTTCCATGTCTTTCTCCTATTCTTAGACTTTAGCTCATTACTTAATGTAAGACAATGGAGTTAAAACGAACAATATCTTTGCCTGTGAGAACTTTATATATGTCACAGGTGCTGCAGACATCTTAGTAGCAGACATTGAAGTGGTTTGTTTTTTCATATCTTATAATAATACGTTGAATGGTTTGGCTTTCTAATGATGCAGACCAAATTACTGCTATTACTTCATGCAACTGTGCTCACAGCATGAAAAGCCTTTTTATTTGAAATAAGGGCTTTGAAATTATTTGCGGGCCAAAACCCAAGATTATATGAGGGGGAGCAAACCTGCTGGTTTCTTGCAAATGGTACATTCTTTTTGATGCTTTTGAAGGTTTCCCCTTCCTTATTTATTTAAAGTGTATCAGCTTAGTCCGAGTAGATGGATAAGGTGATGAGATCTAATAACCACACCAAAAATGGCCCTCCCTCCTTAGAGTCGTTAGAGAATACTCCCATTCTTCTCAGTTTGGAAGGGCATCAAAAATCGGATCACCCAACCCTAACTATACAGAACTCTCCTTCTAATTTTAAAACAAATCAAACACCTCCACACTGACAAACTATAAAATGTTTCATGCTGTCACTCATAATGAGTGACATGTCTTAACTGAGGCTAATATTATTACAGATAAATAAAGAGGATGTGTAATAATCCATACATGTTATTACCCCATTATGAAATTGTAGCCTGTGGCAGAGCCCTTTGGAAACTTTTAGACCTGACTGTGTTTGCTCAGGGTCTATTAATAAACTCCCCTTTGAATGATGAAGTGTGTCCCGAACAGACAGCACATGTCAGTGATGAGAGAGAGAAAGAAGAGAGAGAAAGAGAGAGAGCGGGGGGAGTAAAGTTGACTGGACCAGAGAGGCTGGCTACCACAGCTCTATTACTATTTGCACTAGAAGTATACGTAGTCTGCTTGTTCAGACAGGCTCTCTCTCTCTTTCTGGCTGGATGGTGCCACCTTACCACGCCATCTTGCCTCACCCATTACAGTGCCCTGCTTCAGCCTCCCCTCTGTTCTTTTCTCTCACGCCACCTTCCAGCATAATGTCACTTCATCCACTCCAGCAGTGTCGGCTTCCCGGACCTGGTTCACTGGGACTTACCACAGTACACCAACTGGCTTAAATGGCTTATGAACAAAGCATACTTTTCCCATTATATAAAAAAAGAAGGAAACGCTCATTAAAATACAAACCAGTATATTTGCGTAATAGTATAGTATCATAGTATAATTACACCAAAAAAAGGACAGCATAATTTGAATGTGAATGTTTTTGCAGTGCAATGAAACACATAAGTATTGCTTGTTTGTTTACAGAATGGGTCCATATGTGGGCAAATTCTTAAACAAACTGTAGAAAGGACAAATTATTTACATCAAATCACAGAGTAGAAGCAGATTTTCTGTCTGTATTTCGCAACGTGTCTTTGCACATGCTTGCATTGCCAGCATGCCCTACAAACAGTTTGACCTCTAGGACAGATGCAAGCGTCAGGCTGGTCTGGTTGTTTGGGTGGAGGAATTCAAACCCTGCCACCAAGAATGCTTTTCCTGTACCTCCACATTCCTTAAGCAGATGACACACATTCCCAAACATTTGATCCCCAGTGGCTTCTTGAAAGCTTGTATATCCTCCCGTGGTGTCCAAAGCTAAACCTTAATCAAAGGCCACACTTTGTCGGGGAAAAGTGTTTGGTCCTGCTTACGTATCTTTTGATCCCAGGGCAGGGACGAGTAAGAGGCCTAAACAGCGACAGACATGGCGTCTGCTTTGGTGGCGGTGATCACACGCCTTTTGATGAGGAAGAAGGGGAGTGAAGGATGTGACTTTAGCTAACATGCAGTCAAACATTTACTCGCACAAATGCTTGTAGCCGTGTATGGTTGTGCGCTCCTCTCCCATCAATGCAGTAACACTGCAGGCACTAACAATAGAACACACCTGTCGGTCATTAGCGCAGAGACACCAGACACCATGTAGACATACAAGGCTCACTCCCAGAATCCCCACAGGGGGGCCTGCATGGCTGCTGCTGACACACAGTAGCTTGTGGAGAAAGACACTTTCCGGACAGATGTACATGCATCCAGAAGCAAATAAATGTATACATTCACACTTGGCTGACAATTGCAACGAAACACAGGCATACAACACGCTTCTTTGTTTTTAAGAATCATTTAGGTCTTTTGTCTGTAGTGTGTCTGTCCATCTACGCATCCTTCCAATCCCATAAAAGGAATCATAACTAAAGGTCCCCTGTGTGTGATTGTTGGTAGGACCACACATGCAGTACTAGAGACTGGTAGAAGCCTTTGTGTGGAGGGTAGATAAGTTACCCTTACAATGCATTTAGTTAACCATATTAAATACATGAAATACACTGCACAAGAAAAAAGTCATAAGGGAAACATGGCACACATAAAAGCCCACCTTGCAGCAACTCCCCTGTATAAGACCTCCACAAGGACACGTAATTCAGAGCTTCATACTTGGACCTTTCCACTGTCGTCTTGGAAAGACCAACAACATTCCCCCCTTTTCTCATGTGTTACTTGTGCTCCCATACCAGGTCCCCTTGCCAGCACCACACATGGTCAGAATGCAAACTGTTGGGAAAGCGGACGGGGAAAGTCCCATATCGGAACAGATTAGTAATATCAAAGTAATCTCTGGGGTGAATTCAGTTAAAACAAGCATAACTTAAATATCCCCAAGTAGCTGTGAGTTGTGTGGTGCCAGCAGTAATTTTAAAAGGAACATTTCACCAACAAATCAAAAAGATGTGTCATCATTCATCTAACATGAAACTATTTAAACATCTATTTCACACATCAAACATAGGGTGCAAGAAACTTTTTTGTAAAAACTATTGAAAGTAACTAGAGCTTTATGATTGGGCAAACTCTAGAAGTTAATGGATCTGGGCAATAAGCCACAAGAGGCAGTGATTTACTCCACTCTGCTCTGCGTTTTGCCTCACAACGTCCCTTAGCTGTTGTAAAACCTCCGTAAATCATTGACTCAGGTGGTTTATTGCTTTAAAATTATGGTTTCTACATATACCTGGCAAGAAAATAAACACAAAGCATAAAATAAAGACACTGCAACAAAATGGTCAGAAGAGATTTGGAAAGGCCGGTAAGGAACTGGTTCAGTATGTAGGAGTTAAAGTTTAAAATAGTATTATCTTAGCTACATTTCACTATATCTACCCCTTCAATCCGACCTCCATAGATTTTATTCATGTCCGCAAATCACCGTCTTTGCAAATTGCCCAGCAGATGCAGGACTCTGGTGCAGTTTCTCTAGTGCAGTTTCTCTAGTGCAGTTTCTCTAGTGCAATTTCTCTAGTGCGTTCAGAGAAAGACACATTTTGGCAAAGTTACTTTTAATTATATATTTAAACTTTTTGGAAGAAACAATTCTTGTCTACTTCAACTGACTTGTTTACAATGTAAATATTGCAGTGTTGTAAGCCTTCATGTTGTAGACATTATTTTTTTTCCGGTGTAAGCCACAAGTGTTGAGTCTTAAGTACTTGTTCATTGCTGCATGTTGGCTACTATGCATTTTGAACTAAATAGATTCCTGGCCATCATCATTATTTTCCTTATAAACAGTAAGATAATAGCTGCCTGACTCTATACGACTAGCTTTCAACTTCACTTGTATATTTTGGACGCTTTTCTTCCAAACATCTTGTATGCCAAATTCTGGGAAGAATAAAGGCACATTTTATTAACAGACTGGGAAATCTGAGCAGCTAACCCAAATCAGAGAAATAGGAAAATATTGCTTGATTATCTATGAACATTTGTCAGCTTAGTGTTCACAATTAATTTACAGTCCATCCACTTACAAACCCAAACCCCATCCTCTTTTGTCATTCACAGAAATCAATTTAGGAACCACAGAATGGCCTCTCTGGCCCACTCATTATCCGAGCATACGATGTTGCATTTGTAATTCTCATGTAATCAAAATTGTCATTGATGTATGCTCTCGTCCCTCTGGCAAGGCAATTCATGAAACATAGAGGTAATCACAATAACTGTGTAGTGACAGAATATGCTGATTATGTGATTAAGTGTGCATGTAATTGGCATTATTGTTATTTTTAGCTAGAAGTTAATTGCTAATGGAGATCCTAGTAATTGGATCACCGAATGGCAACACTGCAAATCTATTAGCTCCTAATAATTGCTGCAAAGTGAGAACAGAAAGAGTGGGTGGAAGGTGTTTATTGGGGGATAAGTAGCTGTCTCTGTGCCGTAGATGGGATACAAATAGCATATTTGTCAAATTTTGAAAATACAGCATTACACTTAAGATGGGAAAGGTGTAATGGTAAATTAGCTGTTAAGATGGGAACCAATTAAAGTTTTCAAATTTAATATTCGGTGTTTATATGTGTTCAACAGAAGGAAATCAGGGGAAAGCACATTTGTTGATGGCTAATATATGAGCTGGAAAAAATAAAAAAAGAAAGAACCAAATAGAAAGACAAACACAGAGAGAGAAAGAAAAAGACTGGAGCCTGTGCTGTATCATTTGACAGGGGACCTCTCCAGTGCTATCAGATGGAGGCGTCAGAATGATCAGTCTCACATACATACACACACTCTCTCTCCCTTTCTCTGTCTGCCCAGCTTTCTCCTTGTCTCCTCCAGAGCAGGGACCAGTCGTTCGCTGATAGAACAGGCCCATTAGGATCCTGCTATCGTCCTCCACAGCGGAGAGATTGAAAGGCCCTGATAGCTGCTCTGCGATCCCCACAGTCCCGGGAAAATCACTCCGTATCAGTCATTGGATCCCTAGCCTGAGACAGAGGGAAGCAGGGAGCAGACAGAAAGGATGAATGAAAGGCAGGTTAGACACCTAGTGAGAGTTAAAGAGGGAGAACACGAAGAAGTAAAAGCTGAGAGGAAATGACAGAGACTGTCAAAGAGGGAGAACAAATTCAGAGAGAGACAAAAGGAAAGGAGTGAGAGTCTTTGTCTTACTGCCTACCTGCTGTTTACCAAAAGGAGACAGCAGCAGATATCGGGAATGGCACATCAGCTCTTTCTGAAGTCATATTGTGTGACAGAGAAGAATCCCATCCTCCAACACAAAGCGTCAGGATTATATGCATCTCACAGTGACAAAAACTAAAGATTTCAGATGTAGACAACCTTGTGCTTTCTTGTAGTGCAGTTATCCTTGCTTTCAGGCTTCTACTTCACCTTCTCCTCCCTGCCAACCAGGAATCCTGGTCATTTAGGCTGTGGGGCAAAGGTCTGCAGGTCAGGCCGGGGCAGGGTGGAGGACAGGACAGGACAGTTGGACAGGGTACAAAGGCATGTCCTTGTATGGGTAGACACTTGACTGGCATGGCAGAGGCCAGCTCAGTGGTGCTAAGCTGTATGGCCTCCTATCTGTGGGGACACAGAAGGAGCCAGATCCAGGGCACTTAGTGGATGACTTCCAGAGAACAGACCATGATAAACGTTGTGTCTGTCTGTGATGTGTGTAAAAACTAATGTGTACATTTTGTGAGTGACAAACTTTGTGTATTTTGCAAAGAAGGGGTGCTGGAGATTATCTGAGTCACATTTTTGACGACAAGAAATTGACTCACTGACTGACTATGAACACTACAGTCATCTGGATGCTCCAAAGCAAAGTTTTTAATTGCCGCGTGTGCATAAACTGTGTTGTTTGTAGTATGTGTGTGAGAGGCAGGGTAACAGACAAAAATAGGGGATTTTGGCTGCTCAAATAACATCTTGCCATTGAGAGGCAAATGAGGTATGGCTGCTTTCTTCATCCTGACAGAGAAAGAGAGCGCACACACAAACACACACACACACACACACACACACACACACACACACACACACACACACACACACACACACACACACACACACACACACACACACACACACACAGATGATTCAGAACAAGAGCTCTCTGGAGGTCACTATAGCGTATGTGACTTCAAATATATTCTGTACATCTGCAATAGTAAGGAAGAACGTGAGGGGAATGTAGCAGGGTTGACAGGATCCCAGCGGTTTGTCTTGCTTCGACTGTAAGGGTCGGTGGGTTTGCGCTGCTTAGACCTCAGGATGCCTCCTGTACTGCCCGGGGGGCCTGTTTGAAGAGCAAGAGCTGATGAGGCTTCACTATGAAGCCACATAGTGGTTTAACGGTGCAACTAATACGCACGACTCCCGGAGTCGACCCAGCCAAAGTAGCAATTCCACGGAACGGTAGATTTCTATTAATTAAATCATAATTGGGTTTTATATATTTATTTGGTGGAGACATTGGCAGGGAGAGGAGTAAGATTAGGCAGAGATTTGCATGTAAAATGTACGAGCTTCATTACACTACCTTGGCAAAGACGGAATAATTCGCCTGCCTGCGGGGCACACAGATGGCTCTGTATGTTTGCTAATTTGCTCTCCTTTCAAGGTCATTAGTTCTGTTTGGGGAACTATCGAAAAGTTTATTTGAGGTGGGTAAGTTCCTGAAATATTTGCAATGGGACGGATCCTTTGTTGTGGGACTGAAGAATACAGGAAAAATGTTAACATCATCAAGTATCAGAACAATGTAAGTCTCCAACATTTCCAAAAACGAAATGTTATGCCTTTTAAATCTAAATGAAATATTGAAATTAATAACAAATGCATCAAAAAGTAAATTTAGAAACTCAATTAAAGGAGAAATGTGTTTTTGCATACTGTCTATATAACGCATATGTGTTATTTTGTTTTCTTCACATTTTGTCCTTACCAACCCTAATGAGTACTTTACAGACATAGTGTACTACCTTTATGTTATTTAAACAGCAGCCAGCCACGTCTCTCGCAAGCTCATTACTCAGTGGAGGTCTGGAAAGCTGAATCAATTTTTCAAAGTGCAATATTCACCATTTTCTCGTTTCTCTTTAGACAGGTCCTGTTTAGTTTTCTTATGCAGGAAATGAGTTTTGACATAATGGATTTTTGCCCAGCATCACATAAACACTGCCAGCTCTGGAGCAGTGTGCCGCGCAGGTTGCTAAGGCTTTGTTTGCCCAAAAACCTACTGGCCCTCCTGTCACTCAAATATGGTTGTAAATTATCTACAGTACTTTTTTTGCAACATTTATTACAAACAAAATATTTGCCTGTCAAGGAGCTAGACAACTTTTTGGCAATTACAAACTTGAACACAACGGTTTAAATGTGCAGCACTGTAAATTCCATTGGCTGCCATTTGCTGCTACATTATGTATTAAAAACATATGAGCACAAACTGTAAAGTAAATCATGAGCTGCGAACCACCCAGCTTGTTGTTCCTTTTCCTTTTCTTTGTAGTTTTAAGTCTGAATCATTGATGAGCGGAGTTTGATGACAGCTATCCTTGCCAATATTGTCTTTGACATTTGACGGACTACTTTCAACAAAGACCTGGGTAAAACTTGCTGAAAAATGTCTGAATCCAAGAAAATCAAAGCCATGTCAGCATATTGTGCAGTTTAAATGGAAATATATACATATGTGGCCTTTAGATTGGTCACATCTTGTCAGTGGAATTGATTTAAAAACCCAAGAACACAATAGGATTTGTTAACTAGGGAATAAAAGAGATAGTTGTGGGCATATCTTTTTTGTATGGCGCTACTGTAAGTGTGATAATTCGAAATTAGCATGTCGAATTCTCTCTCTTCTGAGATAGGCAATAGCAGTGTGTCTTATAGGGCTATGTTTCATTTAATAATGAAATGGACGAGGGAAAAAGTTTAATCAGCTGGGGTATTATTGAGGATATAGTGCAGACAGTCTTGCATAGTAGACATAGAATAAAAAAGAATCACTTTTATTACTATCTAACTGCAATTAGTTTAACCCTTTTATCTCTCACCATTTGTAACGCTATTTGGACCATTTCACAGAGCCTGGAAATTTGGGCAGTAACACTGAAATTGATATAGTGAGGGAGATATCATCAGCCCAGAGGCAAGGGTCGGGTGGGGAGTGGGGGGCCCTGCTTATTTCACAGTCTGTCCTTATGGTTTAAATCCAGCCAGCAAGTAGCCACGGAGGAGTGTCTTTTATACAATATCACATTGTTTTGTAAATCTAGAGTTTATCCATCTTTATTTGTCTCTATTTTTAAATAATAATTAGAAATGCTCAAACATACAGGGTCATTGATACACTGGTGTCACCTCAGTACATGTAACCCCACAAATCTTTACAGAGCTTTACAACCCATCCTTGACCTTAAAGATAAGTCTGTATTTGAAATGTTCTAATCCAAAAACTCTTCTGTTCTGTTTTACAAGATTTAGGAGATGGAAATTCAAATATTCTTTTCCAAATAATAATATGACTAAGACATCTAATTAGCATACAGTGCAGGGAAGAAGTCTTTAATGAAGGTATCAGAAGGATCTTATTGTCTGGGGATTAACACTTTCTTTTTCTTAAAAGCCATTATTCAACATTGACTAATGAACGTATTGTATTTATTTGTGTTATTTTTGGTCTTTTCTTCATGTTAATTGGCTGTTTTCACATTTCTTCTTTTTGTTTTTTTTTCAAAATAGGGCATTGCAATTACTTCATTTTTTGCTGTATAATTAGAGGTTAGATTTATTTGTTTATCTCAGTGCAACTTTAAACTGGAGATTGACAACAACTGAAAAATTATATCGGAGGCGTAGCTATTGACATTTTCAGACCCTTGTTAAACGAACAATGAATATGAGTGGATTTAGATACACAGTTGAGGTTGTGCATCAGGAAAACACAACCCCAACCAAATGATATATAAACGCTGTGTATTTTGGTGCAAAAAGCCTTTAGTGCACCACAAAATGCATGTAATTTAAGTCAAATACATTGAAATTAAAAAAGTTAAGGGTGAAACGCTTATGATGCTCGGGCAGTGAGTTTGAGTCATTTAAAATCTGCCTGTTTTCTTGCTGTTCATTACACAGACAAAAACATCTCGTTTTCATAACCCTACCAAAAGCTAAATAGATGAGCTAGACAATCTAACAAAAAAACAAGATCATTTTAACCCATGCCTATATCTGTTTTGCATGTGTCAGAGATATTACCCACAATGCTCATACAGGTTATGTAAAAAGAGATATTGGCTGATGAAAGTTACTGTGACTGTCCACACTAGGGATTAATCAACACAAAAGTTGCAATTTTGAAGCAAAAATGGCTTCGTCTATTTTGTCTCTTACTGAACAAACAGGAAGTGTGGCAAGATGCTAACACTGCCCTGGCAAAAAATGACCAGTTTACATTTTTCCAGACCTCTGTTCATGCAGAAGGTGTGAGATTGGACGTTTGGGAGTGTAACACAAATGACAAGATATGCAACTCTTTCACCACATGAGGAGAATGTGTCGCGATCATTGGCAGGGAAAATGAGCAAGGCTCCGTGCCACATGACCAAAGACTGTGAGCCCAATGTTGGCAGCATCGGAGGGGATGGCTACCATCCAGTCGTCACTCAGGGCGAAGTGGCACAATAAGCCTGCAACTACATTGTGAATTAAATTGTAAAAACTGATCTTGAAATTGCACCCCCCACAAAAAAAAGACAATTAAAAATAATAATGTTACCAATTTGAGGCACAGCATTTAATTGTATGTAGTGCCATAAAAATTCAGTGTCTGAAACAACTCAACAAATCATTTGGTTAATGGTCCTGGTTTCAGTGGTTCAGGGGTGCGTTGCAAATTTAAATTTACACAATTCAAATGTAAGTCTGTCTTCTCTGTCTTTCCCTCTCAGTTTCTCCCCCTAAACATAACTTATAATAATAATAATATATGATGTAACAATAATGTGGAGTATTTACATCTAACTAGATAAATGCGTACACAATAGAATGCATGTTCAAATTCAGTTTTTCATTATAATAGAACAATGCTCAGATGTCAGAGTTCATTCTGAAATGGCAAAAACGACCCAGTCATACCAACTTCAAACTGGGAGTTGTTATCTTTCTGCTTCCTAAAAAATGTTAATTTTCCATTTTGGAAACTCCCCTGACTCCCTGTCACTGGGAAATATATAGTACATAGTGATTTATTCTTGTCTCAGGTCAGATGTTAAAGACTGCTGAAACTTCCTGGTTTATGAGTGATCCAAAAAAACAGCTCTCACAAACTTGTTTCTTCAACAATGTTTGTGTAGAAAGATTTAAAGATGTTTCTGATTAGTTAAACGTTAATTAGCTATTCTTTGACATTATGTGGGTACACTGCGTGGTGATACTCAATATTGATTTCTACATTCTATTTTTATTTCAATGTGTGTGTGTGTGTGTGTGTGTGTGTGTGTGTGTGTGTGTGTGTGTGTGTGTGTGTGTGTGTGTGTGTGTGTGTGTGTGTGTGTGTGTGTGTGTGTGTGTGTGTGTGTGTGTGTGTGTGTGTGTGTGTGTGTGTGTGTGTGTGTGTGTGTGTGTGTGTGTGTGTGTGTGTGTGTGAGTTTGCGTGTGTGAGACCAGCCAAGCTCTAATGGCTTTGTGTGTGAGATAGGCCAGACTGTACTGCTCTGACAGTGAAAAGGATAACAGGAAGATGAGGAGCAGAGAGAGAAATAAAGAGAAAGGGGGAGAGAAAGAGAGAGGCACTCAGATACTCATTAGCCACCAGACGCTATCTGGAGTGTGTCAATAGAGTCATGTTAGTGGGGTGTTAAAGCATTGACCAAGATACGCGGAGAGAGGCAGAGAAAGACAGAGAGGGGGTGGTGAGGGGGGATAGCGAGCACTCCCCCACCATTGCAGCACCTGTCACACCTTGAGATAATCATCCATCATGCCTCGCCAGTGACTGGAGAGTGTGTGGTCCTTTTTAATGGCCGCCATTGACACGATTCGTCTTCCCCTCCACCCACATCCTGTCACCAAATTGCTGCTCTTGCAGCAGGGATTCATTTTATTGCACCTGTGCTGAGATGAGATGTGTGCATTTTTGGCTCTAAGAACTTTTGCCTAAAAAGACGATATTCCTGCTGATAGAAGGTAAATAAAGTAGTCATTTTGATTGTCAAACTATGGCAACTTGGGAGCTCCTGAACTGATCAACTGACAATGTAAGACGAAAAAAGTTCAGTTTTCAATCTGCAATAGAAAAACTGACATCGAACCATCTAAATTATAACTTTCCAACTAAAAGGAGCTCTTAAGCTAAAAGTTACAGGTATATGATGAAATAAATCAAGCTCTGATGAGCTAAAGGAGCTGGGCAAAAGGTTGTAAAGCCATTACACCATGTGAATGAATAGGCACAATGTCCCTCCATTGCAGATGATAACTGCCTTCACACAAAGACACCGTTGTTTCTTAGAGACCGGCCTCCAACTTAGCACAGGTCTAGCTCAGCACCACAACAGATGTGTAGAGGCATGAACGTCTAAATTTGAGGCTGCTAATGGGAGGATGTGCTAAGTGTATAGGTAAAAGTCTCGACTCACATGCGTTACTATGCTGTTACTATGAGGATATGTACCTCACCAGGATCTTACCAGGTTTTCTGCTCCGCATGATTGCTCTTCCTTGGGAAACTCTGGTAAGGTGAGCTCAGACATTGGAACAGGCGTTAATAGCGCATCTAACATGACTAGATGTCCCGTGGTGCTGCTGGGCACGCGAACGGAAGGGGCCTAGCTAATGGTAGGACCCCGGTGGGAGGGCGGCACGCACCCAGGGCCTCTGGCGATCCTTTAATAGAGGACCATGGAGATGCCTGCCTGCTGTGGTTTCTGGGTTTTAGATGATTCTAGTTTCAGGTGACATGCCTCATGCTCTATTAGCAGACTCTTCCGACCACAGTTTTCTTTGGCAGCCACACAGGTTCAGACTGCAGCAGCTCTGAGCAAGACTAGTTTTCCACACGCCACCTTTCTCCTGCTCCGTCAGATACACACAAATAAACCTATGCAGACACATACCCACACACACGCGTGGGCATACCAACACATACAAATCAAAATCTCTATTTCATTAATATATACAGTTTGAGACACATAATCAAACATAATCATGCACAGACACTGACAGACAAGCCCCACCATTAGTCTCACTGGTAAATAGAGGTCTGTTGATGTACATAGACAGGTAGGGAGTCCAGCACACAGACATCCATATATTTTGTCTGAGCCAATACTGTAAGTTGGCCTTGACATGGTGGCAGTAAAGGATTTAGGCTCCAGTGGTGTTTGTGAAGTACAGAGCTGTATCCAAACATCCTGCTCATTCCTGTGAAGTGGTCGGATGCTGGTCCCTCTCTCTCTGCCCTTTTTCAGCACTCTGGCATGCGTTCTGGGTGGCATCAGGTCTCAGGCTTCAGTCAAAGGGCTGTCTCCCTGCCTCCTGCTATGCTTCATTCTCTCCTCTCACCTTCTCTGACCATTTCTCTGTCTGACCCGCAGTAAAGAAGTTCAGACTGTATAATTTAGTTCTCTATTTCCGCAAATGGGAGACTTGATATTGCTCAAATCAAGCCAATGTGTAATTTTTCAGATTGCATGGAAATGTGAAATTGAGTTTTATCTTCTGTTAGTTCTGACTTTTTATCTTTTGTCATTGTGACAAGTGTATTATAGCACCATATTTTACACACACAAAGGCGTTCTTTGTACTGTTCTAATCACAGTTCCTTAAGTTTTTGTTCAGTGATATTGTTTGGTGATGTATATGAGTTTTTCACTAGTGATGTCTCAGTTATCATCTCAGTTGGATATTGGCTTTCAAGTGAATTTCCATCTTCTGTATTGTGAAGCCATTCTAGTCATTCACAATCTGCTTTTGTCGAAAAACTTTCCATGTATTCATTTTTGAAAAGAGAAACTTTAATGAAATAGATGACACGCTGTGTGACAGTTGCACAGTGGTTTCTTTTTGGCATGTGATGTATGTCTGGACATCCAAAGAGTTGCTGATTCAGCTAATTAAACCAAGAGGACAGCTGCCATTGGTAAAAACTTCACTTGGCTTTTTGTCACAGGGAACATGTTTACACATGTCAAAACCCCTGTTTGTATATTTTTCAGGCAGTGCGTAAGGCAAACAGTGAATATTCCAAAACCAAATGGCTGGGAGTGAAGAAGGCATTTGGTCAATATACAGTGAAAGCTCCTTAGCTGCTATTCCTGATGCTAAATGAAAGAGGATTTTATGCCATAGCAAGTGTTCAATGCACATATAGCTGGTGAATGTGTTATATCCTTAAGTATAAAAATAATTTAGCACTGGTTTACACATTTTTTCCATACCTTTTAACTGATAAGTTATTTTGAATAGGACCTAGGCAGTAAATCCATGTCAATCACTATTCATAATGGTTGTTGGCATGTTGTGTATTGAAACCATTTATCTCAAAAGCTGATGAGAGCAACATTGGTGTAGGTTCTTTGATGTAAAGAGAGATCATATTGACAACAATGCGGGTGTTTATGAATCAGTGCACTGACATGTGTCTGATTATGTCTGTTTGCTGTATAATCCGCATGGAATCGAGATTTTAAACAGAGGATATTTTCATCCGGGATGATCTGATTTTAATAAAAGCCTCTGTCACTCATATGGATAACCTGTGCAATTTGTTATGTGCTGTGGCCTGAGGGAAAATGGCTGGCTATCAGGCCTTTAATTTTCAGGTGAGACCACGCACTGAGAGGAAGGAAAGCATATACATACAAACAGTTTGCATTTACATAGTTATTATTTTTGGTTGCGGTAAGGACCTGTTACACCGTTTAAAGAATAAATACCTTACATACAAATAAGTACAAGCAGTGTACCTGTAATTTAAATTGACCCGTTAATATGCAATTTAAACATGTCACCTCGTCACAAAAATAGCTCCACATTTGCACAAAAAATTACCACTTCAACTATAAACAAGCGCCTTTCCTTTGAACGTGGCCAGTGTGATGGCTCAGCTGACCAAAAGGAACCCGACCAGCTGGGTCACGTGACCAACATGGACCGTGCTATTTACATTCAGCCCATGGCGAGCTGTTTGCTGAGAGGGATAATTTGACAGTCAGATAAACAGACAGACAGACAGACAGACAGACAGATAAACAGAGTGTTGGCTACTGACAGAGATCTCACTGTCAGTCTCACTGCCACTCTGTTCCTCTCTCAAGCCCAACAGCCACGGGGCAATATTTGAGCAGACAGTCACCAAGTCTTCCAAATATTGAACAACATGCAGTAGCTGTTTTTTTTCCAAGTGATTTTTGGACTCGCTGTCTCTGTTTGCTGCTTCTTCTTCTTGTGGTGCAATGTTGGCAGGACACGGGGGGCTTTAACAAGTCTCTCCCTTTTTTTATTTCTCTCTGTCATCCCTCTTTCTAGCTTATTTCTCTTTTCATTTTAATATTCTAAAAAGTCATTATAATCTTGTTTTTTACTTTCCATTATTTGTTATAGAGTAGCATTTATTGAACTGACATAAGGTACATGTTTGCCGATCGAGGTTTTCTTGCTATAAATATATAGGAAATACAATTTCACAATATATACAATTTGCATTCAATCTACTACTTCTAGCACTGTTCCAAGTAACTTTAATTAATGCCCATGTATGATAAGTCATGACAGATATATGTCTTACAGTATTTGAGCGTCTGTTTTGTAGGCGTTATGGTTTTGCAATATCAGATGGTCTCGGTTCTTGTCTTTGTGTCTCCCTTCGGAGTGTCTGTATGTGTGCATGAATATGTGTATCCATTGTGTGGCCATGTGTACTGTGTGATTCTGCGTGTGTGTGCGCGCACATGTGTGTTCAGTGTTCTGCGCCTGCTGTATCCAGTGACGTTGTCACACCTCTCTTGGTGTCCTGCTGTGTTTCCCGCGGCGTCCTGAGGTCCTGGATGCTGTCTCAGTATCGCTGCTGAGGATGGTGGGCGTCTGGCACAGATAACACTCTGATAGCGCAGTGATGGACAGCAGGGAAACTTTTTCCTTTACTCTCCTTTCCCCATCCCCCACTGAACACTATTACAACCTGCTGTAAATGGTGCTTAGAGGTGTGTGTGTGTGTGTGTGTGTGTGTGTGTGTGTGTGTGTGTGTGTGTGTGTGTGTGTGTGTGTGTGTGTGTGTGTGTGTGTGTGTGTGTGTGTGTGCGTGTGCGTGTGCATTTGCACTCATGATTGCAGGATTAGGTGGGGGTTGGACTTTATTTGATAGTACATTATAAATTGAAATCATGCCTTGAAATTAAGAAAAACCGTCTCCCTGAAACTCGAAGCAGCGGGGAAAAAAAACCGTCCATACATAAAACAAAGAACTTTTAATAAGAAATGCGAATTCATTTTCCTTTTTATTCTTCTTTCTTTTTCCTTTGTATAAGCAAGTTTTTTCCTTTCTCAATTAGATAAAAAGCCTCTACTGCTGCTACTTAACTTGCTACTAGGTTTTCAGTGGTTGTTTGGTTATTCACAAATGTCATTGGCATTCTTTTTTTCTCCCCTGGTGGTGGCCTGTAGGGGAAAGGCTAATATCTTGTGTGTCAATTCGCAGCAGGAAACTTTTAGATCTATATAAGGTTACTCAGAACTTATTTTCTAAGAGAGAAAAGAAATCCATTATTTATGAACATATTCCCAGTCCATGGCTAATTGTTTATTTTCTTCACAATTGCTTTGATGTAACCAGCTAGACACTTATAGAAGTCTGTCGAAAGCTGAATATTTTCTATTACACTCTTTTAATATATGATTATTATGTGTCATTCCAATAAAAGTTTATTTTAGTTCAGTGTTTCCCACATGAGGTTTTGAGTAAATGTAATAGATGCTCTGTCCTGCTCTAAAAGGTATGATTTCATATATTACAAATGTTCAAAGATTTGTAGTTTCCTTTCCCTGCCACTACTGGCGACTATTGTCTTTTATCTACATTGTGGTGGGAACCTTTTAACTTCCTTTGGTTGTGCTTGTAAAACAAAATAGAGAAATCACTCGCTTGGCACTGAGTAAAATAACGGAAACTGCTTTTTGAGTGAGCTGGGCGGAAGGCGCTGTGTTCTTCACGGGTCTTTCTGTAATTAAGCGGGCTGCACATTCCTCAGTTAACATTACTTCTCAAGCTGCCTGATCAGCACTCAGCAGTATTTAGGGAAGTTTAGGGTGGGAGCAGACGCCCTGGCCGCAGAAGAAATCAAACAGTCGTAAAATTTGTTTAAACTACAACAAAGAAAATGGCCCCCTATAATCAGATTAGAGAAAGATAAAGCATAAAAAGAAAGCAGGGTTGTGTTTGTGCAGACTGCCAATCAAACTTCTATACAATACTGTGGAGTTGAGCTATTGGATAGTTAAGGGAACAATAGTACTCTTCCCATTGTGGTTTTACTGTAGTTTGTTATTGTTTTGGATCACAGCAAACAGCTACTGGGAAGCTTGGAAAGAGGATAATTATGCATCAGTGTTTCTCCCATGCCAGTGATGCTGTATGCTTTGCTAAATATGTCTTTTATATCATTTTCAGCAAATGTAAATTCAGTGTTATTGCCTGTGATGATGAAATTAACATTAACAGGAAATTGTAATGGTAAGATAATGATCTGAAGAAATGTTGTTGTTTTGAGATATTTTTTAATACATCACATTATTGGAAATCCTTGTATCAGACTTGCACCTGACAAAGTTGTGTTATAACAAATCAGTTAATAACAACTTCTCTCAGGTACGACCGGCTCTTTATACCAGCCAGCTCCACCTGTCTAGACTTAGCGTTCCCAGCTGGCAGACTATAGGGGAATGGCCTCTTCACTGAGGCTTTACACAGAGCCATGTCGTTCAAATGCCAGGGTGCCCAGTGGCGGGATCTGTAGCTCTGTTCTGGATATCAGCTTTCATAGGATCAAAGCACTGGCAGCGATATCCTCCCCCTCATCAGCCGAGCAGCAGTGCAAAGACCCAAGGGATGCGATCGACGGAGGGGAGGAGGGGAGCGAGGGAGAGCGAGACAGACAGATAGACAAGGAAGAGAGAGAGAAAAGAGAGGCGGGTGAAGGAGCCTGGTGAGGAGGGGAGTGGGGGGGGTGGTTTAAGGGATAGGGAGATGAGAGCTAGGTTAAGGGCCTGCAGGGCTGGGGAGTGGGTGAGAAAAGACTTGGAGAATGGAGAAAGGGTTGTTAGGGATGTTTGAAGACAGCGGGGGAAGTGCTTATGGGAGAGCGATGCAAGAAAGGGGGGAAGGGATAAGAGGGCCGGGCGATGTGTGTGTAAACGAGACAGCTTCACCAGTCTGATCAACATATAGGGCCTGGGTCTTTAGATGGAGACCTAACAGCTGAGTTTCCCCCAGCACAACGGCATCTGTGCATTTCCATCCCTCCGTTTGCCTCACCTACCTTCAGCACCCCATACGCCCATGAGTCTATTTACTCACCCGCTTGTTTGCCGAGAGCGACAGAATACCACCCCTCCTCCACCAAAAGCGCCCCCCCCCCCAACCCTCCACCCAGACACCCTCAGCTCCAGCTCCCTTTCCCCCCTCTTCCTATCCCCTCTATCATCTTCCTTAGAGATATGAGGAGCGAGGTGCAACACTTTACTCTTCCTGCTCTCCTCCCTCTCTCCAGGCGCTTTTTGATTTCTCCTCTCACCACCTCTTTTTCTCTTCCCCTTTCATATCCCAGAGTGCTTCTTTTCTTCTGTTCGTCTCTTCCGATCGCGAGTTCTCCTCAAGGTATCAGTGTGTGGTATAGAGTTGTGGCGGAGTCTTTTCTTAAAAGTGCTAGCTCATTAAGGAGTGGGAGTGTTTGGATATGCGTAGTTTGTATTTTTAGTGTGTTTGTTTGTGCCGCTGTGCCGGGGCTGTGTTCTCGGTTCGTCTGTGTGTGTGTGGCATGTGTGCGTGTGGGGTGTAAAGTAGAGGTAGGAACAGTGCTGAGTGTGATTCTTTCTGTTCCACAGTGGCGTTTGGGAAGCACAAACTTTATTCCTGTACAGCAATAACATCTGTTTACAGTGTCGAACATACTGAACACCAGGCGAGGTGAAACAACAAGATGTTTAAAAATCTTTCTGCATAATGTAAGGATGTGATGGTACAGTAGATGGTGTCGGTTCAAACTTTGTTGCACGCCCGGTTCTTATTATAGCTGTAGGAAATATAGCATAGACATTGTGATAGCGTAAACAAACACGTAAGTTTTCAACATTGAATGAGAAGAAGTGAACACATTATTCTAAAAAATATAAAAATGCTTCGTCCTGTCCCTTAATCAGACGAATCCCCCCGGAAACACAGGGCCTGCCTTTTACTGCAACTTTAAACTGTACTTGGTCCTTCCCTATTTGGATTACCTGAAATGAAGTTTGAATAAAATAAAAGAATATCGTCTTTCTGAATGTGAATTAAATGGTATATCTCAGCTAATGCCATTAATTCAAGTATTTGCTGTATTGCTTTTTTCATAATAAGTATGTAAGGTATTATCCCCGTTAATGCATTTTAAAGTCTTCATATTGACATTGAACCTTAAGGATTCAGCGATAGGCCATGAAATGTGCAGGAGAAACTTTCACAATGTATCATCTTTATAGTGCATTATGAAGTTTTATTATATGTTTTTTATTCCCGTAAAAGTAACCACTCACTTAAGAGTTTTCCTTTTTTCCCTTTGTATATTTGCATTAAAAAAACAACGTCATATTTAACAATTTGTCCATTACACCTCATCCTGGAAATTGCTATTAAATTGCACAGCATACTGTCAGTCTTTGACAAAATACCACACAATGACGATGGGAATTATTTCTGTGGCATGCCGTCACTCACACAGGCGGGGACACTGGAACAGCGGCAGCCTACGTGCAGTCTACAGAGAGTTCACCTCCAATGTTTTCTCTTTGTTAAGACAGCAACTGTCCAAGGTAGTAGAAGAACTAGCTCCAGAGGGAAAATGAATCAGTCCTGTAGAAGAGTAGGGGAGTTATTATAAGTCACTAATGGCAGTAAGGTTTTTTTACTTTAGCGAGAACTTTCTGAATGTTATAAATATTTTGACATGTGATACCCTCTCATATATTATTTCCAAAATAGTAAAACCACAGTATTGAGTTTAATCATTACATTTGATGTTTAATAATAATATTTATGTTTAAGGCCCAAACTATACACGCAAAAATGGGCCTGAACTGGTACTGGGATGTAAATAACCTCAGGCCCTGTCGGGTTTTGGCCGAGTAGGCGGCCATATATTAACGAGGAGACTCAAAATGGATATGTCTGTGTACCAAGTTGGTGTCACCTTATCTCCTGACAACAGATCGTTTTACACGCACGCACGCACGCACGCACGCACGCACGCACGCACGCACGCACGCACGCACGCACGCACGCACGCACGCACGCACACCAGGAAGTTTAGTTGCCCCAGCTCAGCCCTGCACCCCAGCAACAGGCTCGCAGCTCCCAGTTCTGAGGTCTGTCCCAGTGTGAATATGTGTGATTTTGTGTGTGTGTGTGTGTATGATAGAGCCTCCACCATGAATATTTCAGCCTTGACCCAGTTCCTCCATGCTAGGGATGTCCTGTCTTCACCAGAGGAGACGTGGTGTCATTTATTCCAGGTGGTTAACTGAGTCACTGCGTGTGCTGTGACATTTCAACCCACTTCCACTTAATTCATATGCAATCAGGATTATACTGCGTGTCAACCAATACTGTGCAGGCCTGTGCAGTGATGTATATTCATTACAGAGAAAATGCCTGCGATTGACTTCTATTATATTCATATAAGACATGGTATATACTGGTCGTTTGACTTACTTACAGTACAGTACATAACTGTGAAAGACACACTGACTCTCCCTGACTTCTGAGATCATAGACTATGCACACATTCTTTAAGATGTGTACAACACACACACACACACACACTCACAAACACACACAAACAAACAAACATGATACAATGAGTTGCCTTAAGGTCTATCCTGTATGTGCAGAGTCTTCCTGGAAAGAGGAAGGTAGCAGTAGCTGGCAGGCTCGCTGCTCCGGATCGATAAAGGACTGCTTTTACTGCTGTTTGTGGACGCCTCCTCTCCACTGTGTTATTTTATCCTTCACTGAGCTCTGTTCATTTGTTGTTCATTTGCTCTGCTGTGTTGGTTCAATAAATCTTATATCATCTTTGTTTTCCCCCCATTACAAATAGACGGTTCTCCTTTGCCAGGTCTGCCACAGTATGTCGACTCGTCCTCAGCAGTTATGGTCTTTCCAACATTATCCGGCAGGCCCATCTGTGAGCTGGGGGACCAGATTTCATAAAAGTGTGTGGTATACAAAGACAATTATACTTGCATACACACATAACACATGCAAATATACAATGTGCTTTGAAACAATGCATGAATGCATACAAATGCTCAGATGTATACACTGCCCCCCTCCCCCTTATCCTGCGCACACACGCACACACGCACACACGCACACACACACACACACCCACACACACACAGACACACACACACACACACACACACACACACACACACACACACACACACACACACACACACACACACACACACACACACACACACACACACACACACACACACACATATGCTATAGCTGACCTGCCATAAGCCCCATTTAGGTCACATTCTGCCTGGCCACAGGTGGTCTTCCTGTCACATCCAGTGGACCATGACTGTGAAAGATTAGTCTAGAAATGAATAGTAGCACAAAACACATTTTATATTAGACAGGAGAAGGAAAAGCTTATGTTTCAATACAAACAAGAGAGAAAGGTGGTATGATTTGGGACTGTAATGTAGGAGAGGAGACAGAGTTCTCTCTCTGTCCACCAGACTCCTGCAGACAGAGGGTGCCAGGCTTGCCAGTGAAACTGCACTCACTGCTGACAACCCCGGTGCCACCCGCCTCTGTTTGTGTTTAATTCCCCTGCTTCCTCGTCATGGCAACATGCTATGTTTCCTCTCCTCCTCACCATCCTTCTCCTCCCGGTCTCCTTCCTCCCACCTCGTTGCCTCTTTTTCTCCATGTAAAGTGATTCTCCAGGTGGAGGTTGGCGTTTTAGAAGCTTGTGGACTGGCAGTCGACTGGTACGCAGTTTCTCCTTGAACCCGCGCTTACCCTAGGGACTGAGGCCCATGGGGCTCTTGAGGCTCAGCGTGGCTTATGTCCAGCATCTCCTCATCGAGTAAGACCGCTGCTTGGCCACACTTAGCCACCCCGCTCCACACAAGAACTGCCATGTCCTGTAAATTCTGTCACAAGCAGTTAGGAGTTACATTGATGGCTGATTAATTTGTGTGGGTCATTTCCCTCAAAATGTGGGTTCAAACCAGATTTGCCTATGGAAAGAAATGATATGACCTTATTTGCCACCATTCTGTAATTTTCTACTGTCTGGGTGTGTGCGGTATTTGTGGGTGTGAATGAGCAGTACATGACAGTTTGATTTACCCCCTATTCATCAGTACAGCAGTGACAACTTTCAATTTGTTTCAGTCTGTTTGTAGTGCGTTGTCTGTCCATGTGTGTATGTGTGTGTATCTCTGGAGGTGTGTGTTGTGGAACAGAAGATCACCTTGACTGTGGCCAGTCAGAGAGAGCCGTGGGCACTACAACTGAGAAGGAGGGGTCGAGCTGGCTCCCAGAAGGCCGCTCTGTTCAGCACAGCCGTCTGCAGCCCCCCGTTAGAGTCTCTCTATCCCTCTCTTTCTCCATCTCTCTCTCTCGCTTACATGCACATACACCCCTCCCTCCAGCTGGGAGGTCCCGGGAGGTAGTGAGGCTCACTGACTGATTAGGTCCCAGGTAAAGCACTGCCCGGGAGCCTGCTATAAAGCCAAAGTCAATGACTATGCCTACACGTGCACACACACATGCACACGCACACCTACTGTACACGGCTCCTCTTGCTTCTTTTACAGCACATGCGCACACACACACACACACACACACACACACACACACACACACACACACACACACACACACACACACACACACACACACAGACAAGCACATGCCTACTGTCTCTATCAGACAGCTGCTCATGCAGTCTGCTCACCACTGGGATTTCCCTGTATTGTATGTGATATAATGATATTATTCCCACTATTTGCTGTGTGTTAGGCACCATGCCAGGCGGCTCACTTATGAAATTGGGATAAAAGCACAATGTTATTTCAGGATACAAAATGGCTATGGAGTGGCACTGATAAAGAGTCTTATTTGGACCCTCTGCATTTTGTATCTCCCCCTGTTTTATAATAACTTTTCTCTTTCACTTCCTGATGTCCTCTCCTCAAAATGTTCTTTACAATAGTCTTGCCTCTAATAAAAGCCTTCATGGCACACTCTACCCACATTTGTAAACCATGCACCACAGTGCAAATCAGGAAGTTGCTGGACAATGGCAGCACTCCCCTCCAATCCACAGGCAGTAAAACGTCTGTGATTCTATTCTCTGCTCTCTGCCATTTTACAGTCTGTCAGCCTGTTAGTAGCTCTGTAGTTCGAAGCCTAGACCGGAACCCTCCAATGCTATATCCAGCCCTTTTCTGAAAACCCGCTATTGTGGAGGTATAATTACAGGCCTATATGCTGTGCTTAATTCTCAAACAATAGGGTATACTTTTACACAAGGACATGAAATTACTCTCCATTCAGAACATGCTTGACTACACAACAGAGCTCTTCATGTTCAGAGGGCATTTATGCTGTTGTAACGATGCTGTGCAAAAGCCAGACTGAAAGTCTCTTCCTGTTGTTCCCTCTCATTACTTTAATGTTCGCCTAACACCACACTGTTGATGTCAATGATGAGTCAGGTGTACAATTATTTTTCCTCTATCTTTCTGTCTATCTTTCGTCTGTATATTTTTTCAATCCAACTGTTAAATGTCAGACAAAAGAATGGGAGATTGCAACCTGAGTTTTCTGTGTTCAGGAAAATAAACCCAAGTTGCAAACGTCAGCAAGCCTGTGTGGCAGATTCTGCTTTTTTCTTTTTAGTTTATTCCCCTTTTTAGGTTTCATTTATGGAAGTTTACAAAGTTCCCTGATTAATTAGTGACCACAAGCAACTGTCACTGGAATGAAATTTCTCTCTTACATTCGATGGTTCTCACTGTCTTTCCTCAGTTTTTTCCTCACACCGCAGCTCTGTTGTCCTTCATTGGTTGAAGCCGTGTGTCTGACAGTGATGGTGTTGTTCCTCCGCTCTCTGTTGGCCTTCTCCTCCGACAGGCACCCAGCTCCTGACTCCTAATTGGTGGTAATGCTAGCAGCATCTGGTTCTGGTGAGCGTCTTTGTCGACGACGGCGGTTATCCAGCCTTCTGACAGCTGGTTGCCATAACGTCATCACCTTGGCGACAGACTGGACTCTGGCGCTGTTCTGGAGTACCTGCCACTCAGCATTACCAGCCGCCCTCACAGAAGAGACAGGGCATTTCATGCATCCAAGAAATGAGGCAGTTTTGAGAGTGAAATTTGATAATAAGCTTATTTCAGCCCCTACCACAACACAAGGCAGCAAACAGCCCTTCCAGCTCTCCATGACTAACCCAAGCCTGTGGGAACAGGGCTAATATTTTAGTGGATGAATTATATGGCCTGTTAACTTTAAAAGATTCTGTCGACAGCGCGTAGTGTCAGAATGCCATTTCGTATAATGCCTTTTCATTCTCTGCTTTTCACTCTAAGATTCCAGCATTACTAACGATAGGGAAAGCAAAAACCTTGTTGGCTTGGAAAAGAGAACAGAGGGGAATTAAGTCTTGGGAATTCTCTCTTTTTCCCTCATCTCTCTTTCGAACCCTTACACTCTAGTCCTCTCCTCTCAGCTCTCTTCATACCCCTGTGGCCACAGCCATAGTATTCCACGAATACTAAGGCTCCATGCTCAGTACAAGATACTGGTGTAACTTCTGCAGCTGATGTAGTCATTGTTGTCTGGCAACAATTACAGTATTTGATGCTTTTTGTGCACTGAAATAACAAGAGTTGATTCAAATTGAACCACTGGGTGATTTGTTTAGACAGTGGAATTAAACAAAAGCCTTATATTTGTGGGTAAAGAAACATTGAAGCTGTCCGTAGTGGCGGTGAACATTGTCTCAAGACATACAGCATACATTTGATTTATTTGCATTAATTATATTTGGTATACAATTTGACCAGTTTTGGTTAAAAGTGAAATATTAACTACCATTTAAATTGGAAAAACAAAGTTAAAGCATACCATTATATGTGCTACCGCTTGGCCCAAGGAATACATCCAAACTGTTTACACACTTCTTTAGCAGGATATGAACAGAAAATTCATCAAAATCAAATCAGAGGAAATATAGCCACTACCCATTTCACTGATAAATAATGTATGGACACACGTCTTTACTCATATTTCTACCAGGATTGTCAGGAGTTAAACAAACATAGACACATAAAAAAAACTTCATAAAGTAAAATAAACATGCACCTTGGTTCCTGCAAGGTGGCACTCATTTCCACACATCACATCATATTTGCTGCTATTTCATATCCATGCATGAGCAAACACAGTGCTGGCCATACAGGAGAGGAGGCGGCAGAGGAGCAAACAGCATGAGGGCACCGTGTTCAAACTGTGGTGACCAGTGGCTCCTGCCTGTCCGTGGTCTCGCAGCGTTGCCTCTGCCCCAGTGGCTCAATGCAGGTATTCACTAACAGGATTCCAGTGGCCACCAAAATATCTAGCCCAAATGGACACATTGACTCTTCTAGGTAAATAGCGGCCTGTGCCAAAATCTAAACGTTATGGCCTCTCTTTCTCCGTGAGTATCTCTGTCTCACATTCTAGCACTCTCTGGCTTTGTTTCCCTCTGCAGCATTTGCCAGCCTAACAATGAAAATGAGCATGCTGTGTAACAGACCTCACAACTCACATCCTGGAATTAAATGCTCCCAGTCAGTAATAAATGTAAATGCTGCGTTGGCGCTTTTTTCTTCCATTGAAAAGGAACTAATGATGATTTGGGGGAAGGTTTACTTCAAACCTAGGTTTCTAAAAAGATTAATCGAATGACATTACATTGTGAATAAGAACAAACATGTTAAGCAATAGAGAGTAATTTCCTTCCTTTATTGTTAAATTGTGTAATTATTGTTCTACATTTAGTGTCTCACCTAAGCTGCTGTAGAAAGCTGGAGGAGACTTGATGATTGTGCACACTTTTAGCAGAAACAGAAGACGAGATGGGGCTATGGAATAGACAGACAGCTCATGAGAGACCAAACCACAGAGAGAAATCAAATCTAAACACAGACCGAAACCAGACAGCCCTATCTCCCTGCACACCTTGGCTCAGATTGCTCTTATTGTTTACTTGGCTATTGAACTGATTGGTTTTATTGGTTACAATCCAAGCTGGGAGTTTAATGATCTGAAGTTCGATGTTTCACAGTTTGGGAAGTCTTAGTAAGGATTCAAAAGTTTGTTATAATGCTCCTGCATGTAGGCCTTTTATTATTCATTGTTGCATAATGAATTAATTTAAAGTGAAATGACACGCCTCCAAACATTTGTATTAACATTTCAGCCTGCAGTCAATCAATCAAAATCAGAGTAAATACATCCCTAAGCAGTATTGTTGAAATCTGTGTTGTAATACAGACTTTTTTTTTCGTGTGTTTTGTTCATCTTGGCTCTCCTTATTGTTTGGGTAGTTGATGTGCAATAATATTCAATTCATTATTTAGGTTTAGTTGTGTATGCAAATTCAAAACATCTTTTCAATATCATGTTTAAAAACAGTTTTCATACAATAAGAAAACGTGTTAATCTATATATCTAAATATTTTGGTAACTTTTAAAGATGTCCCACATTTCCCCAAACTGAACTGGATGGACTTAATCAAATTTGTATTTGAATAGTTGGTAATAATATTTCAAACTGTTAAAAACCTTATATTATATACACTCAAACACCTGCTGTAGGTTCTGGGAATTCACCTGAAATTAAATAAAGTATTTCTCATTAACCTCTCTTCATGATTAATTGGCTATGACATAAGTAGCGACTGGTGTATTTCTGTAGGAGCCTCAGCATCGTCTGGCTATGGCAAGCAGTGGTCTACAGGCTTTCCACATTTATCGAGCATAATTGCTGCTTAAAGTCTTAAATTATTTATTATTGTGAGATCTGACAGTGCTGCTCAGAAGCAAATTGGGATCATCTTCCATGACCACCAAGGATTTGCAGATTGGAGGCAGAACTAAGTTTATTTCCTCCGCTCTGCTTTTATCCCTGCAAACGAAGCGTTTAAAAGGATCACCCGCGACAGATAACCACGTTACTGTACAGACGAATAACGCCGCTGCTCTTAAGATCCTGATTTTGTCTGTGGGTTTTTTCTCTCTCTTCCCTTCACCCCAGTCTAATTGTGCTGATGCTCTCCCTGTGGGTTTTAATGTTTGACACGGCGAAACGCTCTTAAATCCTCCACACTGCTCCCTCCCTTATGAGGCCCAGTATCTTAAAAGCAAAAAGGATGTATGTCTAATTCACAAATTTATCACTTCGCAAAATGATGCATTAAATGAGAGGGGACACGCTCTGATTTGAAATGCTGACTTTAGAAAAGAAGTTCCGATTTTCAAAATGAGTTTAGATGGGCTCCCTTCACTCCTCACCCGCCCGCTCGCCTCCCACGTCCTCTTGCTTTCTCAGTTGTATCACTCTCCCTCCTTGAGATGGGAGGCCATGTAGCTCTCTCTTTGTCTGCTTGTCTTCTTCAGTTTAACTTTCTGTCTCTCTCTCTTTCCCTCTCTTTCTCACACACACTCAAACCCACAAACATATAGCATTCATTTTGTTGCTTAGTTTTTCTTGTTGTCAATTTAAAACATGTATGTGTTTTGCATATGTGCTTATGTGGCTGCATACACATGCGCAGCCCTCTAAATACTGTTCCTACATCTCTTTCCTTTTCAAGATTACCCTCCGACGATTGCCTGCATGCAATTATCTTTGCTTTTGAGGACAAGGCGATAGAGATACTCCCTCTTTCACAAACCATGACTGATTTTTTATTTCTCTAGCCTTGAGAAACTTGACACTTACATCAGTGTCTGCTTAAGGCCAGTTTAACATATCAGATTTGTTGCAACAGAATGTCCTCGCCTGATATTTTCTATCAAGGACTTCCTCAGATGTGATTTGTGATAGACTTCTCTCAATTATTTTTAAAAGAAAGCAGGCCACTCGTTAAAATTAGACAATTCACACATTCTCATTATAATCCAATAATAATAATAATAATAATAATAAAACATGATATTTATATGGCACTTTTCCCAGTGCTCAAAGGAGCTTAAAGGTGGAAGGGATGGTAATATCTGTCAAATTAATTAGCACTTGTGAAGTCATAATTAGGATTCATGATTTTATTGACATAATTTATTTGCTCATTTTACACACACTTCAAAAACGCATTCTTTGCTTTTTATTTAATGTCCTTATTATTATATTTTATTCTCTCAAGTTTAGCGTAGACAGAAAATATGCTCTCTAGACTTTTTGTGCTCCCTAGAGGCTGAAACCAGAGGAGGCATTTTTGAACACAGTTCTAACAGCTTTTGAATGCAGCTCAACTGGCTGTGAGGCACCAGGGGCTTCCTCTCGACAGGTCAACCTGCCAGGAAACAAGTTAAAAAGGAAAAAAAACTGTGTATAAAGAGCAAATGTAAATTTCTGCTCAAGAAGCAGTGATCCCTGGAGATGTGTTAAAACAAAGGCGAGAACTAAACTGATGACAACTCCGTCCGCACGGCCTACACCGTGGAGGGAAAATGGAAGACGGTTAAGATTCAGGAGTTGCTCTCTTGACAGGGTAATGACAGTATCAGGCTACTGTTAAAATAATGATCGAGAAATGTGGAAGATGTGTTTGGATAAAACAAATTATTTAAGACCTTATTTGCTTTCATTTTTTGTTTTGATTTTAAAGTTTTATATTCAAATATGAGCAACATAAAACATGTAGTGTAACCCTTGCTGTAGTAAGATTGTGATCAACATAAAATGTAATGCAAAACATTTAGCTGTAACAAAAACACTTAATCAACATATCTATAGTTTTATTGTATAATTGTTTTATGATTATAATATTCAACATGTGATTTTATCAGATGGGCGGGGAGAAACTTGTCAATATGTTATTACATTGTTGTCTATAAGAGAACATGTGCTTGTTTAATGACCACCTTATAACACTGTAACTTTTTGTTTTGGTAGCAAGTTGTTTTTCACTCTTGAATTGGATTTAAATATCCTTTCGATGTGTGTGTGTATATATATATATATTAGTCACTACTTTATGAGCTTAACTTGTCACACATCCTTGGTAACCTGAGAAGGTCGAGATGATGCTTTATTTTTCAGCAGGCTAACTATATATATGCTAGCTTGCCAGGCTCATACACATGCTAATACTAAAGTACTTAGGCACACTAATCAAACATGTTTTATTTGTCTGACCTTGCTGCAGAAATGGACTAAACTACAAGTGGGAAGGATCCTCAAGAGTCTCTAATATTATTTCAGACAAATAATTGATGCCAAACTGTTTTTTCAGCTGAAAGAGTAAAGGTTTAATAAAAGCTAATAACATTAAAATGATTGCTGATATTTACAGTGGAGCGCACATATTTCGTTTTTCTATTCCCCTAATGATAACATCCCTGATCAAAATACAGTCACAAGTACTTGAGAGAAATAAAAGGATTTAGTTTAAAAGAAATACCTTACTATTATTTGAACAAATCGGCTGTCGACATATTTTAACAGTTTAAAAGAGTGAATTTCTGTCATTTAAATCACACATTCACAGAAGTAGCCTTTTAGACAGAAAAAAACAGCCGTGACACACTACTTATTTGTTTCTTCCCTTTTAGTATGCTATATGGTGTGGGCGAGGGGGTCCAATAAACGGTGCACAGTGTCAAGTTACCAGGCAGTCCCAGTTCTTTGGCTCCTCACCAGACATAAAGCTGTAAATCAGACAGAGTCAGCAGATTACTGAAGCATGGCGCGTGGTTAGAGGCTGGCTGCAGGTGTGTGTTCTCTAACACCAAAGACGGTGGGAGTAAGAAATGAAAAAAAGCCATAGCAGAACTGAGAGTGGACTTGGTAGACGGTCACTTCCCTCGATTCTCCAGGTGCAGGATTGTGTTGTTGGGAGTAAAACCATCTCCCCCAGCCTCTTTCGTTTTTATTTTTTTCACTAACTAAAAGTATATGAGGGAGAAAAATAAATGCTCAGAACAAGGGCCTCTTCAAAACATGGCCATCTTTGGTTTGTGTTGTTTTCCCAATTGATTAAGATGCTAGAATGCACAGTCTATATGTGTTTTGGTGCAAACACTATGTGTTTGTATGTGTATGTATGAACGAGTCCCAGAGGACGCATCATGGTCTATGCTGCACACTGTTTCATCCTTCATTGTTTGTGACTCAAATGCCGCTGTTCCCATCCATGTTTATGCATCCATCCCTCTTGATCGAAGCAAACACAGCCTCATTAGACACACTTGCTCACAAATGCATGCATCCATACATGGAAACATACAAGCAGTATATATAATGAAAACAGAGCCTTGGAGTAGAACGACCTCCTCCTCTCTCTGGGTTAAGAAGGTGAGGTTTTCAAACCTATTTTGCCATCAAAAGCAACCAAGTATGATTAAATACTTCAGTCATTCAATAGCAGATGGACACAATATAAGTGTATTTGTGTTGTGGTGAAGAGTACTTACAGGCACATTTAGTGTTCATCTTCAATGCACCGACTACACACTGACTCTCACACATCCATGGGAATTTCACCTGAACAAGAGATGATCACATCTGCTTGTATCTTATAGATTTGCAAGCATACAGGCAGCTGGTGTTTTCTCAACTTTATCTGAGACAAGGAGGAAAAAAAAACCTACACCGCCAGTCTCCATGAACCCAATGGGTATAAGTAACGGGTGGGGGAGAGTTTGAAGAGACTGTAAAGGTGAACAGGTGAAAGAGAAAAGCAGACGAGTGTAGCTTTGCCTGCCACCTCTCCGCCCTGTATTGCTCCCCCATCCCTGCATCACCTCGCCTCAGGGGGTTGAACAACTGCTCTTGAAGGGGGGGCAAGTGTTCTCTGTGTTCTTTCGCAGCGCCTCTGGGTGTACTACCGACTCTCACTACCCTGGCGATCTCCTGCCGCCTCACACTCTCAGACTTTCACACACACGGAAACACAAACACACGTACAAGCACACAAGCGCGCTGCAGCATCTGAACTCTCTTCACTCTCTGCTCCCTCTCATCTTCCTATGTGGGGCTCTTTGTAGCTGCTGTGCCTGAGCATGGTAAGGAGAACAGGGATAACAAAGCAAGGAAAAGAGAAGGATGGAGAAAAGAGTACTGAGGTGGTGGTGGATGAAGAGAAGATGGGAGGGAATGAATGAGAGAAGGAGAGAGAGAGGGTAGGAGATAATGTTCACATTGCGTTTGGAGTGTCGCCTGTTGTTGCTTGCAGAACATGGGTCGGCGAGCGTTTGTGCGCCACAGCTTGATTTGGGGGTTGTACCCAGCTGCGCATGGAGACAGCAGTACGGAGACGTGGCAGAGACTCTAATTAGACGGGCCTAAGTGTGCTGAACTGAGGGAGAACCCTGGAGCGCCTACAAACGCTGCTCAGCCCCCCTGCAAACAGAGCGGGAGGAGACCCCCAGCAGTAATTACAACATTACACAAACCAAGCAAGACACCTCCAGGAAGTTTTCAATCAGAAAAATCCTCTTCAACTCACTAGGGAGCTCAAGAGGAGTTGCATTCCATTAGCTTTCACCATAGGGTCCTTTTTAAAAGAGGGCGGATTAAGCTTTTTGACTAGGGGAGGTCATCCTGTTGCATCTGTTGCAATGTCATACCCTGAACTGTGAGTCAGTACGGTTGGGGAAAATAGGTTAGACACAGCATCTCCAAGGATAACTGTAACATCTCAACAGGGAAAATATACAATTGTTCTAGTCCTCATGATGGATATACTGTAGCTATGCAACATGCCTTTTTTGGGGGGCTCTGAACACATTAAAAGGCTTTTGTGGTTGTTCTAGAAGTGAGATCCTCATTTCATTAAAACATATATACGTTTATATATTTGAGAATATGTACAATTTTATGGCAAACACATCGTATATTTCCTTTATTAGCCATTATACTAGGTGACTTGTCGCTTTGGATCCAAGGTATGTAGGAATTTTTGAAGGAAATGTTGTATTCAGATTTAAGAATTCAATCTTGATAAGTTACTGAACAGTATAGGGAAAGTTGCGCAATATACACAATGCAGACTGTATATATAACCCCAGGTTAGATTGATGTTTATAACTGAAGACTGTGTGTCACTGCTCTGTATGCTACTTTGTGTGTGTGAGTTGTTTTCCTATGTGACAAAAACATCCACAGCAATGGTGTGAAGGCACTTTCACCTGTATGAAGCCAGAAGCATGCCAATCCTGCACACATTCACACAAATGCATACACTGACGCATACACAGACACCTACACATTATGCCATGTGTCACTGGAAACAGATGTGCAAAGAAAAACGCCGCATCAATTATCCCACCAAGTTCACTTAGTCAATTAGAAAGGGATAATTATGTCGACTTACTTTTCTACCGTGTCTATCTTTTTCACTTTGTCTTCTTTCACTTTGTTTTTTGGCATGGCTAGTGGCAATTGTCACGGAGTGCATGTAAAATTAACTGCAGGTACAAAATGTCTAATCTATGCTCTCCCTGTTGGATTAGCTAAGGATACTGTGGTACGGCTGTCACAAAGTGTTGGGGGGAGGGAAAAGAGCAATATGGGACATACGACTTCACTGCACAACCAAATTCTCTAACAAATAAATTTAAATAAAAGGTAACACGCTTTAAAATACTGATTTGGTGTTTCAGTGCACAGCAGTTAGATTATTTGAAAACACATCTTGGAATGTTGCATGAATAATTGTTATTATATAAATGTAAATTATACTTCAGCGATAAATGCATAAGCAAACCGTCTTTTCACATACATGTTTCTGTATATTATTTACTAACATCTGAAACATTAATTTGTATTAGCTTTATCTGCTCTTCCTCACTAAACCCACATGTTTTTACTTCACCGCAGAGATGGTAATTACAATCACACTAAATGGGCTTGAACCGTATCAGAAATTAATTAATATCAAATTTATTTGGGTTATCCATTGCTAAAACACACGGTTTTTGCACATATTTTAAAGCATTCGTGCAATTCAATTACTTGGGAATATCATTAAAGGCAACAAATTTACAGTTTAATTTGTGTGGACTATTTAAGTCGCTCCAGAGCTCCAGAATCCCCTTCCTCTATAAGTGGATTAATTAATTTGAATCAATAAAGTCTCTTAGTCGGCTTGCACAACTCCCCCCAAAAAATAACAAAGTCCACACAAAGCCTTATCAGCTGCAGCGTCCAAGGTCCAAGCCCTTGCTTTTCAGCTCAAGAAGGACGTTTTGTTGAGACAATTACCAGCAGACAATTTCCGCCCTGCCTTTTTTTGCTCTTTCAGCTTTTAGAATCCGCACAGAATGGTAATTTGTTTGCGCGCTTGTTACTGCAGAATGTTTTGTGATATAGCTTTTATATAAGCAATTCGAATCTGGTACATAGAGACCTCTTTGTATTCACTGTATGGTAAACATTTAACATGCACATTTAGCATGAGTATTAAAACTACACTTTTAATGTTCTTACTTAAAGATAGATATACCAACACATGCATCCCAATAAAAAAAGCACTAGAGAAGCACTAAGAACAATATATATATATTTTTTTACAAGGTCTGGAGTAAGCAACCATCTCAACATTCCCTTAAAAAAATACATATATATTTATCCTGAAACTCTTGCATTTCCACAACCAAGCGACAGTCGCGAGGCATTGATGTGCCACGGTTTTTGGTGATCGTGAACCAGAACCACAAATATTAAAGTTGTGTTAAGTGCTGAACTTCTCTTTTGCCGCAATTCTGCCACTTCAATATATTTTTTTAAATCTAGACACATTGCAGAAACATTCAACTTTTTGATTTGAAAGAAACTAGAACAATGATAAAAAAATGTATAGATATAAAAACACTTTCCATTTCACAGGTTTTTTGCTAAACAGCAGGAGACTGAGTTGCTCGATGAGTCACTCTGACTACCCTGCAATGTAAAATTCATGTAAGAACAATATTCTGCCTCCACATGTCAGTATTAAACATTGGTGTTGCTGTTTTAATGTCATTTTACATTATTGGAAAAGCATAAAAGTGTCTCGCTACGCCTTAACACATGAAACAGCTCCATTGGATTACTTCACATTTCTGTGTGCTCATATTCATGGTTCATTTAGTTCCTACTTTCAATTAAGGATTAAGAACAGCTGTCTTTAAACATAAAGATTATAACATGTGATTTGTGTCAACTTACTTTGGTTCTTAAAATGAATGCCTGGTTTAGTTTTGATACCCGCAGGAGAGTGACTCTGAAAATATGTGTGATAGATGACTCCAATCATATGGTGTTCCGAACTGTGTTAGGGGAAAAAAAATGTTCATCAGTTGACTGATTCTGTGTAACTTTTTATATTAGATTGTTTATAAACTGTATTGTATATATGCATTAGTGCCCGCACCATGTCTGTTCTTAACTACTCTCCCCAACCCTCTCTCTTCTTTCTTCAGCCTTAGTGAGGAATCTGATGCAGAGGTGTTGCATTTCTGTTTGTCTTAGAGCCTGTCAGAAGTCCAGTTGGGAAAATCAGCTACACTTATCCTTAAACAGAGAGCTGTTTAACACGGAAGGCTTATGACAGGAAGCATTATTTATCAGCTAACCAAATCCTGCATGCTTAGAGAATCTGAGGGAAGGATAACTGTGAGGAAGCATGTAAGTGTCGACGAGGATGAGATCAATAAAGATTTGTGCAAACTGGCCCTAGGCAGTGTTTGTTTTTCTCAGTCAGTCCTTTGTCAGCCACCGATGCATTTTATAAAGCTGTTGAACATTATTGTTCCATATTTTAATTCATGATCAGCTTTTTATTTTAAGCAAGATATAAAAAACCCCACATCCTTTTGTTTACTTTTTGACCAACTAACAGCCCCTGGTGAATTTCTAGTCGTCACTCAGCAATATGAAACTGCCACTGAGAAATGATGACTGACACTAAATATAACATTGGACCAAACAGATGGTTATAAAAGAAAGACTATGCTCTGATGAAGAGACCACACTATTAAATTGTCACATCTGTGTTGTAAAAGCTGCAGCCAAACCTGCTCCTTGGAATTTAATCAAACTCCACAGGAAATGGAGTTCAGAGGGAGAAAATGAAAGACGTAGGAATATCAGTGGATGTCCTCCACTTTCAGAAGGATACACAGACTCTGAATAGAAGAGAACAAATAAACATGTTTACAAGAGGCAGATATTAATTCTAAGTTGTCAATTGCTGGTTCTATGATGTTTACTATTGAGGGCAAATAAGCCAACTTGGGAGTGTCCTTAAAAGAATTGTAGGAAAGACGGACCGGTTTCTAAAACTTATTTTAATATTGCAAATCATAAACCTATAGAACTACTTACCCTTAGTCACTGTGACATGTTTGACATGAAAATTAAATGTAAAGGACAGTTTACATGTTTACATGATACATCAGTGTTTGATCCAGCTTAGTTGTTGTTTATGGCTTACCAACAAGGTGTTTATCTGGTAAACGTGCTGACACGATGATACAGCCCATTAAGTTAACCTCCTTCTCCCGCCTGTGTACTGTAGTATTTTAGTAGTGGGTAGCACTGAATTCATTAATTCTGTCATAATAATACGACCAGCCATTGCCTTCATCCTTTCTTGATCCTGATACAAGAGCCTTAAAACTTTCAGACAATGGCAGAAGTGAACCTGTGACTGCTAAAATACAAAAATAGATTTGTTTTGTTCAGTGCACCGATGTATTAGTACGTCTTTACAGTGCCTAATGGCTTTCAAAAAGCTCTATGAAGGCTTACTGCATACATATTGTATCATTCCACATGCATTTAAATGCAAATGCAAATATGAAGATGAATATGTATTATACTTTTCATAGAAAGTGTTGCCTTGTCCCATTTTTTATGAAATCTTTCTTATATTTCTCCATCGACTCTTTGCAGGAGAAAGTGTCCTTATGTGAATGGCCTTGGCTCGAGCTCACTCTGAGAACTGATGGATTGGATCAGGTACTTGAGTGAGATTCTTAAATGTTTATTCCAATGAGTCACAAACCCTAAGCCAAACTTGTTTAATTTGCCAGAGGAATTGAAACATTGTTTATATAAAAGCTGCATTAACTAATCAGTCTCTGTATGCGTGTGTTTGACCCAAGAAGCATTTATAATGTTATTTACATTATCATTGCCAGGCCATTAAACTGATTTTTATTCATCCTAATGAGGTTTCTGAAAGTATAGCTTTTCACTGTTAAATAAAGTCGTAATGATATAAAGTAAGTCATAAAGACTTCGTACTACCTATTTGATATCAATTTAAAACAATTACACATAAAGATTTTCTAAATGTATAAGTGAAAAACAGGAAATATGGCTAAAAGTATCATTCAGTCCTGTAAATAAAAGAAGAAAAGTAAAAAGGGTGCCCTTCACTGTCCTTTTAGGTGATTTTTCTCAGTTAGGAGAGTGGTGGGCAGTTGGGCACTTTAACCTAAAAGACTGTAATCTGTGACGACTCATGGTTATACAGCACTCCACATCTATCTACTCAGACTGGCACTACCAGAAACTAAGCTCAACCGAAAGCTGCCCTTTCAAAATGCTTTTACCCCTCAGTAACTCTACACAAAGGCACTAATTTCTGGACTTGTAGAATGGCAGAAAATCAATACTGAGAGGGATCTGAGATTCTGCAAGCCCAAATACTCACCGTATAAAACTTAGGTCAGAAAGACTGGTCGACATACCGTTTTTAATTTTTCTCTCATTGGGCAAATTGTTAACAGGCAATTTCATCTTGAGCCTCGCAGTAAGTAAGCTTGTATTCCTGCTTTACTTTTATTGTATTTTGTTATGTTTGCCAAAAGTAAAAACGGCCGCTAGTACTTCTAATAATGATAGGGAAAATCCATCCGGATGTGACCATAATCCACCAGCAGTGCCAGGGCATATGGAAGATCCAGAGACATGCCTCTCCATCTTGGTGGATCCATCTGTCAGTCTTTGGCGGTGCTTTGCTGCTTTCTCTGGCACATTTGACAGCCCCACGCCTCGGCTAGATTAGAAAATTATACAAATGTAAGGGTGGAAAGGTGTAATTGAAGATGGCAAAGGGCTGATTGGGAGACATTTAAATGATTATTCTCCAGTGTTCAACATGGAGGGCGTGTAGCTGAGGCCACAGAGAGAAACACTTTGAAATGATTACTGCTCCTGACAGGTGGATGACAAGTCTTTATGTGTGAACCTATGCATACATTGTCAGTGTATATTCTCTATGCGTCTGCTTGTACTCACTGTGTGTGTGTTTGTGTGCTTTATGTGTGTCTTTGCCTACGTGCTTTTATCAGGATGTTTGAATGTGTGTGTGATGCGGCTGGCAGGCATGTGTATGAGCCCTGCGGAGTTCCTTACTCAGAGCCACCACAAAGCGAGGATTTACATCAGACAGATTAGAGCACTGCCACCATGACAGCATCTAATGGAAGGAACAAGACACCTTTTAATGCAGACGCTAATTTAAGAAATACCACACAGTGCTCTGAAATATAAATCAGAAATATAAATATAGATCCGACAAAGATGGGATGCAACAGTGGAGGGAAGACATGGCCTGACACAGGGAGGTCCCTCTAGATGTTATCTAATGATGCCCTTCAAATAAGTTTTTCTCCTTCAAAATCTCTTTATCTTAAAACAAACATGGCTTGTCATATTTATTATACATTTATATCGAGGTCAACTATGCAACACAAGCAATTTAGTAATTAATTAATAATCAATTGTACTCTGCATAACAATGCTTTTTCAAAAAATCCTTACAGTATTTTTGAACAAGTTGGGACTTTCATTTCATTGCTTGCGTGGCAGTCATACAGAATATGCCACAATGAAACAAATGACATATCACTTTTTCCCCTGACATAGTCAGAAGTTTTCTATCTATGTGGTCTGAGTCAGAGTTGTGTTCTGTCATGTTAAATGCAGTTGACAGAAGAGCCAGGCACCACCCTAAACCTCTGGCCTGAGGCTTTGTTTTTCCCTGGGCACCAAAGCACTGTATTCCCTCTGGCTTTGGTCTGCTGTGAGCTTCAGGCTGTGGCTGTTTTACTTAACTCTGTCATGTCATACATTTAACATGAATGAGGGTTACACTCCTTTGTCATCATAATCTCAAAGGGTGTATCCAAGTATGGATATACCTCAGCAGTCAAGAACGTACAGCTATAACCGCACAGACTACGACTGCTGACAATAGCTTTCCTAAATGTATTTTACAAAGAATATAACAAGGGGTGCGAACCATGCAACGGATGCATGGTTATTATTCCGAATTTTCTCTTCAATTTTGTATATTTCACTTGATTTATTTCTACAAAAAAATGTGTATGTTATTGAAAGGGCTTGTCATACTTACAACCAAAGACGTGTTAATGTCTGCAGTTGACAAATACAAAAGAAAAAGGTGATTGTTGTTAAATTTTTTGGAGAAAACACATTTGAGTCGTAAAGTTTGGTTGAAGCTCGCCAGGAAGGGAGCAGATGCAATTTCAGAAACGGATGGCTGGCTAATTAGCAAGGTAGTTTCACCGAAGTGAGGAAGCGGGACAGTTTGACCCAACAATTCCAAGCCACCATGGTTCCTGTTTTTAGTACAACACTTTACCTCAGTGAGCCTGCTACTGGTTGAGAGGGTTTATGTGGAAGTAAGCCAGATGTGATTGATGTGACAGTACACAGTGATTTTTGTATGTCATCTAGCATGAGTTTTAAGTCAACATATCTGAATCTTTTCAGAATGGGCAGGTTGTTTTGAACATTTTATACCAAAGTTAAATTAGCTCCAAGGGATCGAGGGTCAACTGGAACTTCCTCTTCCACACCAAGTACATACAAACTAAGTTGAAGCAAAACCACAAAGACCTTTTTTGCACAATGAAGCACACATCATATCATCATATCATTCAACAGCATACTTAGCTGTTGAAAGTGATAAATGAATTGGATGTCGGTGGTTATCTAACTTGAGTATTTGATAAACATTGAAAAATAGCTATCAAAGTGATACATCACTCACAACAAAGCTCGGAAATAATGGGTTGGAACACATGAAAGTGTGAATTTCCTGCGAGGTGTGTAATGAGAAATGAAGAGAGCAAAAATATTTCCCTCCCATTAGAGGCTGCCAAAAACTATTGACAAACACAGACATCAACAATGGTTTAGTTACTTCTTACTCCAACCAAACACAACCTTTGATTAACTGCATAACATCAATTATTTCACATTATATAATTGTCTCAAAAAACAAAACACTATTCCCTCCAAAATAGACCACTATATATTTGTTTAAATCTGTTAAATGATGGGGAAAAAAACAAGTGATGTGTTTCCACAGATATCAAAAAGACATACTGTATATATTTTCTCATGGAAGTAAAAACATGGGATGTTCAATACACTCGACTCTCCGTCCTGCTTAAAATGCAAAACTATAGATTCATTTAAGAGGATAAGATATTATTTACATTTGAAGCTTCCTCATTTGGGTAGCCAAGAGGTTTACCACATTGACCAACAGTAATCTTGAGACTACTATACTATGTATATACCAGTGCTCAGTAAATTAAGAATCTGTTTTTCAAGCTCTGCTGTTATCTTACTTTCATTTAAATAACTTACAACCCATGTGCAAATAGAAAATGAAATATTATTAAACAAAGATGATCTGCATGGGTAATTGCATTGACATAACAAATATATATGGTTATGGTAGGGTATTCAACACGGCGATTCAACAAGCTTAGTATCAACCTGTACAACTATCCTTTAGGAAAAATGTCAGAGTGGACTTACAGAAGGAACAGTGTGGGATAAAGAGTTAGACATGGCACCAGTCATAATCCACCCTTCAAAAGAGCCAGATGGAGAGGGTAAGGTTTCAGTCAAAATATTGTTTTTGGATTGAGGTGTGGACTTGCTCTCTCACTCTCGGGCTCTCTCAATCTCTCTATGTCCTTGTCTCTCTCTCTCTCTCTCTCTCTCTCTCTCTCTCTCTCTTGTACTCTCCAGCTCTCTTTCAAACCATCCTCCTGCTGTGTTTTATCAGATCCTGTCACAGGGGGCCTCTTATAAAACCAACAGAGCTCATCAGGATAGAGCTCCAGAGGACCGGTTCGGTCAACCCTCGTTAATCTACTGCGGTCCGGGTTGAGTTAAGGCCTCAGCTGGTATTTACCAAGCATCAGATTTTGAGTGCTGATTTAAAGTCAGCGCTTGAACCCTTTACATTGAGAGTGATTCGCGATGAAAACGATGGTTAAAGGGACCTGAGCAGTGGTGCTAAATCAGCAGTCTTACCCTGAGACGCTTGATAAATATACAGCCCCTGGGTTTGTGTCTGGGCTGGTGGGGCTGTGGGGCAGAAAGGTATGTGCTTAGTGGTGATTGTGCGCCGTGGCCTCCCCTCATTCTCCGAGGCCGAACACACACAGAGCGACCTTGTGTGGAGCAGAGGGCTGGGCAGACACGCTGAAGTCAGCTCACACCATGCAGTGTACTGTAGGCAAAAGAAGAAATGATCCTTCTGGATTACACACGCACAAATGTTCACCAAAAAAGCATTAATTCCACCATGGTTTTCTGCATCATTATCATTTGAAACAACACTTAAAAAACTAAAGTATGGCATGTTTTCATTTTTTACAATTGATTCTCAAAATCCTTCTCTTTATAGGACTACTGTAGAGTTGTTATAGGAGCACTCGTAAATCCACCCAGTTCCATAAACTTGTCAGTGGGTTCATTACAATAATTGCTTTAATTTTCTGTTAATGATTTAATGATAAAGCAACAGAAAAAGGGAGAAAATAAAACAGTGTGAAAGGAGTTTTCAGAGGATATGCCATGCCACGTTTCCTGTAGAGCGCCTGTCACCTCTCAGCTGACATAACACTTTGTTTAACTGTTGGCATAGCCCGAAGTGTTGTGAGCCAGAGCACGGACACACGGCTTCACCCTCCGGACACACACTAATATGCGCAAGAACACACACATTAATACTAATGAGTGAATTTGATAATTACAATACACACACGTATATAAATAGGCTACACAAAGTCTATACATCTAAATCAAACAGAGAGTATTTGCACTGAGCAGAGTCCGTTTGATTAGGACAGGATGTACTCTTAAAGTTAACGGACCGTACAGCAGCCACGCCGCTTCTTGTGGTCGACAGTGTGCAACAGACTGCCATGCGGCTAGCTGTTTTTCCCCTTCTTGACCGTGCCACAGTCATAAAAAGACAGCCAGCCTTTAGTCCTCTGTCCCTTAAGTCCCCCATTAAAAGGCAGACAGAGCTAAAAATGCCCTCTCACCAGGCCCCTACTGGCAATGCAGTGTATTCAGAGCAAGTCTTACGTCAAAATACACAAGGTAATAAAAATGAAAGCAACACAATGTGGATGTGTACATGCAAATGATTGTGTCTAATTCTCTGTTGTATGGAGAACAATAAGCTGGCTTTATGGGCACAACACAGATCACGTCACCATAGCTAAGCTTTGATCAATTCAAGAATCCCTCTGTCCTATTGGGATGTCTAATTAAATTAGCTCCCACCAACATCCCTCAAACCCCCAAAGACATCACTGAATTCCTGTCCATGAGGTCATCACAAATACCAGACTGGGCAGACACTGATACCTAAACGTATAGGGGTCAAGGTAGTCATGGCGACAGAAATTTCCCAAAACAAAAAGATGAGTTGATTACCTGTGCCCAGAAACATGTAAACAATACAACCGAATCAATACAAAATATATTTCCCTGTCAGAAGAGTGTGAATACCTATCATCAAGGGAGCACCTCTGTTTTATCTCTTCTGACGCAGATTCCCTATTTTGGATATTTTCTGGGAATTTTCCAATCTATAATCTACTCATCTTTCATTTATCTCATCACTCTCCACATTCGGTTGATTTAAGAAGGATACATAAAACACTAATTTGTGTGTATGATACAGTGTCATTATCTGCATTAGATTTTGGCATCAGGTATAAGACCTTGACTGGAAAATACTTGATAAAAATACAATTATCCCTGTGCCACCCCCACAAAACTCTAATGTGAAAACAGTCACAGAGGATATTACGGTTTAAGGTTGTTGATACTTAAATTCTCCTGAATGTATCATTTAGAAGGAGAAATGGCTTACAGTCAGGATGCCAGCAGCTGAGGGAAACTTTTCTGTTGGATGGAGATGTATGATTTTTATCAGGTATTAATGGAAAACTGACATTTCCTGGGCATTGCGGTTCTTTGAAAAAACAAGACTGTAGGCGGATTTTAGTCATAGATAAACTTGGTTAAACGAGTTTATAATTACCAAATTATAGGTGTATACCATTGCACCTGGTATTTAGACATTTGACAAGATACTATCAATGTCGGCTAATCTCTTCTGTTGAGCAATTTATTTATGATTCACATAGATTACACTGTTGCTTGTTATACAAGTGGTGAGACGGTATTTGTACAGCAGAGTTTATTTAATAGGTTTTGTAAGGTCATCAAATTAAAGAAATAATAACATTGTAAATGAGCTCTTAATCGGCATCCGCTGAAATACAAGGGCTAAAGATTTGGGTCTTTTAATAAAGTCATTTTCTGTCAAATGTATACAGAAAGGTTAAGGAAACTGTTTGTGCAAAAAACGATATTTACCCCAGATCTGTTTAAAAAGATGAATATCATCCGTACATTTTCAAGTTGTGGATGTGAATTTTGCCACTGTGAAGACGGCGGCATTCTTGGGGGGGCAATAATCTCCGGCATATATGCCAGTGCTGACAAAGATCTGGGGTGTGTGTTTGCTTGGAAGGGGAGTAGGGGGGCGATGTCACTGATCCCTCAGAAGGCTAAATTTACCCAGGAGTGATGGGGGCAGGTGGATTCAGCTGGGACAGTGGGGTAGGGGTGGCGGGGGGGTGGTTGGGAAGCACCAGACCTGGTTTCAGTTCAGACCGAGATCGTAGGAAACACACAACCCAAATCGGGGGTTTCTATTCAAAGCCAGCTGGTCTGGCTTTATCACATGCAGGACATTTATTTTAGGCCATTTGTTGGTATTCTTTTTTATTTATTTGGTTAACTATCTCTTTTGTTTTCATTTCTTTTTTAAACTTTTGAACTTTTTTAGTTGAGCTGGGCCTTAGCTGGTGCTGCGAGGTGTAACTTCCTGGGGAAGCAGAGAAACGGCACGGGTGAGTTTCACAGCACACTATTCCCTTCCTTTTTCCCCTCTCTCCTCTGGATCTGATTCTGTTGGTGGAAAACCTGTCTCTGCCAAGATTTCAAACCATTCACAGTTGGGTTGTGACATGTTAAACAGATTAAGCCTTAATTTTGATATGTGAGCTGCTCAATTTCACAATCCTACACTGTTGCCTAATTGTTACATTATAGCCTTGCTGGATTTACTGAATGCTGTCTTTGTCATGTGGTCCAATAGAAAAAAAATCTAACTAAGCCAGTGTGAACTAGGCAAAAAGATACTCTTAATTGTTATTTACTTAGACTTTTTCCTGTTCCTGACAACAAGCCCCCAGAGAAGCTCTAAATCTGCTGAAGGAGGAGTCAGGGCTCAGCTGTTGCCAATCACCTCCGTGGTGCACTTGGGGAATAGCCTATTAAGGCTCCTGTGTGTTTAAGCTTTAAAAGTCTACATTTTTATTTCTTTCAGGCAAGACAAATGTTTTCAGGCGCTTTAGTGGAACTTTATATTGTGTTGTTTCTCTGCTTCTAATTCTTCACAGTCAGTTTATGTTACCGGTACTTTTAAGGGTAATTGCTTAGAACTCATTGCACAATCTGGAATTATCAGCGAGAGAAAAGAGCATAGCCTTAACATGCTGTTTGCTTCAGAAATGACTCATTCCCTCAAGGTAGCTACCTAAGTGGCTAAGACACACTTCAGTAGCAATATGTTTCTCACAGTTTGGTGTTTAAGTAAGACATATTGGGTAAACTTTTGAAACAAAGGAGTAAACTTTTGTCATATTAAAAGAACAAAGAGGTGTTTATTCCTAACCACTAGGAGACATTAGAAAAGGGCTCTACTTTAGGGCACTTGTCCCAAAACAAACAAATGGAATTTCATACTAGAGCAAAGGCTTTGTTTGATTTTAATGAGAGGTGAAAGCCCCTGTTGGACTTTTTCCTTCAACTTTTAACCATAGCTTTTGGATAAAATATGAGATGAAGTAATATTGTTCCTGAATTTGATATGCTCGTATTTCAAGTACATTTTATTTCTGACTTGCGTCCCATAGAGATACTTTACAATATGCTACCATTAACACTAAGGTGAAATTGAAAGTAATACCAATAACAAGCTAAAGTGGAGGTAATTAGCATATTTAAAATAATTTAAAGTGGACATGCACTTGTGTCCCTTTTTTCATGAAGAGTTATTTGTCCTCTTGCTATTAACTCAAAGAGGCAGGACCTGCAAAACTTCGACCCAGTTTACAGGAACCGCTTAGTCCTCGCATATTAGCTTTCCTGCCCCTGAATTCCACGGCTTTGATGGTCAGCGGAGTTGAGGAAACGCGTTGTTTTCTCTCTCTGTAGGGTGGCGAGCGCTCTTACGCAGTTGCCTCTCTGCCTTTGAAACTCTCCTAATCCTGTCACTTCACCTTCACACTCTGCTATTAGTTTCATTGTTGCTGTTCTTTGTGCAGTATGAAAAGCAGAGCAACATTTGTTTATCTTTACTGAAATGTGAATAAAGATGAAATCAAATGTTATTCAAAGTTAGAATATCTCAATGTCATAATATGAATGGTGAAAATAACCTACATGTAATAAAGACATGAAGATTAGTGGTTACTGCCTGTTTCAGTCTGTTTAACTTTGAGTAAAATGTATTTGTATTTGAGGTTTTTGTTTTTGTGTAAATGAATAGGAATGTGAATATATACGGTGTAGGAGTAATGTGTTGTTTGTTTATTCTGTAACAGTTGCTGACCGAACCATAGCAGTAGTTAGGGCACAAATGTCCATAGTTATATAGTGGGCTGAACTGATCCAGATTATTTTGAGTTGCCTAAGTATATATAATAAAAGGTGTTTTTCATTTAAAGAACACAAATTATCATTGAACCAAGAAGCATTACATATATGGAAGCAGTTTAAATTGGGATGGCATGAAAATGCAAGTTAGTTTCACCCTCACATGTTACAGTAATGGCTTAGTGACTTTTCTCTTATTTCTCCTTTTCATTCTCCTCCATTGTGCTTATTATTTAATGTTGGAAGATTTCCAGCACTGGTCCAACCTCCTGTATAAAAATTCTCTTTCCATCTACCCCCCTGAGCACTGTCGAGGGCAGAAAACAGTATGACGCTCTGCCGCCACTATGCAACGCCTGTGCGCCAGGGCCGCCTAAATCTACAAAACACGAGTGCTGGCGCGAGGCAGCTCCTTTGATCTGCAGCTAATCTCAGTTGCCTGCCTCCCCTCTGATCATGTCTGAATAAGAATGAGTCGGGGTGATCCTGGAGGCACAAAGAGCTTTAGACGCCGCTGCTCATCTGCCGAGCTCCACCGTGCAACACGGGTCTGCGCCGACGGTCGCTAGGACTCGCTATCACACATCAGAGCTGGGACACACTTAGACACACATTATATTCCGCTCCACTTTCTTTTCTTCACATTGAGATGCCATCAGCTGCTTGTAGAGAGTGTGGGAGAAGTTGCATAGCCATGCTGAGTGATCTTTAATTGTCAAGGGAATTGGCTGAGGTCAACAGCTGCAGGAGGGACTTCTGCTGTGTAATGGTTACTATGGGAATTGGAAACAGTGATGACTGTAGGCTTTAATGCCATAACTGTATACTTTACAGCACATTAGACTACTGTCAGTCCAACACATTTTCAGTAAAATAGTGATCATAGGATGACCTACACAGGTCTATACTCCAAATCATGTTCTGAAATCACTGAGAGAGAGAAAAAAAAAAGAACCCTAATAAAGACAAAAGGTCCGGCAATTACATTACAGCATTAAGAAGACACAGGATGGGGAGAGGGGAGGGTCAGGGATTAGAATAAAAAAGGAATTCAATTGAAATAAGAGTAATTGAAATGTTTGCATAAGGAATACATTTCAGTTAAATTTAAAATAATCAGCTTGCATCTTTAGATGATTCTTCTAAATGAAATGTTATATGCTATCCCATGAATAACATTAACATTGAGTAAAATAAAAAAAGAATGGTTAAACTTCGCATGGGGGATACCTCCAGTTAACCCATGTGGTAAAATAGATTGTTCTGTGCTGGGAAGGATGCAGAGCTCCCCTGCAGGCTGCACATTTAATTACACAGCAGCGTAATGCGGAGGTGCACTGAATGCACCTTGACAGGCAAAATGTGCCATTCATATGTAGCAGGTGGCACACGGATGGCACCTGTCACATATACATTTATGACATATAGGATGTTACATCGTTATGAATTTAAAATCACTATGCAGTTTTGACAGTTTAATCAAGTTAATGAATCAGCAGATATCGAGTCAGTAAAATGAAATAATAGGCAATATGTAGTCAACAGCTGCTTTTTCCTATAAATACCTAAATGTTATTTGAAAATTAGTTTTTGGAAAATAATTAATATAATTATTGATGGCTTTGAGTATTCGTTACATTTTGAAGGCAAAAAAAGTTGTGAATTTTATCAATAGGCACCACTGTTAGTGTCAGTGTGTGTTTATGTGTATCTACTGATTCACTAAGTAAGAAAAAGCAACAGGTCCGATCAAAAGCGTGGCCAGCGGCACCGCATCTCAGCCAGGCAGGGCAGTCACAGGACCATGGGGCTTTTCCTATGATGTAACTGGAGCATCACGCAGAACAAAGGGAGGGCTTGTTGTTCAGCTTGTGCCTCATCCATAATGCATAAAAGGTGTACAGACAGAATACTGTTGGTTAAACACGACACATGCAAATCACCAGCGCTGTCTCCCGTTTGACTCCGCTCGGTAAGGGGTCGTTTTGTGGCCATAAGAATTTCAGAGGCCTTGAGATTTGTTATTATTGCATTGAGTGAGTCTGTTCTGTATGGTTAGATTCAACTGTTCTTAAACTGAACTATAAGGACAAGGAAACATATGAAATGGTACAGAGAATTTACTGCTGGCTAGACACAGTTAATGGCCAAACCACACTGAAAAATGGTTATTGAAAATAAGGCTCTGCACGTCTTCAGTGAAAACGAGTCATACCATTATAAAACGGCAGCTAATGATAAGTAGACAGAACTCTTTTCCTCGCTTTTTCCTTACTTAAAAAACGGCAAGAATGGCAGCCGACCAAAGCAGTAACAGTTAAAACGACTGAGGTGGCTTCTTGTTTAGGAGATATATGGGCTCACTAAATATCCAGGTCAAAATGTGTTCTGAGTGATTTATGTAATACAGATGAAAAAAAATGAAATGGCTGTATTTAACAAGCTTTTATTCAAGACTTGATCATTGAAAGAAATTGCAAAGGTAACTTATGGGCATAAAACATATCCATACATACTATATTTTCATCCAAAATATATATTTTTTAATTATAAACTTCTAAAATGTGATCAAATATATGGTTTGGACTCAAAAATATAAAGATGAACTGTTTTGTTCCAGTGGTAGAATTATCAAGGTGATATTAATGCAATCGAAGTTTAGAAAAGGAACTTCCCCTTTATATTACAAAAGCTAATTTGACTGTATAAATAAATACTTCCCGAGTATCCTGAATTCCTTTGTTTTATATATTTTGTAATAAGAGGACATATGATTTCAGTTAATTAAACCAAGATTTTCTCACCTTTTCTCCCTTAATTATACTGTACAATGGTACAATTCCTGCAACTATAATTACTGATGATATTGCCCTCTGAGTTTCATTATAAACCTTATTAATAAGGAGCGCTGAAACTTGTGTAATATAACACTTTGATGACTTACACATAGACCAAGCAGGGATCGGCTGGGAAATGTCTCACATCTCTCCTACAAAGTGTGAGATTACTTCTAAAGTAGCTCTGTTTTTCCTGAGAACAGAACCCAGATCTTCAGGTGGATCAAGTCCTGTACATTATGGATTTCATATGTTAACATATGTAAGATAAGGCCGATTAAATTCACTTCTTCATTTTACCTCTTAATTCATTTCTTTAGGCTTCCCCAGTGTTTGCAATTTAAAATGTACAGCAAATGAATGAGGTATGTCAGTTTTAACGCTTTCAAAGGCTCTTCCAGTTTGTTAATGATAATGTATTCATATAAAATAATGATTATTTACAATATCACAATTTAATATCAGCGCAATGTAAGAAGACAATAGTCTTAAAATGATTCAGGAACGCACGCACACACACATACGCACGCATGCACATATGCACTCACACACTGATCTATAGATCCCCAGCTGAGCCTGTGAGTTAAATTGGCCTGCAGGTCTATCTGTAACCCCCGAGAAACTTGGTCGTCACATCATGTCGCATCAATCTAGTGTCAGAACGCCAAATGTCTCTCAAATCCATTAGGGAATGAACACAGAAAGAATGACTGAAAGCAGTAAATACCACACAGAAGATGGAAGCATCCCTCAGACATATCTGACATGCAACAAGCAATCTATGTGTCTCGTAGTGCTCCTGTAATAGCTGGCTAATTCTCAGGAGCAGTAAGGCAGAGTGCTTGACAACATCATCTACTGTGACAGGCAGATTGTGTTTTCACGTGAGCGTGATCGACAACAGATTGCACTGAGCCCGGGCTGTTCCTGTTTGCCCTGGAAATGTGTTAGTGTTTATCTTTTGCTTGAGAGAGGCATTCCTTTCTTTCTCCCTCCGTAACAAAAAAAATCACATATTCAGGCGAGCTTTTTTACATGTGTATGCGTATGCGTTGGACACACGCTGTGAAGTGACTGCCAGCAGAGGCTTAAGAAACAATCCAAGCAAGATCAATATCAGCAAACCGCACTTATGTGTTTGACTTAACATGCAGTCGCAGTTTCCCCTCTTCCCTTTTTATGTACAGCTGATGCCAAACCTCACAAAATTGCATTCACCCAAACGCCTAAAGTGTGTGTACACAATGTGACATATTTGAAATGACAGAATTGTTTTGGCAAATTGTTGATTTTGCTACATCAGGCTTTGATGAGACTGTCAACCCACACTTGAACACGCGCACGCACGCACGCACGCACTCACACACACACACACACACACACACACACACACACACACACACACACACACACACACACACACACACACACACACACACACACACACACACACTTACCAGTACACATGTTTGGGTTTCCATATTCTAAGAGTAATAGTGAGTGACATTGGCTGATGAGTTGAGCATGGACAGTTTCAGTTAAAATCAAACTAATAATCTTGTCTGTTTTATTTAAACAGAAAATAATTTTAATTCACATATGCCACAAATATTTAACTTACAATGTTTAACTTACAATTATAACTCTACAAATATTAAACCCACAATGCACTCTGTACACACGTATTGGGTACCTAACTCTAAATGTAATAAGGGTAAAAGGCATAATGTGATGCACTCTGAACGACATTATAACATGTTACAATGATCTGGCTATAATGCTTTGAGTTTTTCCAATCATATTCAAATGTGGCAGAAAACCCCCACTTGGTAGTCTCAAGAGCAAAATATACATAAGGTCTTCCCTACTTTGCATTAAATGTGTGAGAATAAAATGAGGCTTGAAGCATGCCTTCACCATAAGTTTATCCCTGTAGACAAGTCAGACAGCCATTTATGAATATGCATGAACCAAGTGTTTGCCTCGTTTAATGATTTTTTTTTAACATTCATATATATTCAGTCTACTTCCCCCCATTTATTTCAGTGTTCTTCATATGGACGTTAAACACACATACATGCAGACACATAGATGTTAAAAAGGATCCTGCTCACTATGTGCAAGGTGCATGCAAACAATTACCATTTCACTGTGCAGGTTCACTCTCTCCTCCTCACACTTCCCTATGTTACTTCTCCTCACAGGTGCCAACCTGAGACAACCTCAAGCATTGTGAACACTGAAAGGACCTATCTAATGAATCGCTGACATACAGCAAAGAAAGCTACAGGACTGAAGGCACACGAGACGGCAAAAGAAGGAACATTGAACGTGGTATGTACGATTAGGCACTTATAAGTGACATGTTTGTTAAAGTTGTAGCATGTGCGCAACTGAGGATTTGTGTATTATGGGTGTCAAATCTGTTTTATACATGACGATATGTGATGCCATTGATATCTGCCATGTCGCATTTATGAACCCAGTGAGTCTAACATATTACACCTTATTGATTATCATGGAGGTCTGCGGGCCAGAGGAAATGCTATTAAAGATTAAAGGGTCAGGTGATGTGAAGGTGGTATTCCGAGTCATCAGACACCAGCGGGTTCAGTTACAGGCTGTAATGTCCACCCGTCAAGAAAATTAGCTAGCTTGATTTATTTATTAACTGATTTTATGTCCTGCCATTTCCTACCTTGACTGACTGGGTGACTGGCTGCATACATGGCTTATGCTTCACAGGTGAACTTCAAAGGAAGGGAAAGATTAGGATGTTGCTTGGTGTCCATTTACACTTCACGCAGTCTAGTGACAGGCATGTTTTGCCAAGCTATAAGCTTATAAGGCAAATGCTTTGCTATTTGTCTGCATTTGGACACAAACACTTCATAAGTTGGGGTTACATTCATGTTTTCTGTAAAACGATTGGATAATTCAATATTTATACAGTTATACTGAGGATATTATTAAAAGTAAGAAAAATATAGCATTTTTGTTCAACATCTTCAATGTTTTTAGTGTGGACATGGTAAAAATGATCAATTCAATTGTTAAACTTTGCCCTCAAAAATCAATTTGAATCAAAACCCAGTTGGTTCTGTTTCTGATGATGGGGTAATAAGTGAGACCCGATTGTGTATTTCAGCACAACAGGCTCCATTCAATACAACCTTTCTTTAAACTGATACAACTCCCATATAATGTGAGTATAAAAGAAGCACAGTATTACAAGGCGTATCTGGGAAACATCTCTGTACAGACTGCCTGTCTGTGTCTTATCTGAAGTGGCAAACTTGCTGTTCTAATTGTTATCTTCACACTAATAGAGTGGATGTTTTGAAATCATTTGGTTGGATGGATAAAGACTTGGTAATTCCCCCATGCTTACTGTCTGTGTCACTGCTTATCTGAAGGAGATAGCTGGGTCCTGGAGAATGATTGGCGGCTCACAGGAGGGGGAAAGTTTGTAAGTGACTGAGAAAGAAGGCAGCATTTATGTTCCTCAGGCGTGGAAGAGATCAGTTTAGAACTAAATGGTGGGATTATTTATGGTTTATTGGACAAAATAGATAAGTTGAATCTACTTTTTTCAATATATGAATGAGTCCTTTAAACAGGTTTTACCTTAAAATAAGCATGGAGTGGATCATTCATTTTGCAAACTGTTTCATGTTCACCCTAGCAGTTTCTTGACTTAAGAGACTTGCCTTTTCTGTGTTTTTCTTCAGTGGCATGCTTGAAACAAAAGGCCAGAGTAGAAACATGAACTTTGCCGGCTGGATTTAGCAGTCGAAGTCGGCTAAAGATGCTTAACGTGCCCTCCGTTGGTTCATTAGTTAAAGCACACATCCCTCATGATCTTCCTCTAGTGGTCCTCTGAGCAGTTAATTGTGCGTCCACCCTATCCGGGCAGGCGCGATAATAAAGCAATAAGAGCAGAGGCTCGTTCATTAAAGTAGAGTTGGGAACATGTGAGCCCGCCCCCTTTCAGGAGTCAAAAAAAGAGGAAAGAAATCGATTATTTCTCTTCGCGCTGGGAGAGGAAAGGGTTTGGGGGGAAAGACTCGCCAGGATTTCGCGAAGGAACAGAAACGGTCATCACCACCAAGCTCGAGACGTCCAACAGTACACCACCTCCAACTCCACCATCGCTACACCGCTCCACCAGGTCCATCTCCGCTCACCGGCACCTAGCAGAGAGACCAACCCTCACCGCCTCCTGAGCAGACACTGCCCGATCAGACAGACAGAGAGAGAGAGAGAGAGAGAGAGAGAGAGAGAGAGAGAGAGAGAGAGAGAGAGAGAGAGAGAGAGAGAGAGAGAGAGAGAGAGAGAGAGAGAGAGAGAGAGAGAGAGAGAGAGAGAGAGAGAGAGAGAGAGAGAGAGAGAGAGAGAGAGAGAGAGAGAGAGAGAGAGAGAGAGAGAGAGAGAGAGAGAGAGAGAGAGAGAGAGAGAGAGAGAGCGAGCAGATGTCTCTGACATTATAGAGACTCCTACCACGTACTGTAGGTTACTTTTTTTTCCCTCCCGGCGACGTCCTCAGCTAAGTTGCGCTCCTGGATTTTAAGTGCGTCTTGGCGAAGTCCGTCACCACCAAGCAGCAGCTTCAGCCTCCCTGTCAACCGGCCGGACCAAACAAGCGGCGGACCGCTTGAATCTTTCACTTCACCCGGTCAAGGTTTCACGCGAAATAAAGTAAGTACCGCGCTCACACTCACTCGCAAACATCAAGGAGACACGTTGCGTCATATGATCTGTATTTTTAATCTCCAGAGCGAAACTTGAGGGTCTATTTTGATGCGCGCTTCCTCAACAACAAAGTACAGTAACTGCGTTTATTGATTTGTTGTGATCCTGATCGACTTATGCCGGTGACAACTATGTCATATAACTACAGGTTGACATCAAATAGCTGTTTATGATCTATTAGGAGAGTCAAGGACTGTCTCGTGTTTAGGTAGTGGTACTGTTTTGTCGACCTTGTGTAGCTTTCGCATGTCCACATGCAGGCGCACAGCCCCAGAGCCACAGCTACTGAATACGCTGCCCCCTTCTAATGTAAAATAAACCTCTCTTAAAACCTTCTGCGCTTTTGGTGGCATATTAAAAGTTAGACTCTCACTTTAAAATGTTGTTTTTTATCTTCCTGATATTGACTTTTTTACAAAATAATATCAGGAATTAAAAAAATAATTAATAAAAAGAAAAATACATGCAGTTCAAATGTTTTAAAATGTCAGGTAATTAGCTTAATAAAAGCAACAGTACGCAGTGTAACTCACTTTACTTACAATGGCCTTACTTTGAAAATATGCTATATTTTCACCACTGGTTTAAATCTACAATCTGAGTAGCACTCATTATCAAAATTATCCTATTATTATGCATGAAAATCAGGATAACCTGCATAGCAAACTTTCATACAAATATTTTAAAAAAGGACTGCATTATTTAAACATAAATCATTTTACAGTACAATACAGGAGAACACTTTTCCAGACTTATTTGAATGATAATTTACGCAGACAAGAGACACAGTGATAACTGTAAATCAGTGTTTTATTGAAGGTTTGACTCGTTCAGGCTTAATTATACATTTCTTCTCTGTGACTTTGTGACTGACATTGTTAGAACTTATTTTTATATAGCGAGAATTGCATATTTTTACAGTTAAGTTATGACTTGTGTGGCTCAATTGAACCTGTTGCAGTTAGAGCATGAATAATGAAACCATAATTAACCTTTGGCAACTTTCACAGGTTGCAGCTTAAGAAATCTAATTGGATTTATTTGTTTTATTCTTAAGTATTTATATGAGGCCCACTGATGAAATGTGCACAAACTAATGCTGGCTATGACATTTCTACAGCACACTTCATTTTATTTTAGCATATTGTGGACTGTGGGCTGTGTGCATTTAACCCATCTTCATTAATATGAACATAGAAGTTATTATCTATACCCATATGCTTGTGAATTTGTTATAAAGTTAAAGAGCAATTATTTTTACTCTAACAATACAATCTATTTTAACAGTTAAAATGCTATGAATGTAAAGATAGCGGCAGTTTGATCAAAATAAATAAAAGTTGTACAAAATGGTTTGGGATTTAAAAGAATTGTTAAATTTAAAATAGTCTATTATTGAGATATTTTTAATGCAAAGTACATTTTGAAAGTGATAAAGTGTTGCTGTCTACTACAGTTTATCAACCTAATTTGTGGCTTTGTGAAAAGCGTACTGCATTCATTCAGTCAGTCACTTAATGCTTTATTGCGTTTCACAATTAGTTCAATTTAAAAATGAATATGCAGCCTACATGACTTATATGCAACCTTTGAGGTGCATTTAAAAAGAAATAAGAAATATACTGTCCTTTGTATTTCCCATCACTTTTTAATTATTATTACTGTTTTATATGAGTTGTTCACTCTTGAACGATATGTAAAACTGTATATAGATTTCACGCATGGCCTTCCCTCTTTTGCCCATCGTCAATGAAGTTGTTCTGTGTGGCCTGTCTGGCCTGTTGCTCTCTTGGGATTTAGCGTTAGGCTAATCCGCTCAGAGGAAGGTGAGCGCTCGCATGTGGACCCACGATTACACACAGAGGACTCTGTCAGCCAAGCTCTGTAATCTCAGAGACCCTGTACACACACACACACACGCACGCACACACACACACACACACACACACACACACACACACACACACACACACACACACACACACACACACACACACACACACACACACACACACACACACACATGTATGCAGTAGCACAGAAACTTGCACAAATGCCTAAGCAAATGCATGGTCTGCCTCCTTTCTCTGTCTTTTTATTACACACACACATGCACACACATGCACACACCGACACCCACACTATCTGTCCTGCGCTGCTTTTGTTTCTCTTATTCTCTTAATACCTCTCCCTCTTGACAAATCATTTGAGATTTTGGGCGCTGATTCACAAAACCAACATTGACAACAAACTCTTACCCCTTCACACAGAGAGGGATTAGAAGGTCACGTGTCCCTGTGATTGGCCAGGGCATTGAGCCGATTGTCAGGGCACTTTGCTGTACACCAGGGGCTCAGTAGAGCTTTAGTTAAGTGAAAGGAAGGAACACATTGTGTGCCATGGTCAGGGTTTTGACATATGTTTTAAACATTGCCAAACACAATCTGCATCGGTAGGACTGTTGTTTATATTTGAATTCATAAATATGTAATATATATGTCCCATTTAGGAGTTATAAAATCAGTGCTTTCAAGCTTGCCTCATTTTTTTAAGGAAGTAAAGTATACCACTGTGCTGCCTCAAAGCATTGACATTTAGTACTGTACAGAAGGCATGTTTCAAGATAACCTCCTTCAATGAAAACATTATTCTTAATGGAAACATCAGAAGCATTTATGTTTAAGCAAACAATTTAACTTTTGCTTAAACGTTCTCTTCACTCATGATTTCAAATATTTTGGAAGGGGTTAGCAGAGTTTGCTCAGTTAAACATCAGCAAAACACTCATTTGCAGATTGAGGTTGGCAAGATCTGCTGGTAGATATAGAAGTACTGTAATTGGACTTCATGCCCTTTGGCTCAAATATGAAAGGTAATATAAGAGTCAATTGTAGGGAATCATATTTACCTCATATATAAGGAGCATATAATAACTTAAACTGTCAGGAGACACCCCTGTAAATAACGCAGTATACTTTGCTTTACGTTCTTTTTAATAAATGTACCATGAAGCATCAACTATCAAGATTTCATCGAAAAATGATAACCTTTCTTTTTAGTTAATGTATCTCACACAAATTAGAATCACTTTTTACTGCCTGTTTATAAGCAGATGAAAATACTTTAGTTTTATAATACCTCAAGGGCATGTTGTATTCTTACTTACTGCACATGCAGGTGTTAGCTTTTGCCGCATGGAGGAAAAAGTCTCCCTTTGGTTTCCATACATTTTAATAGTACTAATGAAAAGTGTTGGGCTCAAACACCAACATGTGTTTATTTACTTATTTTAAACAGATCTCCCTGTCTTTGTCCTAACTGTTGTGTATGTTTACCCAAATGTTTCTTTAGGAGAATTGTCTGTATAGCTTCATAAGAGCTGCAATTACTCATAGAACTTAGAAAAAAATCATTTAAAGTAAATAACAAAGTCCTTGAATGGTTTTTGGTGGAGTGAATGCATATATTTGAATATGTCCTGGTTTTTGCATAATGATGCAAAGTCTTCTTCTGTCTCTATCTAGTAATTAGCGGTGACGTTCAGCAACTTTCTCTGTACGCTGTAAGTGGATGGGGGTGTATGGGGTTTGTTCACTGGGGTGTTAAAGATCACAGAGGAATATATCAGCCTTTGATGTTTAATTGTATTGTAAAACACACTTTAGAATATTTCTGCATAAAGTAGAGTTCTGACTGTGCTGTGCTTTGTGTTTGCTGTTTCTTTGTGTGTTTGTCTGTCAGTATCTGCTGTGTGTCTGGGAGGTGTGTGTGGGTGCGTGCGTGCATTCAGGTGCCGTCTCTGTCTGTTTGCGCGTCAAAATGTTTGTGCTTTTGTGTCTGAGTTTTGTGAGGTTGTTGCTGGTGTTTATTCAAATGAAACTGCGTGTATTTATTTTCTTCCTTTATTCTCACACTGAAGAGGGTAGGATTTGATGTTTGGGATGATGGAGCAGTCTGGAAAACAGTGTCAGTGTGAGGGCTGAAAAGGCAAACTGAGAAGACAGATGCGAGAGAGACAGAGAAAGACACCCACAGAGAGAAAACGCCGTTAGAAATGTATTTGGGCTTATGCGATTTAAAAGCAGAATGACAAATATCTGGCCTCCACTCAGGTATTCTTCATTAAAAAGAGATGCCTTCATGATGTCATTTTTAACAAAGCGATCTAGATGAACAGGATGTCCTGCCTTCTTCTTCCTGTTTCCTGTTTCCTGCCCGGCCTTATGGTCATTATGGCAGCAGCTGCCTGCTGGGTGGTCTTCGCTCAGTAGTGCTGACCACACAATCATATCGTCAGCTGTAGCCCACCTAAAGAGACACCCAAAACACCTCACCATACTTGAGGCCAGCTCCCTGAAATATTTGGACAGGGAGAGAGTCCTGGGAGGTAAGAAGGCAGAAGTCATACAGACAGCAGAGGACTGAATGATAAGACAAAGAGAAACATTTATAGTAGGACTGAGGTTGGATTTCTTTGTCTAAACAGTGTATGGCCCATATCAGAATGAATGCCTCAGCATAGGCATAAAGCTTAAAATAAGATTTAAATGAACATGTTTATAAAGGAGTTCATTAACTTTCTCTGCAGACACTTACTTTAGCTGTGAGATTTTTCATCTTTATTCAGTAGCAGTGTAACCGACAGAATCCTGGCAGTCTGTAATGCCCCATACAGTGTATATATGTAATAGCCGCTCTAAACATGTTTTGCGGTAAATCCAGAATTAACTGGGAATCCTTTTTTAGTGAGTTCTAGGGGTTATTTTGTGGGAGAGGTGTTTGCTGTCCACGTCCATATATCTGGCGACAGAAGACATGTTCCATCATAAAACACAGTGCCTGACCTGTGAATGGTGTGGGGCAACTTCTTACCCCTAATATATTTTCAGAGAGAGCCTTCACCATCTCCCTTTAGTGTGGCAGACATTTGGATTAGTCCCAATGCCAAGAAAAAGAAAAGAGGTGTGGAGAAGGGGATAGAGTGAGAAAAAAATGTAGAAATGTTTTCCAGTGGCTGTAATTTATCTTTGTCACGACTGCAACATAGCCGAGTCATTCTGCAACATAGTCCAGTGAGACGCACAGAGGTAGCTCTGTGCCTTGGCCTCACACAAGCTCACATCCATCTGAAACCCCTGTTCACTCGCCTGCCACAATCTGCGCCGCTGCCGCCACTGCTCCAAATCCACACTGCTGCCGAGCTTCACATGGTTGTTGCATATTTTTAGCAGATCTTGTGTTCACACCAGATTCAGAGGAATAAGGACCTGAATTTTACCCAGTCAGGCTTTTGTGTGAGGTTGCTCTTGTGAAGAAACAGTTTCACACTAAATTGCCACTGATAGGCGGCACTATTGATACATCTGTTTCCTTTTTTTCTCTATGAAAGAATATAGCAGTTTTAGATGCGATGCTTATTTTTCATTTTTTTAGTGTCAGATATCAGGGCAAAGTCTGTAAGATCAGGAGGCTTGCTGCTAAACTCCGAGGGGAGCATGCTGTTGAAAATGCTGTTAACACCGTCTAAGTTGAGAAAAAGCTAAGAATCCACGCTCAGTTCTCTCCCTCTTCAGCACACCACACAGCTTCACCAGGTGGTGTCCTGCCAAAGTCCACACCAGTGTTCCTTTCCACTGTCATCTGTGCCATTCCCACACCAAAGACCAGCCTGTAAAAGAATGCGCAGTCCAGGACAGTTTTGAACCCTAACATTTCTCGGCTGACCGTAAAAAAGAGTCAGGACAAAGAATACTAGAAAAAGCAATGATGAAGAATGATGAAATTTTAAGTAAAAAAATGAATTGTGCTCAAACTTTTTAGCTCGAGTGTATCTTAAATCAAAGTTAATAAGACACAATAACATACGGCAATCTGAAATGCCCTTAGGGTGGAGAAGGGTGGAGCAACACCCCCCCCCCACACATACACACAAAAACACACACACACACACTCTCTCTTCTCTCTCCGGCATTTTTTAAAAACTATTTTTCTTTTACGTTTTTTTTTTTCGTTCCAACTCCTTCTGCCCCATGATGTATGGGCTTTTTCCTACAGTGGCTCTTCCAAAGTGCAGCTCGTGATGTCATTAATTTTATTCATACTTTATGGATGCTCTGTCTGGAAAAAAAAAAAAAAAAACGAAAGAAAAAGGAGAGGGACTGTGAGGAGAGAAGGAGGAAGATAGAGAGGAAGATAGAGGCAGAGTGAGAGAGGAGAGGAGATGGTGTTGCGGAAGGAGAATTTCAGTGCAGTTGCATGTATAATGAATGAGGGGGCACTTTGTTTGAAACTCCAGCCCGGCGCTTTACTTCAAGGTTTGCTGGGCAGAGAGGGGCCTTGTGATCTCACACCATCCACTCTCTTTATCCTGCCAATAGATGCTTTCACCTGGCACTGTGGTTCGACCCAATGGAAAAACAAATAACCTTGTGTGTATATAACAGAATCACACAGAGGGAGAGAGAGCACTGACAATGGAGCAAGGGGTTGGGTGGAAAGGGTGAGGAGCGGGTGAGAGAGGAAAGAGGTGAGTTTGTATAACAGTGGCAGTGCAATGACGCCCAGACGATACTGAGGAGAATACTGGCACCCAGCCCACACTTCCTAAATAGTGCTCTCTACAGAAATAGCTCAGCCTTGATATTGACTTTTGTCTGGTGTGTGTGTGTGTGTGTGTGTGTGTGTGTGTGCGTGTGCGTGTGCGTGGGTGTGGATGTGGATGTTCACGTTTGAGCCTGCTCGATATGAGGACAGAGAGGTTTCATTGTCTCGTAAGGAGTTTTTCACTTGGTTAGTATCTGTTGCTAATTGTGGGTAGATATGTTTTGCTCATTGTGCTCGTGTTGGTGTATGAACATTAAGTCTGTGTGTGTGTGTGTGTGTGTGTGTGTGTGTGTAAAGAAGCTAGCCAACTTTGTTATTTGGGATAAAAATGGCCTCTGTCTTATTTTTGGCCCTGCTGGACTCATGGTTTTATAAATAGCTGAGGAAGTGCGGGGGATACCTGTCGTGGCTCCAGCCTCCCTCCAGCAGAGTCCCAGTGCCTCGACGTCACATCCATCCACCGCCGGCCCATTCCGGGCTACAGAGCAGCCCCCTCGGGGCCAAGCAAACAGGATGGGACTCAAATTGAGGGTGTGAGAAAATCCGTCTCTGGAGTAAAACACAAAGGAGTTGCAGTTCAGCATAAGGAGCCTAGCTGATACTGTCAGATTTTGTAGGGATTAAAAAAACAACTACTAAGTTAATTCCTTTTCTCAAACACTGAGCTGAGTATAATGCTTTGATAGGAGTGTCAAGATGGCAACACAATAAAATGTCTTCAAAATGAGAAGTGTGTTTTTTTTTTCGACACTTCTATCCATCTAGTCTATGAGTGTAAGGTCATAGGGTGGTTTTCTCTCCTCTCTGCCATCTGTGTGCCGAGGTGTTTTGTTAATTTAATTTCTGCTTCTCAGGCATATGCCATGTGAACAGCACTCTGAGTGTTAACTTTCTCTCTTTTCTCTCAATGTTGTACACTGTTTCCCTCACATTCTGCTCTCACTTTCTTACGGGAAGATCTGGCTCCACATTTCAGAGGGTCTAATCAGTGTTTTTTAGGATAACGTAGCGCTGAATAAATCTGTGAATAAACTATTGCTTCACTGGAAATTTTGTTACAGAGTAGATTTGAATCATTAAAACATGTTTATAGTTTATCTAACAGTTATTTATTCATAGAAAATGTCAGATACTCTAAGTAAAAAAATATATTTAATGTCTTAATGACGTGGACCACTAACAGTCTTCTTGCATATTCTTCTTATTCATCTCCTTTACTAGGCATCATATTCATCCATAATCATTTGGTCTAGAATCCACATTATCACCCCGAGATGCTGTTTTATCTATGTATCTGTCATCCACCATAAGTGGAGTCTGTCTAGTAGAAAGTCGAAAAACAGCACCAGTTAAGCCCATAATTCCATTAAACATGAGCATCATCCCTGCTGTATCTAGCATGAGAGATTGTTCACCCTCCAAATGAGTGGCACTCTACATCTTGGCCCCTCATAACAGGGTCCTAATAATCACATTACGAATGGGACAGATAGAGAGGAAGAAATCTTTGATAAGCTTTACAGCCCTTGGTGGACTGTCTCTTTACACTGTGATATTTTTTTCCCTCCAAATGTGCTTTTTTCCCATTCGTTCTCTGTGAAGGGAATTGTTGCCTGTTATTAATGGGCTTTTGACAGCTTAATTTGATAAGCGGGCTACTTGTTAAAGAAGCCTTGGATTGTTCTCATAGAAAGAACACGCTTTTTTTCCCTCCCATGTTCTTCAAAATGCTGCCGCACAGTCTGTCGATGACCCAGTTCTAAGAGATGGTCGAAAACAAGGAAGAGCAGCTTAAAATCCACAGGGAAAAGCGAGGAGAAAGGCAAGAGAGTATAGCGGGAGAAGCAGAGAGAAGTATAGAGAGAGAATGGATACTTTAAGTAAAAAAGGCACTTCTGGGAAGTTAACTCAAATGCTTTTCTTTCTTCTCTCTCCCGCTCGCCTCCTCCTCACTCTTCCTCCTTGTGCACTGAGCAGCCTACCTTCCTGCGCTCCTCTTCCCTGTAGCCTAATCGGAAGAGAAACGCTAGGAACGATAAGGGGGATTAACTTCCACTGCTTACCGGCTCCCCTTGGTTAAGTACACGTGTAATGAGTTGTTTATATGGGATAATGCACAGTAGGTGCAGCAGAAGCCCAGAGCTGCCCTCACCTCCCTCCCTGCTCTGCTTACATAGACACACACACACACACACACACACACACACACACACACACACACACACACACACACACACACACACACACACACACACACACACACACACACAGGACATCCGAAATATGCACATCAAGTAAAGGTACAAACACATTCAGTAACACAGTAATGTACAGGCAGCATATGCGGTGTGAACCTTGATGTGTGCAGGTATGTGCAAATACATATATTCACACACTGAACTCTCACAAACACACCCACTCCTACAAATTCCCACACACAGCTGTGATGCAGGTCACTTGCTGTGCAGGGGTGAACAGAGGGAGAAAAAACGGGAGTTTGGAGTTGAAGGGGTGGGTTTAGTGTGTTTGTGTGTGTCAGTCTGTGGCGGGGGGGGGGGGCTGACGTTCTCAGGCCTGCATGGGTCATAAGGCCAGGGGATTTTTCTCAGGGTGAAGAGAAGGGAAAGAAATGTAATGATATGAGAAAATATGAAGGGAAGGAACCAAGAGAAGGCAAAGGATACGTTGTGCCCGTCTGCGCGTGTGTTCAACAATCTTGTGTGCGCGTACGCCAAATTTTTGTGTATGTGTGTATGTACATGAAGTGGAAAAAGCTGTTGCCTTTTGGAGGAGACGTGCTCTGCTATCATTAGGGGGGGGGGGGGGTGTGTAGGAGGGGGCAGGCGAGGTTATGTGAACGGTGCAGCTGTGCTCGCAGCAGAGGGATTTGAGTGGAGGGGGGGAACTCCAGGCAGCCAGGTCCTTCGCTGAACCACCAGCTCGCAACACAGAGGAGAAGAGAAGACAAAAATTCAACCAAGCAGCGAGTCTTGTGAACCAAACACAACTCGCCGCCGCCCCCTCTGTCCGCCATCCCTCCCTCCCCCACTCCTTCACTCCTCCGCTTCTCCACTCTAGCCCTTTACTTCCCAAATAGGAAAAATAAATAAATAACGATTGATGCTTGATGGCAAGGATAAGAGTGCAAAAGAGAGGAAGAGGAGGAAAAAAGAAACAAGTCATGATTTATATATAGTGAAGGGTAAGCTTTACTTTTCTGTCCGCCACTTGTGGTTTCACTGTCCATTTTATTCTCTGACTTCCATCAAAATAACGTTTTATTCATTTTACAACAACAATATTTATTTTCCAAACTGTATTAGGAATACAGCAGTGTTGTTCAAGTTGTTCTGCATTTTTATTTGGGGGGATTTCCCCGTGACTTGACGTACAAACCCAAAATCACTCAAATTTGTTTAAAGCTTCCTCCCCTCTCTTATTTTGCACACTAAAAGACTCAGAGCCCACGTAGCGAAGGATGGCGCAGCAGACGAAGACCCAAACTTGCTTGTCAGCCCGTGTGATCAGTCGCAGTAGAGACGAGGCAGAGGTGGCTGAGAGACGACAGAACACAGAATGGCATTGGCGCGCACTGCAAATGCATTCAGCCTGCCACCATATCCAACAACAAGGAAAAATATCACACAACTCACTTCACAAGATGTTCCTACAACAACAACATCAACAATAACAGACATATAAATGCGCACACACACGCAGACACACAGTCGCACACAGGCGTGCACACATGCATAAATAACCACACTGCGTGTTAAAAACCAACCATGAGGAACAAGAATTTGAAAGCAAACAAACAAGTGAGAATGTAAGCAACTTGTCTGAGACTTTGTGATAAAAAAATAAATGAAAAAACACCTTTTCGTTTCTTTAGAAAGGGAGTTAAATATCTGTGGTGCATGAATCATTCAAATTTTGTAGTAAAAAAGGTAAAAAACTGGCAGATTTTTAGTAAAACTGTGAACTACATTAAGCACAATGGTGAGCACTGAGCCAAAAATAGAGCGTGGTCCAACAGCAAGGGGGTCATCTCCGTGTGATACAGTGGCCGTCATGTGTAGCCACATATTGAGAGTAGAGGCACTCTGCCAAAGCATGTAGCTTCACAGCAGTAATTTAATATTTGTTTGTCTCTATTATTTCATTCACCCGCTCTCTCCTTCTCCCTCTCTCCCTTGCTTATGGGGGTTAAGTAACAGTAAGCTTTATCAGATTACTGGGTCTGAGGTCTCTTTCAAACCTCTCTTTGCCATCTTGATTTTGTGCAGCTGTGCAGACTCTTTAATCATACGCTATCTTTTTTCACTCACCCTCCCCTCCTCTCCTCCCTTCTTCACGTCGTCCCTCCTCCCTTAACATATGTTAATTGGCTGCTTTCTGTGACAAATTACGAGCGCTCGCTTTGATGAGGTCGGGTTGTGATGGTGCTGGGAGTGGAGTATAGTGGAACTGCCAGACCCTCGCCAGTTCCCCCTTAACCACTCCAAAAGGGAACGCGGCACCCAGCCGATGACTAATGAGAGGCTTGGACTGGGTCTGGCCCGCTTTGGCCTTGGTGGGGCCACTCCCCTAAACAGAGGCTGATCTGTAGGTACCGTATGCCGCCACACACTCCAGTCAACCTTTATCCTCATCCACCCCTTCACTGGGAACTGTAAAGCACTGTGAGCGCAGGCCAGGCTACATGCTGAAATGTTGTTATGACCCTTACGAATGTACATTTTTTAACCAAAGAGACTGAAACAGTTTTCAATAGAATTGTTTTTTATTCAATTTGCTTTCTGTTAATGTTTGACTTCAAACAAAGATCCTGAGCAACATAAATTATAGATGCAAGTCAACCAACTTGTGTCTCAAGTTTACATTGTGTGTGTGTGTCTGTGTGTTTGTGTGTCTGTGGTGAAGAGAGGGTGCCTGGAAACATTATACCAGCCTTGCTTAAACAAACACTAACAGTGGAACAATCTCTGTTTAATGATGCGCAGCGTCAACAGGAAAACAATGGCCACCAATAATCAGCACAATCAGCTTGCGGTAACCAGGAAAAAAAAAGGCTGAACCTGACATCATCCTACAGAGGTTTAAAAAAAATATATTTTCAAGTGCTGGGTGGGGTGGTGGGGTGTCATATTCTGACTCCCTTCAATATGCACTGCTGCTTCTTTTTCTCTCTCTCCGTCTCTCTTCATTTCTGTCTCTCTCTTTCTCTGTCACATTCCCTCTCTCTCCCTACTCTACGATCTAGGTTACTCGGTTTCCTAGCGGAGCAAAGGGACCAGAGGAAGAAAAAAAAAAAACAGAAGGTCGAATCTATGAAGGACATCCTTGTTGAAGTGTGCAACCTTCTACTTCTCTGCAAATTACCCGCACGCTGTGCATAGACTCAAAGCAGTGCTGTGGCTCTCACTTCAGCTCAGCGAGGATGTGACCATGACACATAATGCTGTGGCAGTATCACAACTACAGGGAGAGGCAGACTACTGAGCGAACTCTAATTTTAGTGGGGGTTTTTTAAAATCCTTTTTACATTTTTTATTTATTTATTTAAGGTATAACCAAACCTGAAGACGTGTGGGCCCAGTGCCATACAGTCTGTCTTATTTTATAGTTTATTTATGTACACAAGTTGAATCCCACAGCACATTTAAACTAACACCATTTAACAGTAGAGAAGTAGACCAGCTTAATTATTTACGGTCACAACTTCAAAAATAATCACTTAATAGTTTCATTGTAGATTCCAAATTTGCTGATCAAGCGAGACAAAGAAAAATAGTAAATTCCACAACTTCCCTTAGGCTGCCCGTTCCCACATGCTGACTGAGTTACAACAAGCAGAAAAGGGGAAATTATTTTATTTACCTCTTCCCATCAGCAAGGATGTAAAATATATAACGACCCATAAGCAAGCACGATTTCCATATCCAGCGAGTTCATAGACACGCACAGATGCACATTCATACACACATGCAGGGTGACAAAACGAAGAAAAAGGAAGTGCACTGGCACCTCGTGGTTGCATGAGGGCTAGCCATGCTAGCATTAGCCTGCGGGCCTTAATTGAGGCCAGGAGGGAGCATTTAATAATTGCTGTCAGAAGATCAAATTTAATTCTCCTCTCTTCACAACCACCACTGCTGTAGGGTAGAGTGAAACAAATTGTCATCAGAGATTTCTAAATGAACAAAGCTTTTAATTAGGGTGATTAGAATGCTGTGGCAAAGAGAAAGAGTAAGGGGTGGGGGTGTGATGAAATCATCAGCGGATCGTCTTATCCATGATGTCTGGTGTTGATACAGTGCGGGGTTGGGGAAAAGCGGGAGGAGCAGGGGCACGCGACTACTGGGAAGTTTGCTGTACTTGAACATAAGTAAGCATGGCCCAGGCAGCCCTTAGCCTCCGTTTCAAACCTCTGACACACACACACACACACACACACACACACACACACACACACACACACACACACACACACACACACACACACACACACACACTCTCTGCCCTTCTCCCCCCACTGGAGAACATTGCTAACATCCTGAGACATTGTCATACTCGGCAGGGAACATAATTGGGTGAATATGTCAGTGCTTTGTGTTCTTAGTGACATGACTCCCGGCTGTTCCTGTGGGGGCTGGGTACACTCATTGAAGGGTTTATCCTGCAATTCCACTGCATTGGTGTACTGTTCATTACAGTGTTGTTTTTCCCGTCGTTTTATGAACATGATAGATAAGCAGGGGATGAGTTATCAGTGCACCTAGACGCACATTGTGCTCGTTCATGTTCACGTCTGTGTTCTTTTTCTGTTCTTCCCCTCACTGTCAGCAGTTGGTTACACCTGGGTCCTGCATCGCACGGGGCAACATGTGAATTAAAAAAAACCATGAGAGATGTATAAATGACTTTACAATGACTGGAAATAGATACAGCAAGAAGAAGAAGTGAAAGAAATGATGGCAGTGTTGATAAAGTGAAACTTGAGTGAAGTAAGTTGCGTTTAGACATCATCTGTGCGTATCACCACAATCTGCACCACTTCCATATTCAAATCCATATCAATACTTTGCCTTTTAACCTTCAGCCCATCTTCTATTTGTGCCCACCTTGTACTGTGTCACCTTTATTAAGTTGATTCTTTCCTCTATAATCTTCTCTCTATCTACTTTATACCTCAATGTGTCCATTGCCCCTCCTTATGCTCATGCCATGGAAAGATTGAATGCACTAAATGGTGATTCATTCCAGTCTTTCCGGGGCCTCTGCAAATTGTGGCTTGCCTATGCTTCTGCTTTTTCTTTCCTTCTCCTTTTTTCTGATACCATTTTTCCAGCTTGGCACAGGGGTATTTGTGTGGCGAGATTTTCATTGCGCTCCTCTTAGTTTATTTGTTTTTATAAACCACTGTCACAACACAAAGCTGCAGACAATCGACAGGGAATGCATTTTAACCACACTGGCTACTCTCTTTTCCCTATTCATGTCCATCTACATTTGTCTGGCATTCACATCCGTGCTCTGCTCGTCTGCCTTGTGCCAGCAGCTGTGGCTATACAGCCCTTGGCCTATGTTCAAAATGGGGGGTTGACGCATTGTGTCAAGTCATTTTGTCCTTGGGGAAGTCAGCAATGGGCGATGGAAAGATGGTTCTCACCTGCCCCGATACTTGCTCTGACGGATGACTACCTGCCTTCATTGCGGCTGTGATGGCCCAAGGCCTCTGTCTATTGGTGCTGAATGAGACGTGCAGCTGCCCAAACGAAGGGCAGGGCTACGTGCTCCCTACCTTATACTATCATACAGCAGTTGGCAAAAGTCTTGTAAATCTAAAAATACATACCAGAATTAATAATATTAAATTGAACCGAAAGTCTTTTACATCAACAACAGGAAATTAAGAAAATGTAGGCTTTTTTTCCCTATGAAAATACAGATACATTCAGACAGGACCTTTAGAAGAAAGTGCATTTTCGTTGGACACATGGTGAAATGCCACAGAGGCCAAGTGAGGAAACATACAAAGAAAACGCTTTCAGACTTTATGAATTCATAATAAAAAATACATCCTATAGTGTATAAAAAATATGTATCATATCTTACATCAGACATAAGTAATTCTAACACATCATCTTTGTCTGAATAAGTAATTCTATTTCTTATTCAATGTGAAAACAGGTTCCTTTTATCTAATTGCTCTTCTAATCCATACGGTTTCATTTTGTTCAAAAGGTTCATCCTGTTTTAGTTTGATTGCCGTTGCGATGAAGAACTAGTGCAGCTAAGGTGAAAAAGATGTAGTGTGAAAATGTCTTAATGCCAATATTTTATTTGTGACACCCCAAACATAGGGACATGTTTACCCAAAAATATGTTCATACAAGGTGCAATACCTTAAGTGTACTCAAAAGTTGATATTATATATATTAAGGCAGAATTTTTCTTTCTATTTTGTACTTCATTTTTCAAGCAAGTTTCCCAGTTAGTGTTTTCACAAAATGATTTGTTGCTTCATTGACAAGGTTAAGGTTTCCATGTAAAATTTCAATTATTAGTTCTCTACGAATGTTACTGCTTAAAACAAAAAACAAAACAGCAATCTAGGGATATTTTTTAAGTATCTCACAGAGCCTATTTTTTTCGTTCATTTTCTCTCAACATTTGAGGTTGAGGATTGTATTTTAATTCCCAATGCCTGCTCTCTTAACAGAGAAGTTTACGGAAGGAAGCACCTTTAGCACCTTTGATTGTCTTTGCCTTCTGATGTCACATCCTTCCGCTCAGAGTGTGTGTGTGTGTGTGTGTGTGTGTGTGTGTGTGTGTGTGTGTGTGTGTGTGTGTGTGTGTGTGTGTGTGTGTGTGTGTGTGTGTGTGTGTGTGTGTGTGTGTGTGTGTTTCCTGTCTTTCGGTCCTTCTACACCCCGTGGCAGAGCTGTTGGATTGAGGGATAGGAGAAAAAAGTACTGGCAGACTCTCATTAGTATGAAATCAATTATGTTTAAAGTTAAATATAAAGTTTTTAAGTTGAGAAATGTGTTGAACAGGGATTGGCCAGACATTTAAAGTTAATCTTGTAGCACTTGAGCTGCTACCTACATCAATATAGTTTGTTCCATAATGTCAATCACACATATAAGTGCTTGACAGAGTGTTTAAAACTTGTGCCAACCACAGGGTATTGGCTCACTTTCCTCTTCATCAATAGACAGGTGTCTCAGTTCTAAGGCGCATAGAGATTGAAAATAGAATACATGTAAAACCGTCTCTGTCTCACTAATGATACAACTAAATCATGAGTTAATAGAGAGAGACAGGTGAAGACATATCTCCTGCAATACACACATACGAACACACACGCATTAGCACCTCTCAAATTCAAGTTTAGCGAGAACGCTCACTGGGAAAAACGAATGAACACATTATGAGATGATCCACCACTATCACTCTAATCCCCAGATGTACATGTTGCTAATCTCTTTAGCCGCTAACATGTTAAATTAGCCCTAATATCTGCCGAGATTCAGAGCCATAGAGGCCCACCTACGCGTGGGCTACCGCCCAGGTTTAGGTCACTCTTTTCCCTCAGCACTTGAAAAAGAAACAGATATTGGAGTGGGGGTTGGGGTGGTGGGGGCTGAGGGAAGTAGCTGTGATAGCCATTCGTCACCCTGCCTATCTCACTCTGACAGATGGGGAGTGCAGCGTGCCACATAGAGGAGTCACTGCCTGTAATGACATTAGAGGCACAATGAGATCTGATACACATTTTTTTCTGCTCCTATTCTGCCTGGCCATCGACTCGCTTGATCCTTCTCCTCCTCTCATTTCTGCTGGTACATCTCCATCCATCGTGACAGGAGATAAAGTGCTGTGTACCTCTATATCCAAATAAAGCACAAACTCACATAAATGCACCCACAGACACATTTATACCGGCACACGCGCAAATAGCTACATCAAAAACACAAAGAAGACACCTCCAAAAATCTACACATCTAAAAAAACAAGAAACTTAAATGTTCTTGAGGAAAAAAATCTTCTACATGACAGAAATGCTCAAGTAAAAATGGAGCACTGTGAGTGTGTACTGACATTCAGATTGTATTTGGAAAACCATATTAAAGCTCTTTTTTTCGTCCTCTTCAAGGAAATGGGAGTTTATTTAAAAAGAGAGAGCGTTTATTTAATGTACCATACACCTCCTAAAAGGTTTACTTACTGCAGTGTAATATGTTATTTTAAATCCTGACAACCACATTTCCTAGGAGGATAGGGGATACTGGCGTTACATATATATTTTTTTTTTCAGGACACATGCTATTACCAAATGTGTTGCAGATGTACCATGAGCCGAGGCTGTGCTGCCAAGGTGGGGTTTCTTGGAAAAACATCGCCAATCCTGTCATGATAAATCACCTTTCCCAATTTGCTATAACGTGTAGAATTAGGATTGCACAACGCCGGCATCAGCAGAATTCTACACACGTTGCATTTACCGAAGTGCCAGTTTCATTCGAACATGTCCTCACAGTCCAATTCTGCAGAAGTGATCTGATAAATGATCGTGCAAAACTTTTGTTCTTGGAACTAGGATTCATTTACACTTTATCTATGTTTGCCTTATTTGTAGTTCTTTCCAAAGTGACGAATTAGTCTCAAGAGTGAGTCAAGGTAAAGTTCCTCTTCCCACCCTTGATTCAAGTCATCTTCAGTGTCTGTCCTCAATAACAAAGCGACATTAACAAGCACCCTACAGACCGTCTATTAGAATGTGAAAAAGCGCCATGTGCTGTATATTAGTTTTTAGTGACTAAACACTTGGGAGAGAGGCGACCTAGAATCAAGGCTTGTGGTGCACTGAGTGTATATGTTCTCATCGTCCTCTCAGCTCCACTTCTGAGACTCGGAGAGAGGGAGTGCTCATTAGATCTATGTGCTGAATCGCTGCTCCCTCTCCATCTCTCCCATCCTCCCCCAACCTTCATCCCTCTCTCTCTCTCTCTCTCTCTCTCTCTCTCTCTCTCTCTCTCTCTCTCTCTCTCTCTCTCTCTCTCTCCGTCCGTCTGCTTAACAGATGGGAGGGTCGTGGGTACAGCTCTTCCCCTCCCCCTGGAGAGGCCTGGTGCCTGTTCAAAAGAACCCTCTTTATGCTTCTCGCCATTTCCCTCTGTTTTCTGCATTTCTCTGTTTTCCTTTCACCACTCTCCTTTTCTTTCATTGTCACCTCTCCAACTCAAAGCACAGAGAGTTGGGACCCAGGTTATAAAAGAAGCAGAGGAGCAACCGTTCTCCTTCTGTCTGCTCGGTGCCAGCATGCTCTCTGACCCTAGCAGTCACTCGCTCAAGCCTCCTTCCAGTTACCAGGCGTGTGTGAATTTAGGCATACCATACGTCAGACTCCGCAGAGAAGATAAAGAAATTCTTAGATGTATTCTTCATTTTCCACGGCTTATTCCCTCTCCCCCTACGCCTTACTTTGGGATTAGTTAATTGGCTTAATGTGTACAAGCCTGTTAGGTCTTTCTTTTCCTCTGTCTGTCTTCATTTCTCCTCTTGTTTCTTTCTCACCTCATTTGCCCTCTCAAGGTCAGGTGTCAGTGTCAGACCCCTGCGAAAAATTCCTGCTGAGGATTACTACCTTGTGCCACTTGACCGTTATCACTAAGCAGTGCTTGTTTCCTGCATTTCCCCGCCTTTTGCTGTTTTAGCGTCATGAGGCTAAATTGGATTGAGTGATTCTGTGGTAATCTGTTAAGTTAACTGATGCTCTATCCACCACGAGGGAAGGAGAGGGAAGGGAGCCCGATGAAGAGGTGGGCACTCGGTCCTTATCCAGAAATTGCCTGGCACTCATATGGGACGGGGGCGGGTGTGAGGAAAAGTGGGGGGTGTTGGCGGAGCGAGAAAGGGGGACGTGGGGAAGGCAGGAATGGAACTTGCCTCGTTGTGTAGGAGGAGGTAGAGGAGGCAAGAGTGAGAAGAGATGGGGAAGGAGGGGGTGGCTGAGGAGGGGAGGCGCCGACACGGGGCTAAGCGGCAGCAGAGCCTCACCTCAGGGAGCGTTGGCTGGTGCTGGGAGCCAAAAGCAGGGATTAAATGTTCAGGACACGGGCTTAGTCTTAGCGTTAATGTTACGTAAGGCCTAAGGTGTTGCCCCAGCGGTTGTTGACATTGAGAGGTTCAGCTCGCTCAGTGGGCTGTGGGAGGAACGAGGTGGAGGCGGAGGCCAGGAGGCAGGGATCACCAAGGTAACGCCTCCTTGTTTGGAGCGGTGCCCGGGCTGGGTACTGTTGAGCAAAAAGACTGGGAGGGGATGTTGCTGTCAGCATGTGATTGAAGTATGCCGGCTTGATTGATATCCTTGTCTGGCTGTCTTGTGCCAAGCGCCTTAGTGCTGGCTTGTAATCCTAGTTTGTCTGACAAGATCCTTCTTTGTTTTCTTCCAGGGGGCAGCTCTTTGTTTTTCTGTCTGTGGATGGGTGTGTTTGCCGAAGCAATGCTAAAATGTTTTGGATAGCCTCTTCGGAGCTGCCACAGATTTGTTTTAAATATTGTTGTTATTATGATGGTGCAGTCCGGCTGTTGTCCCGACTGCCAAGCGATGTGTTTATGTTTGTTTTTCATTCTTCCGTAAGTGGGTGTATTCCAAACCATCAACTCAGGAAGTTTTTTGTCATGTATTTTATCATTGTTCAAATTGTATTGTTAATTTTTGTTTTTCTTCTTTGTGTGATGGAGGTTTTGGTAGAGAAACTTGTTAAGTACATTTACCAAATCTTTGTTATGCATATTGTCTCTTAAAGTACACATAACTGTTTTAGTTTTAGCTCTTACTAAACTGAAGTTTATACTAACAAATGCTTAATTTTGAAAGAACCTATGTGTAGTTCACAGCAATAAAAAATAAAAATACAAAAAAAATACAGTTAATCTCTGCTGCTACAGGCCTCCGACTGTCAAGAGACACAGCATCCCTAGATGTCCCTATTACGCGCTTTCATTATCAATGTCCTACTCTCCGGCACAAAGAGGTCAAGTGCATAGCAATGTGCTGCACTCACCTCAGGGGTTTAGTGCTTTCTTGTGCTTTCTCATGCATGTTACTCAATAAATACATGGATTCAGGTTAGGTGAAGATAAAAAAAAAAAAGAAGGGAAAAGGAAGTGCATTACAATGTGCATGTATGTGTGTGGGAATGTGCAAAAGAGAGAATATGGGAGAGTGAAGAAGAGAGCAAGGGTGCATGAGAGAAAAGAGAGAGAGAGTGATAGAGAGAGAGACTGAGAATGACATGTCTTTTGGTGAAGCGGTGTCGTCTTCCACATCAATGTCTGATGCTTGTGCTGCCAGGTGCCGGAAATCTGGTTCAGAAAGGAGAGAAGAGAGAAGAAGGGGAAAGTAGAGAAAAAAAGGCAGGGTAGATGGAGGATTTTTTTTTTTTTTTTTTATGTGACGGCGCTGACAGCTCCCCTGCATTGCACTGAGCTTAAATAATGGGATGCTCATTTGCATAACGAGGGACGTTATCACCTCTACTGTCAAAAGAAAACACAACAACAGTTCTTCTGCTCCTCCCTGAGATAGATTGGGTTGGCCTACTTTAGCACTCTGGAGAGATGCACTGGAGCTCTGGCTTAGCCAAGCTCACAGAAGAGCGCACACATGTGCACACTCACACACACTCTCACACACATGGAAGCACGGACACACAGTAACACACTTACGCAAACTTTTTAGAGCGCAGCTTCTTTCTTTGCATATGCTGTCCAGCTCATCAGTTGCTGGCCTCAACTCCCGAACAGGGATAAACACACTTACTATTGCTCATAAACAAATGCGTTTATTCGGATGCCACTCAGATGCTCTCATTGACCTGTCTCCAGCTGGATTTAGTTTGTGTTGGAATTTTGTTTGAATTCAGTCTCAAAGAAATATTATTTAACTGTGTTTTAAAAGATCACTCTCTTTGGACTTTTCTTCTTTTTTTTATTTTGGCCCTTATTTTGGCCAGGATATGGCAAGATCAATCTCAGATTTGCAGTACATCTGTATTCTATCCTGCAACCATTTTGGAGATGAGCTGCAGGAAGAGTAGAATAATCTGTGTCTGGCAGTTCCACTGTCAATACAGTGCAGTTCGCGGGAAGAAACAAAATGTATTTCTCAGTCTGGAGGTAATGTTACAGTGTCGGTGATTAGAGCGTTTAAGTTAGCGGCACTTCCAAAACACTGTCAAACTCTCTGTGAACGAAGCGAGATCCTGACAGCGCTGTCTCCTCTCATAGTCGGTGCCTGGGAAAAAAATGCAAAAACTGATTTGCATGATATCGACAGTGAAAAACACAGCAGTTCTCACAACATTGTTGACAGATTCTTTGTCTTTCTTCACCCTCCCTTGTGGCTGCCATGATGCCACTTTTATTATTTTTTCTCTCAGTATTTTGCCATATTTCATTTCATTTAATGCTGATCCTCTCCTCTCCTCCCCCTTCCCTTTTCTTTCTTGCAGGTACGGATGCTGAAATCTTTGAGTTGATTGGAACAAATAGAAAGCAGAAAAAAGACAGATAAAGGAAGAGCCGAAGATTGAAGAGAAAGAAGAAGAAAGAGGACAGAGAAGAAAGCATAAAGTTCTTTAGAAAGAGGAGAGAAAGAAAGAGACGGGGACGATGGGGAGGAAAAAGATTCAGATCACGCGGATTATGGATGAACGCAACAGACAGGTAAGTCCTAAGGGGATTGGAGGATGGATGAGTATGAGGGTGGGGGAGAGGAGGGGTGGAGGATGGAGGAAGGAGAAACACCCTACACCCCACATAGCCCTACAACAATGAAGGTCTTCTGGGAGTCTGGGCAATATGTGCACTGGGCGACAGAGGAGTGTATGCGGGGATCGCACAGTTATTGCTTTGGGTGGAAGACTTCCACTGGGTTATAACAGCAGGTCTGTTTCCCCTATATCTAACAACACAGTGGGAGGGCACCAGTAGGGTTTATTTTTTTTCCAAAATAGGAATTTGCTTGAGAATTCTCCTAAATCATTCTGCATATCACTGCTTGTTATGAGGGCTGCGGTCTACACATAACACACTTCACACACCCAACCTCTCACACCATACCACCCAGTTTAGGTCACTGGCAGTGGAATATTACCGGAAAGAGGGTGGTAGCACAGGAGAGTCAGGGTGGGAAAAAACATAAACAAACAACCAAACAAAGATGGGAAGGTCTATAGAGACACACTGTATTGGGCCAACAGGGTGGAGATGAAGGGCAGCCTGGGAGACAAACACTGAAACTGTATTTCTCCTGAGCTAAATTTGTAACCGTTGCACTGCTTTAGCTTTCCTCTGCAAAGCACAAGTGATACATTTTCAAACCAGCAGTACTGTACAAAAATCCTTGTAAAATAACACACTAGAAAAAATGGGATTCTTGCAAGACACTTTTTAATAGCAGCTGGCATTACTTGAGAGAGAGACATAATCCATTGTGGACAGCTTGATTCAAGCAGACACCACCTTCTGTGGCAGGAAATAGATAGAGACAGAGCCCTCTCACTGGCCTCGAGGCACACAATTGATCACTTCCTGTGGCACGACTGACCACTGACACTTTGTCAGCTTCCTGGCAGCCCAATTGGATCCATACGCTGCTAACGTGGCCCCTGGATCACAGGTCAAACACGCACACAGGCACACACACCTTGTCTGAACACACAGGCCCACTTCATCTCTTCTTATCTGACATCAACAAGAATAGTCAACAACAGTTTCTCACTGTGTACTTTATCAAACACAGTCATTTGCAGCCGAGTAGTGACATAAAAAGGCTCAAGGAATCGATTGGGCAATACTAGAGGAGTAATTGAAACAGATTGCAACCTCTCTCATGACTGATCTCAATGATTGTGATTGTAAGTAACAAGAGGATAGTGAGAGGTGAGTGAGGATGTGAGTGTAACTGAGCTGAAGAAGAAACTCCCAGTAATCATGATTGTACTATTGCTGATACAAAGCGTGTTCATCTTGAAAACAGAATGACTCGAGAGTGTAAGCTGTGGCGTAAAAAGGACAGTGAAAAAAGTACATAGAAATGTTTAATACATTGGCCACAGATAGTGATTTATGTGTTTTGGTTTTGAAAGAAAGACAGGCAAATAGAGACAAGAGCGAGGAGGAGGTCACAGAGTTTCAGATGAGAACTAAAGCTATCGTGTTGCTGCAGCACCCACACTTCCTCCTTGCTGTTATCTCAGCCCTTCTCTCTCATCCCACCTTGGACTGGGCCCGCCAGTTGCACCAGGCACTCCGGCTCCTGCGGATAAGAAGGGAAAGAGGGAGACAGGAAGGACACCTGAGGGGAATCGATCCCTGAGATATCCGGGCTTTACTTACAGAGAGAGGAGGGGGGAGCAGAGAAGGGAGAAAGGGTTCAGGGAAGGGAAAATCAATATATCACTGGATTTTGTCAGTTTATTCCCTGATTTGATATGTTACGTATTCATTTGTTTGTTCCTACTAGTATGATGTCATGAACTCATGAGGAACATATTGCATGCATGCAGAGCAAATGACGCTACATTGAACCTTCAACCTAAATAAATGACATCGCTTCACTTTATAAAGGCGGATATCACAAGACAGAGACAGACACAGAAACTCAAATTCTACTTATTAAAGGGGGAAATAAAATCAAACGGAAGCTTTGCATATTTTCACTTCCTTTTTAAGGAAATTTCCCAGAACTGAAGCCAAATAAATGCTGGAGGAATTTGTTTTCAGATTATTACTTTATTATTTCTAAATAAACGTTTGGTCCTATGTGTTTAACATATTTATATTGTTTTAATGATCAGTGCAACATATTAGGTGAAATAGTAAAGTAGCTTATAACAGCATATAGTACACTTCCCTGTTCTAGTCCAAAATAGCAAATTACAGCTACTGTAACATTTCCACAGATTTTTAAATGCTTCTTACGGCAATCCTCTTTGGAGTGGCACCACTCTGTGTGCCTGTCAACGCTACCTTGCCACCTACAGGGCAACACAGCCTCCCCCCTTCTGCCCTCCCTGATTCGGCAGTATCACAGTGGGCACAGGGCCTGGCTCTCTCTGGGCGGCCACTTTGGGCTGCCACCCCCAAGCCCCGAAACACTTCCCCAGAGCAGGGGCAGAAGGGCCAGGCCTCCCTGGCGTTGACTGGCTGCCCGAAGCTCTGGACAGTGGGCAGCAGTGTGTGAGCCCTGGCTCCAAGCCCCCCGACCACTCAGACCCTCTCCCAGCCTCGGGCACATGAAAGGGCCCCCTGTGCCATAAACTCATGGGCTGCACACAGAGAGCAGACTCTCTTGCACCAGCTAGCTCACACATACACACACACAGATATGCACACACAACTACAGTACTAGATGTATGCACATGTGTGTGTTTTTGTGCACACACACTGGTATGAATTTGAGACATTGCAGATTATACACTCAGACACATACTTAGATAGTGTATTTAGTGTTCTGTTTAAACACCATAGACAAATGCTTGCTTTTGAGCACACGTACACATCTAAACTACATCTATCTCTCTGGAGTCGGTCTTTGGGATCGACTAATTTGCCACAATTGGCTCTAATTAGTGTTACCTCTCCAGCCAGTACACTCAGTGGGCTTAATTTACGATGACTTGTTTGGGCAAATGTGTGTGTGTGTGTGTGTGCATGCACGTGCAGAACATGTGGTTTTCCAAAGGGGAAGGGACCCAAGGCCAAAGGTTAAACATGGATCAGGTCATCAGTGACAGGAAGTAAAACGACAGGACCTCCTTACTCCCCCAAACAACAGTGACTATAACATACTTGGCTGAGGAAGATAAGAGAAAAAGCTAAACATAATTTTTCATGTCTTTCTCCATATGGCGCTTCTCTTCCCTCACTACAGTACTGGAGTGCTGCCGCTGAAATACAGGGTCTTTTTGTTTCTACGACAAAGCATTCTTCTCTCTAATCAACAGCACTGGGGTGAGAAAATGTGCGAGTGAAATTAACAGCAGGAAAATAATGAGGCCCAGAGGGTAGATCCTCACCCATGCACCCCTACTCTAATTCCATGTTTCCCACCTTTTCGCATCTCCTTCTTTTACCACAGCATGTGGCACTCCGCTCTGTCATATGTTCAGCGCCTGGAGTCCTCACCTGTAAAGGGCTTACTAGAATCTCACCTATTCTTTGCTGTATTGTTATTCTCTTATGCCTTCCCAGCTTCTGTCTGTTTTTTTTGTTTAACACTTGCTTCATTTTGCTCTCTCACCTCTCCTCTCTTAATTTTCACTCACTATAAAGTTATAATGTTTCTTCCGGCTTACACTTTTTTTCTTTACCCGCTATATTGCTCACTTGGTTATGTGTTAATTTTCAGAGCAAAATTTCATCTACAAAAATATTTTCTTTTAAAGAAATGTTTCTTATAAATAAATAAGTAAGAATTATATTATAAATATAAGTTTGAAGTGCATCATCTATAGAATGGCCATTCATTCTAAAGCTCATTTACATATTCTTTCCATATTTCCTTTCGCTTTTTACTACTTGAAGCCAATTTGGAGCTTTGCTTGTCATAAAAAGACTTCACTTAGTGAAAGCTGAGGTTAATATGGTACCAGCAGAAATCAATTAAATGTGTTCGGACATATAATCTGTGTGAAAACCTGATTAAACCAACTAAACATTTGTTGAAAACTGAAATACTGTGCCTCTAGCTAACAGTGTCAGCCTTAGTGCCACGACAAAAGTTTAGCTACCGCAAATGAATGACAACAGAGTTATTTTTGTCATTCCGGCCACTGACTTCGGCCTTGCAATGTAACATCCACTTTTTTTTCAAGTCAGTGGGCATATCCTTTTCCAGTTGCGGTTTTTAAACATAAACAGAAGCATACCAAGAAGTAACCGTTATAGTGCTGTCCTGAAATGTAATTATGAGTTTAGGTCAGAAAAACAATCTAAACTGGCATGTATTTTCGGACACCATAACTTAAATCTGCACAATTAAGACACTACTCAATCGGCTCCACAGGTAAGCTTTTAGCTACTCAAAGTGGAGACTTTCAATTCAGACAATGAATGAAGAAATGTTTGGAGTGTGCTGACTCCTTTTCCGACTGTATAATGAAGGCACACTCAAAAAGGTTGATAAGTGGGGTTTTGAGGAGAGAGAAGAGCAAAGAATATATTAGAGTTTGGACAAAGGCTCTTTTGTCGTAATGCCCCTCTTAACAGCTTCTTTGGCTGCAAGGCAGAGTTCAGGTCCCGGACTTGTGCTCCTCTTATTCCTTTTGCGTAAGCCTGTGTCTTCCTGCTTGGCCCCTGACAATGGGATAAGTGTTTGTCTCAAGACAAATCGTGCTGCTCCATGGTTGACTGACATTTATGTGAGTGTGTTTGTGCTTGCGTGTGTGTGTCCCCCACACAGCCATGTTTGGTTTACTAACCAGCAGTTTTTGGTGCCTGTCTCTCCACTCCTCCTCTTCCTCCACCTCCTCCTCCCCCAGGGAAGCAGGCAGGAGGTGGGAAGCAGAAGCGAAGCCATTGTGAAGGGGAAGCCACTGGCCTCTTCCTGTTATGAGAGGAAATGCATACAAATGTGCTTCCTGTGCGTCCGCCCCTCTCTTCTCCCTCCACTCTTTCTCTCTCCCCTCTCACCAATGTGGCAGAGAGTCAGCCACTATCCCTCCTTTCTCCTCGTCCCTCTGTTTATCCTCTGCGTTTTTTTCCCATTTGGCCATAAGAAATGTGACAGGTCAATTGTGCATATCACAACAGATTTTTTTTCTTCAATTTTTATAATTATTTTCTTCTGATCTTTCTCTAGCTATAGCATACGTAATACATAACAAAATCATTTTCATTCATCATTCATATGGGGAAAGAAAAATATATAGAAAGCAAAAAGGCATTAAAACGTGTTAAATAACATTTTACAATAGAGAGGCATATGCTCTGAAAGGATATGTGACGATAACAAGTTTAGGTGTCTACATGGGTGTGTGTCTGAATGCATTTGTGTGTGCATGTGTCTGAATCTCCCTTGGGATGTTGTGGAGGAGGTTAGGGGTGAACGAATAAGGCTGGTGTGTTAGTGTGAGTGTACAGTGTATGTTCACCATGCTATGAATGCCTAGGCCGGATTGCCAAAATACATTTGATATATACTAGAAAGTGTAACAGAAATTATAATTAAGAATAATTATACCAAATTGAAATTTCACATGAACACAGCGACAGTCCTGGAAACATAGAATGACAGTTTAAAAGTTAAGCATCCTCACATGACATGGTTTAGTCTTTACCTCAACAAATACGAAAAATAGGGCTGTGTGTGTGTGTGTGTGTGTGTGTGTGTGTGTGTGTGTGTGTGTGTGTGTGTGTGTGTGTGTGTGTGTGTGTGTGTGTGTGTGTGTGTGTGTGTGTGTGTGTGTGTGTGTGTGTGTGTGAGAAGAATACCACGGTTTCACACCCTGGTTACCAATTTAGTGTGAAAATACACACTGACACACTGACACTGGTCCCTTTTACCATTATGCACAGTTGTAAATGTGCTATAACGTCATTGTCTCTGTTATTAACACAGTGGTGTGTCTAACAACACCCACCGACCAACAAAACAGAGATCACACCCACACTGACATACGGGTGGTTTACAATGTGTTTTTTTGGTTTAACAACAAGGAAGGGGCCTCAAGCTAATTTAATGGAAAGGATATACTCCATTACAACACCTGATTTCATGTACATACAGTACACTATAAGATCTACTTTATGACTACTTTTTTGCTGATAAACGCTTCAGGTATCTTAAATTGTCTTAAGATAAGGTTTGCCAATTGCGAGCATCTATTTTAATCCTCCACTCAAAACGCAGAGCGGTCGCTTCTTGAATACATATCCACCGCAGTATTTAGCAGCTGCTGTGTGGCCCAGGAGATTTTTTGGGCTTGCACAAAAAAGGCCAGTGGTGACAACACCAGCATGAGTCTTGATGGACTGAAAGGATCACATGACAGCTTCATGTGAAGTCATGACAAAGTTACCTCTTTCAGTGAAATTGAAAACAGAATATAAGATTTGTATAGCACGTTAGCGCATCTCACATGATGTTTTGCACCATCATGTCCATGTATATTTGCCTGTGTATTCATGGTTGTATAGGCATAGCATTAGTATTATATGTGATTTTGAAGTAGGCAGGTTGTACGTGTCAGATTGAGATATGGGGGTGCAGTGTGATATTTATGTAGGTGTTATTGTTTGGTCAGTTGAGGCTTTTCATAATCACACTCATGTTCATCCTGTGGTGTTGTTAAAGTCCTCATTTAAAGTGTGAGTATCAAGGCAACTTTGATGGAATTGTGCTTTCATTTTTACAGGTTGAATTTAGAAGCAGCAAAAAAGTGTGTTTCAAGTTAAAACTTACAAACACTGCCATGTTTGTATGTGTGTGTGGTTGTGTTGATGTTTGTAAGTGGTCAAGTAATATGTGAGCTATCTAAGCCTGCATGTGGACCTCCCTTTTGCGACTAGCTGCTACGGGCCTCTGGGACTTATACCCAGCCCACTGTGTATGCCACGTGCCACCTTTTAAAACACTAATGGCCGCAGCAGAGTGAGAGACTGAGTGTGTGGGTGATAACGGAGCTGGGCCGGCAGCTAGCTGTGTCCTGCGTTTGCCCCGGTGCCCCTTGAATCAGGGGAACACAACACTCAACATGTCCTGTTCCCGTATAGTCTGTTTTGACCTTATGTCCTACAGTCCTGTCGTCTTATTGACAATCATGTACGATTTGCACGGTAGCTCTGCGGTTCTAAGGCTGGCAGACCCCTTTGGAGTGAGCGCTTTTTCAGTCTCAGGCGATACAGCTCAGAGAAGTTGAATATGACAATTAATTATATTGTCACAAGATGCCTTTTGATCTTTCAGCGTTAAGAATGAGGCTTGTTTTTTCATATTTCAGTGTGACTGTGTAAATGTCAGCATGGTATTTACAGCCCAGGGGAGTTTTCTCTCCTTATGTCGTCGGTGAATAAGATGTGTGTTTGTGCCGAGCTAAAAGAACCTGACATTGCACACAACGCTTTGCAATGAGTTAGAATGTCGTCCGTGTCTCTGGTTTCAGCCTCTTCGGTCTGACACATAGCTTGGCGTGACGCAATGACATCACTGGAAAACTTTAGGGGGAAGCTGGTGGAGGTTACGACAGTTTTACCATCTCATTGAAGAAGGAGACAGGGTGGAGTTGATAGTTTGATATTCAGTTTCACTTGTGCATCCTGGGAGATATGATTTCAGGAAATCCAAAACTATCTATCAATATCCATCCAACCCTATCTCCTCTTTCAGGCCTCGGAGTTGTAAAGAGAAAATGTGAAGGGCAATCCATGATAGACTAATACCGCAAAATCGATTCATACATTACCCTGATCTACCGCACACAAAGATCTCTTATTTAAAGGCTGTCTTTGTAAAGGTTTTCAGAGCCTTTAAAGTTGCATTCAGAGCATGTTTAATGAGTGTAGGGAGGTTTCCATTCTGTGATTTTTGGCCCACTTAAGTGTCAGAAGAGAATAGACAAACATGCAGTTAATCAACAAACTGAGATCATTAGCTACCAGCTGGGCACAGTTCTGGCAGTATTTCCTCTCTGTAAAAAAAGCTTTGTCAATACAGATCTCCAATGTAAATAACACAGACAGTCACAGAAGGAAATGAAAGAAATCTCAATATGAAAAAAACTATGTTGCTCAGGGAAAAAAGCTGGCAGTGGCACATTTTCTCGTTTTCCCGTACAGCCAAAGAGCGTGCACACATGGCTTGGAAAAGAAGCCAGGTGCAGCTCACTGGAATTAACTCACTTTCAATGCTCTAGTTTTGAACCAAACAATAGAGGAATAGAGGCTGTTCTATTTTGACAATGTGGGCACTTGTATGTGTGTGTTATTAAAGGTACCAGTATTGGGTATCAGACACATACTCTCACACACACACACACACACACACACACACACACACACACACACACACACACACACACACACACACACACACACACACACACACATGAACTTACAAATACCCAGAGAGAAAGAGAGAGAAAATAAAGAAAGAAAAAGAGATGGAGAAAAGAAAGGCCCTATTAGAGAGTTTTTTTGTGTGGTTTAAGTAGAATGCATTGTCATTATTTGATCACTCACAAACAGCTTCAAGCACAAACAGGGAACCCATCCATTATTTATATTAATGTCTTATTATTCACTATGAGAGGTGTTTAATTGGTCAGCAAAACAACTTAACAATGTGTGTCACAGTGAAATTCACAATTTTGGGGGATTATAATCATTATTTGTATTTTCTTTGTGTAAAGCATGACTGAGTATGTGAGCACAGTAGGGGCATTTAAAGGGTAGAATTGAACATTACCTATTTTCCAAGTTAAACGTCTTTTGATGTACTAGCATTAACTGATCTTCTTTACCGTTATCTGTCTGAGACACAGTATTTTCAGTTCCTTAAAAACAAGCCCAACTTCTTTTTTTCTTTTTTCCTGGTAAAGTAGATGGACTTTTACAGTCTGGGGGTGTTGAACCATCAGCAGACTTCACTTTCCTTTAATTCACTTTCTCTGCAAATTACTCATTTTAATGAGGAAAAGTTGTTACGTCGGATTTCTATTTATTCCCTTATTACAGAGAACATGTTGAGGGTGGGGGACTTTCTTAGCTGTAATTAAATGATGACTACCATTTAGGGGGAAAAAGATTGATTTGATTATAGGTGAGCCAAATCAGTTCAGGGACACTGTATGTGTGAACATAAATCTTCCATGCCTCAGCCTAACTATTTGTTTTCTATCCGCTTCTTTTTTAGGTGACATTTACAAAGCGAAAGTTTGGCCTGATGAAGAAGGCGTATGAGCTGAGTGTGCTGTGTGACTGTGAGATTGCCCTGATCATCTTCAATAGCACCAACAAGCTGTTCCAGTATGCCAGCACAGACATGGACAAGGTCCTGCTTAAATACACCGAGTACAACGAGCCCCATGAGAGCAGGACCAACTCCGATATTGTGGAGGTAAGTTACAAAAAGGATGCACACGGCACTCTTGTATGCACGCAGAGGCACAGGAGAACACACGCACATGCACAGACTCATGCAACAACACAGAAACTCATAGGCAGACAGATGGTTACAGCATTTATGACTCATTCAGCAAACCATTACTTATCTCTTTTGGTCTTCACACCTCACATAGTGTAAGAAATAATTGCTCCAAGAGTTTGTCGGTCTTCCTCAAGGGTGAAGTGCCTTTATCAATAATGTATTTCAAGAATTACAGTAGGCCTATAAAATAAATTTAGAAAAAATGTGGTAATTTAAATGTCCAAAAGACCAAAAAGAAGTGGTAGCCTATCCTTCATATGGACCTCTTAGGCTGTCCCCTGTGGTGAAAAATGAGCAGCCCCTGCCCTTGGTGTCTTGTAGCTTTTGGACACATGTTGTTAGTGTGGCTCAAGGTGATGTTAAACAGCGCCGTAAGACCAGCCAGTAGGCAAGTAGATAAAGCAGGAAATGACACTGACCCCCTCCAGGATCCTTAAGCTCTCAACGTGAACCTGTTATGCAACATTCACACTGTCGCTCTGACAAACCCTATGGGCCACACACACATGCATGAATGCATCATGCAGAGTTTATCCCTTTCTCTTGCACTCTCAACGTGCTGCTTATCTGAACCTGTCCCACAAAACTAATGTTAAATAAATATTCCTTGTCTGCTTGTTGCATGAATTCTTTAAAGCAGCTTGTAATGTAATTTGAAAATCCAAATTACATTTTTAATTCCTTCTTCCCTGACATTACATATACATTTTTCCTTTTTTTTTTACAGTATTTAAGGTTAAAAATAACAAATAATAATATATATAAAATTTCAGAGCTATCTATATCTACTCCTTGTTTTCTGTCAATGTATGCTTAATTGGTGATTCAGCAGGCACCTGATTGCGACATATTGTTTATGTTACATTGACATGATCACAATTAATGCACAACACATTAGTCCGCAATCCGTAGCTTAGGATTTAAAAAAACTGAAAAGAAAATTGTTGTAAATTATGTTTTATAAGGGTATACATTATACCCTTGTAAAAGATGCACACCTATGGAGCTGGTTGGCCAATCTGACACAGGATCAAACAGCATGAGACATGTTTTTATCTTTTCATATGGGTGTTGCTGGGCTTGTCGCCCGCCCACGGGTGGACAAGCCCACCGGGAACCGTCCTGCCATTCCAGATGGCACTCTGCACCTGAATACAAACCTTCTGAATTACTATATTCATACTAAATGTATTTGGTTTTACAAGGGATTTCGCCTTACGTCGTTGTCATCCTTATATAATTACCTTTCCTTCATATCATGTTGGGAGGTTAAAACACAGCATAAATACACGTTGCCTGCTGTTGTTGTTATTGCTTTTTTTCCATCACCATTTCAATTTGGTGCAGTCAAATATGTACTGGGTAAATGTGGCTCATACATCAAGGGATACAGCACTCAACACATGGCTAACCTTAATGACAGTAACAAAGAGAATCGACTAGGTGCATTAATGTGGACTGCTGTTAGAAACACAAATAAATCCACTAGAGACAGCATGACAGCTTATATTCTTGTTTATAATGAAGTGTATGCTTTAATTTACTTCCTATACTCATCTTATTGAGTGTTTTTGAATTGTTATGTGGCTGAGGCTAAAACTTTGTAAGCTTTAAAACACCAATCTCTTTTTTTTCATAGTTATAATATATTTTGCAACTCTTTAATACAATACAATTAGTAAAGCTGTTTACATCTATGCTGTTTCCCCAAAGCTTAGTTTGAGTCTTATTAGAAATCTAAATGAACTGCCACAGTTTTTGAAAATTAATCTCATTACACAAGAAGGGATAGGAAATAATCCTCTATGCATTATACCATTTACGTTAACCCATTTAGCATCCACTCATATCTCTAGAGTCCCGGTAAGTACTGATATCCTTTATGCGCCTACCCTTCAGTCACTATAGTCAGTGTATTACCGTGCCCTAGCTGAACCCATGAAGAGAGTCATTACATGTTTCAGCAAGTGCCTGTGACGAGAGTTCCCTGCTTTGAAGCTCTCTCTTTAACTGTGTCTCCATTAGAGAGCAGAGGATGGCTAACGTGTAAACAGCCGTGTCAGGGGAAGACGCTAAAGAGCCTAGTGGGAGAGAGAGTGCTGTGGAGCACTACCTACACTGTGATCCCTGGAGGACTCTGAGCGAGTCACAGCGGGAGAAATCGATCTGAAGAGGCCTTCAGCCTTAGCAGCGGCGTGCTAACGGGATTGGCCACAGGGCTGACACTAGCACGTTTAGCATGGGTGGGAGGCGGTTGTGTGGAGAGGGAGGGCGAGCTAGGGGAAAAGGGGGGCTGGATGCCTCCTGCCGAGCCTTGTGTGCCGCTGCTAGGCTACGTCACAGGTGCACGAACGTGGGTGGGTTGTTGAGTTTAGGGGGAGGCAGGAGCGAAGCGGACTTCCTGTTGAGATGGCAGGATGATGAGGAGGAGGTCAAGAACAACATGGACGGCTGGATTTAGGGGTGTAGATAGAGTAGCAATTAAGCTTTAGATATGACATCTGTCTGTGACAAATTTAATTTTCAATTTGTAGGAAAGCTCATGTCTTAGAAGTATACAAACTGCATGCATCTCTCTCCCTCTGTTGCTGCTGTGCCTGAAGGTGTAGTGGGAGGAGAGGCAGAGGTAGGGGAGCGGAGCTCAGAGTGTGGGCGGCTGGCATAGAGGCCTGCTACATTAGCAATAAAGCTCTATGTAATTAGCATGTCTTTGGTTGATAATTAGCGTTGTTGAGAGAGTGGCACTGAGAGCGTTGCACAGCCTCTCTAGCTACAGCATGTTTACAAGAGGCTTGAGGCCTTTTTTCTATCACTCCCTCGTTTTTTTTCCAATTCTTTTTTTCCTCTAGTTTCTCATTGAACATACACAATCTTTTAGATTGTTTTGCATTAGGTTGGATCCAAGCATGGTTCAACAGGTTGATGTATGTAAGAGACAGATTGTGGAGGAATGAAAGAGAAAGAGAGAGAGAGAGGTAAAAAGGTCTTGATGACTCAGTTGAAACAGTCTCAGTTGGGAATGACACTTCCATAAATATCTGTGGAAGCAAAAGCCGAAGAAACCAAAGCCAACCTTTCTCCGAGACAGTGGTAAAACAAAAGAAAACCATCTTTTTTTCAACAAAACCATCAAATTGACATTAGATTTATTATCCTCTCAATGTATGACATCCAGAAATTCTTAGCAATAACATTAGAACAGTGACAGCAATCCAAAAAAATGTATGTTTAAATGATTTTATTAAACCACAAACATGTATTGCCATGCAGGTTACAGTAATATCTCAATTTGCAGAGATTCCCCCAAGAGATTTTAATAAAACATGTAGTACACAAGCTTCTCAGCTGGTACATAGTGGGGATGTCCACTTAATTAAAGCTAATTGTTCAAAGAGAGTTGTAAGCTCATCTTGGTTCTCCTAACCGGATGAAAGCAAACACAGAGGTGGATCCTCCCATCGTCTGATGTCAAAGCAGGTTCCAAATGTGTCGTCCTGGCAGGTCTACAGTACACTCTGAGTCTGGCTCCAGATAAAACAGTCAAACACGCAGATAGATTTCCTATACTTGCTGTCTGCCAGGCCAGTTTCCTGGACATGCGAACAGCATTAGATGAGAAATGGGGATCCGTGTTGGGAAATGACAAGGGAACAGATCCATCTCTCCTTTTTCCTCTTTTCTCCCGGCTTAAGAACAATCACTTTCAGCTCTTATTGGTGATTTATTATGCGGGAACGGGCTTGTTAATTGCAATAGCACATGAAAGAGTCCTTTCTTTCCCCTCCCCATGATTTCAGATCAACCCCAGGCCCCAGACCTAAGCGGTATTGGCTGGTTCTTGCTGTGATTGCCCCAAATCCAACAACACACTTGGGCTGTGCCAAATCCCTGTTCCACCATGTGTTTGTTTTCCTCTCTGTTGAAACAAAGAACACAGGTTTTTGAAATGACCAAAGGGTTAGTAACTGAGGTATGAAAAAACGATATCCCCTCAACGCCGCGATATACGTGTGCTATTAATCCATTCCTTTGTAGTGTATGTGCAAATAAGCTATTTTGCTAATTTTCACACAAAGAAAGGGTGTTTGGCTTTTGTAAATTTGTGTTTGCAAAGACTGCACTGCATGGGTGTATGTGTGTGTACATGCACGGTGACAATTTGCTTGAACCCTGCAGAGCCAACGGCATTGTGATGACCTCAGCCACAAAGCACACTTTGGCTCAAGTATCACATGGAATGGCACATGCCTCTTGGTTCTGGGCTGACCTGCCTACCTGCCAGAGGAAAGGCTGTCGGCCAATCCCATTTCCAGCAGATTAACCTAATCTAAAAGTTCAGCTCACCCTGTAATCTTAAACAGCAGCAGCAGGGACCTGCCTCACCACCCATCCTCAACTAATTTCTCTCCCTTCTTTTCTCCTTCTTTTCCTCTGCCCTCACCTAGAAGGAACTATTGAATGAGAAGGGGAAGGGGAGGGACAGAGGGATGGATGAGTGTAAGAAAAGGAGGGAGGGAAAGAGGGATGGAGGGTGGAAGGCTGGTAATTATTTCCAAAGGTCATTCTGTTAATGACTACCCGCTTGGCTAATGAGATTCAGCAAAGCTCCCTCACCATGTTTCACCCTGCGTATGTTTCACCCGTGTGCTGAGATGTGTGAGAAGCACAGGTGTGATTTCAGCCCAGTGACAGTCCACTGGAGGGAGGGAGGGAGGGAGGAAGGGTGGTAGAGAAAGAGAAAGGAGGGGTGGGGGTTCGGGGTGAAAATGATAAAACATAAAGAGAAAATAAATCAAGCAGGTATGTCTGGGAGATGGCAGAAAGAAAACGAGTAATGTAGCACATCCCTGGCTCACTTCATGCCTTGAACAGTGCTTCAATTGGTAATACAACATCATTTCCACACATTAATAATATAATACTATAATAATACTAATAATACTGCTGATATTATTTTGGCTTGTTTCACTGTCATTTACCTTTAAAATTAAGTTCTTTATTAATTTAAACCCTTTTTCCTCTGCTTTCTCATAATATTCCCGCAAGCCAACACAACATGTGATTTCCTTCTCTGAAGTACCAGTGTGTTCATGCTCTGCCATGCTCTTGTGAAAATATTTTCCAGCATGTGTGCTATTCTGTATGCTTATTTGGTTTCTAAACAAGCATGGAGAACATTAGCCTTAAGGAGTTTTCTGTGTTGATCACTCCACTGAATGACTTCTTCTCATGGCTCTCAAACCCTGTATAATTACTCTGGCCTGACTGCCTTCACTAATTTATCCTGTACGACTTTAACATGTGTCAGCATCCAAAAGAAATAAGGGCGTCAGGTCATATCTCCTGCCTAACAGTTGTCCATAGTAATTTTGTGGAGAGTCATTTTGAGGTTTTCATGTTTCATGTGGTGTAACTTGAAGGTAAGGGGTGGGGCAGTCACAGAGATCACAGTGCCTCAGTGTTTACTGGCGACATAGAGATCAGCAACATGGCTTGTTTTTCCCCGTGAGCTGAGAATTAAGGTCTGAAGCTGCTTTGACTGGCTAAGTAAATTAACCTTGTGACATTGGAAAGCTAACAGTATCAGTTTGTTAAAACAAAGACTCTGATGACAGTCTGTGTAGACTACACAGCACATCTTAAAAAATGAAAGATGTGAGTTAATACAAGAGGTTGAGAATTACGTGTGGAAGACTGGGCAACAGAAATCGGATAACTGTTTGCAACTTTTCCCACACCTCTACTTTTAGCTCATACTTTATATTTACAGTGTTAACAATAATGGTAAAGTTGGCCCTTAAAGTCCTTTACAAAGTTACAAATAAGCTTTAAGGTTGGTAGAAACTATAAACAAGCTACAACATATTATATGTATGTAAAACCTCTTTCCGGTGTTCAAAGTGTGGTGGATTCCACAAACTGAGGCGAGCCTTTGTCTTCCTCTTCTTCCCGTCTACACCCGCCTCACCTCTTCGGTTTGGACTTGAAGCTTCCACATAATTGTTTGTTCGGATGCATAGAAAAGGGCGTAGACAAAAAACACAAGGCAAAACATGTTTACACATTTAGTTGCTACATTTCTTTTTTCTTTTTAACATACACATTAGATAATTATATGGTCAAAATAAAAAAACCACCAATATCACTCTTTTGTTTGATCTACTCTATTTTCTAATAAATGCCTCAAAAAGTGGTAGTGGTCTAAAAATAGTGTGTGGTGAAGCTAAAAATAGTCGCCTAGCTGGCGGTCCTTGCTCGGAGAGGGTAGAAGAATAGGCATGGAATATCTCTCTCTCTCTTTCACTCCCCCCTCTTTGTGTTTGAAAGAGGGTGGGTGGGGGTTGTTTTTGAAACTATGGAGTGAGTAAGCGAAGTGTCAGAGTACTCATTCAGCCTCCGTCTCCCTTTCCAAGCACCGACCATGAAGTCTTGCCCTCGGCAACCACATGCATAAGACCATTGATCTGAGACCACGCTGTGCCTATAAACATTTGATCCCTTGGATAAAGAAGTCTATTATTTAATTCACTTGTTTTTTCTACCCCCCATATTTTACCAAACAAGAGGTTTCCTGTCTGGTTGTATATGAAATATTTCATAAAATAGAAAATACATTTCTGGAAAGTTATATTATCTATGTCAATAGTGTTAAGGGCATTTTAATCAGCCAGTCTGCCTATTATGAGTGAAAATCCCTGAGTGCTATCACAAACAAACCCGTCTGCTCCAACTTTCAAGCTGGCACATGACAACACATCTGTCTGCGGCGCCAGCCTCAGACATAAAGAGAGCAAGTTTACTGAGGTCCTATTTTATAGACTATATGCCTCTTCCACTTCTTAAGACTGGCTAAAAGCAAGATGACTGATAAAGTATGTGATCTACAGGCTCAGCATTATATTCCACATCAGACGGCCGCTGCCCAGAAAAGCAGAACCTCAGACAAGCAACTAAGTACCACTTGGATCCTCGTCAGAGGTGTTTTTTAAGGTCAATATACTCAAGCGGAAGTCTGAGGTATTCACATAACAACAAGAAGAGGTTTTATAAATAGACTGTTTGAAATGTGCCAATATGTGGTCCCTGTGGTGTGGAGCGGTGTAAAAGGCAGGCCACTTCTGAGGCCATGCTGCCAAAAGGCAAGGCTTTTCCATTACACAGCCCAAAACAATTCACGCCAGCCATTAAGATGAAATGATGCCTTGTTCTTTGAAACTATTTGTGGAAAATTCAGAATAATGAAGGCTATTTTTATAGATGGCATTCCCTGCCCAGCCTTAAGCTTCCCCCCTGGCCCCTCCCATGCCATGATTGCTGCTTTGGACAGGGTGTGGAAACTCAAGGTCACACTATAGAGGTCAACCGGCTGGACATTGTTACTCAAGGCCTCCCTCAGGCTCCCTTTTCCTGCTGTGGCACCACGCGATAAGAGACAGATAGACAAAAGACGATAAGTGACGATTGACGGGGGGACAAAGAAGGAATAGAGCATGGCAAGTTTTACGCATAGAGAACTGAAGTGATTTTGCTGAGGATGTTAATGTTTTTATTTGATAATGACTTCAAATGTTCAATTGAAGGCATTATTGTTAATGTTACAGTGCAGTAACATAATGATGTGTGAATAACTGAAATAAACAGCTCATAAAGCGGTGCGTCTATGTAAAGTAAGTATGAGAGTATTTTCCACACATAATTGAGCCTTAGCGAATTGATTTTTATGTTGAATCAGAAATATATAGACTCGTGCCCATTCATCTCATTTGAAGAGAGACAAATTATGCAACTGGAGCACAGACAGGATGAAAGATGGGTAGGTTGAGGGTACAGACATAAGTGCCCTCTTTATCCAGTTTTACTGAGCTGGCATTGTGTCTCATAATGTCTATCTGGGTAATTATACAGTGCACTGACTAGTGTGAATGACCACTTTGTTCCCAAGGCTGGGATGCTGCTGGAGCAAACAGTATTGGATTCTGACATGTGCTTAGTGTTTGTCTATTCCATATGGGAAACACTGCACCATCTGGTATTGTGCCGTGTACTGGCTAGCTAAGGCTGTCTGTCTGTTAGTGGGCTCTCATCCACATTGGGCTCTTTTTAATGGTGAATTTAGCACATGCACCATCACAATGTCACAGTTTGGAGAAATGTGAAGGAACATTAATTTGCAGAGTCTCTTATTTACTCTTAATCATTTTCACAAATGTTTTGCTCTACTTTTTACTCCTTTTTTTAATGTTTAGTCAATCAAGTAATCCCTAGACAGCTAGTAATTACATACACAGTTAGCCAGCGTTACTGAACACACGACCACTTTGCCAGAGATGATGGATCCCAGGCGCCAGCCTTTGATTCCTGATTATAGTGCAGCAGGGCACCAGGAGTAAGGGGTTTCAAAGCCACCAATTCACTGAAAAGTCATTGATGCATAGTTCTTCAAACGTCGCCTCAACCAGTGCATTGGGATGCACAGATGATGACTGAAAAAAAAGAAAGGGACAGGCTGTGATTTGGGGGTCCCATTCCTCAGATCAGTAACCTACAAAATCAACCATTTCCCTCCCAAATGCTCACTCACACACATGCACACACTCACACACACCATGTAGCCATCATCCATGGGCATGCCCCTCGACATGGTCCTGGCATGTTCAAACCACGCTTCATGAAACTGTGGCCTTCTTGCCTTTGGTCTGCCATCTGTTTCCAATAAGCTAAGCCAGCCTGATCCCTCTGATGTTCCCTCCACGCTGAAAAGCACAGAGAAAGAAAGAGTGAGCGAGAGAGAGAGACAGAGAGAGTGAGGGGGAGAGACAAAAAACGAGAGCAAGTAAGATTGAGCCAGACAGACAGAAAAAGAAATAAAAGTAGAATTAAAGCGAATGAGAGCACATATCAGACATACTACTACCCAAACTCTGCCGCCAGGCAAGCCCACCCTGACTGTGCTTATTCTTCAGTGGTTCTGTGGGGTCTTAATACACTGCGTGTCTACTTCATGACCACCTCCATCTTCTCATTTGTAATGGAAAGGGACAATGTTTCTCCCGACTGCCTCAATCCTACTGACACTGAGCCACACTGCTCTTAACCAATCTGTCCTGACAAAATTGAGTTTGCTAATAGGCTAAAGCAAGGCAGCTCCCCGATGTCCAGTGTTTTCCAAACTTTTTGTCTTTTGCGCATCTTTTTCCAGACTGAAAGTCATGATTTAAATGGGTTTGTAATTTAGTGTAAAGACCAGTCAAAGAAAATGTACGGTACTGTATAGTTGTTAAGGTTATCCCATCTATATTCTATTCAGATTTGTGCACGTTGTCTGATAAACATTTTTTAAAAGTCTATCTTATTATTGTAGCCCTAAGCTTTAGATTACATGTTCTTGAATATTATTTGGGACCCTTTTAAATGTCATTGTGATTTAGTCTTGAGTCTTAAACTAGCTACTGAAAAGACTGTAGTGCCCAATGTAGATGCACTCTTTAGTTACACTCAACCTACACAAGTCATCACACCTTATGAAGACAGGTCTGTATCATTTGCATACTGATGTATCTTCAAGGAGTGATTCTGATCAGTCAGAGTGAATCAAACTGTTTATATGTCCCATTTTTAACATTGTCACAAACAGAGACGTAGACCCTGCCAGGCAAAGCTGTTTATTCCAGTACAATTATATTATACTTTAACAGCACAGCAAACATGATTAACCATAAGTGGCACCGTTATTAATGCTTTTATATTCTGCTTGTCTGTCAGCAACTTGTTTTCCATCGACTGCTGCAATATACTGCAAAACCATAAAAGCTCCATTTATTGGGGAAAGTCTTTGTGCTCTAGTACTATACTGTCTTATTTTATAAGTCTTGGTTTCACTTACAATGGTATGTGTATTCTGAAGACCATACAATGTTGGCAAATATAAAGGGCTATTATAAACTGGCTGTTTTTGTTGAGGGTTTTTTCACTGATGCTGTCAGCCATTGGGTGGAAGACATTGAGAAACATTCACTGGCCTGGCCGTCGCCAATAGCCATAAACACAATATTGAATGTGTCGTACCCTTCAGCCACTGCCAAAATAACTGCAGAGGGGAATGGTCAGCAATAAAGTTCTTTCCAAACACAACCCATCCACTAGCCCGAGTCTATCAGAAAGAAAGATGTAGCCATCAAGCCAACAATGTTTTGATTCAGCTTCTGTTGAGACGTGGTATTATTGCAGAAAATTAGGAGAAGAGGACAGTGGCAGGCAGACAGAGACAGACTGAGCAGCAGGACGAGACAGAAAGAAGGGGGCAGAAAGATGGATAGAGGGATAGAGAGGGTGAGCAGGGTGGCAGAATGCCGAGCAGACGGATCCTGGTATGGCAGGGGCTCTGGGCAGGCGTCAGCTGTCCCTAGCAGACCCCCTGGGGCCACCCAGAATTCACACCCAAATACCCTCCACTGTTTTTCTCAAGAGCGACATGAAGTTATTACCCACACCCCAAACTATGAAATTAGTATAAGGCTGGATCTTTTCCTGCAATTAAAACATCAGAGAACTCAAATCTTTGACAGATGTACTAACACCAAGCAATATATTCAATAAAAATCAGTTCCCTTGTAGCTCATTCCTGCTTCAAGTAGCCTTTTATTTTCTTAATTCAGCCCAGGTTGCCTTGCTAACATTAGTACTAAAGCCCATATTAGCCCAGCCCAGTGTAGGCCAGCCTAGCTGAGGGTGCAGAGCTGAAGGGTACCGATGAGACGGGTGTCTAAATATGTAGGACACTGTGTCTATGCTGTGCCTGCTTCACACAGGCCCTGTGACAAGTCAACTCATGAGGGAGCATCATGAAGAAGGAGTTTAATTAGGAGCAAGCCTCCAAAGGGGCCACAGAGAAAGACACTGAGCCGAGCAAGCATACACAGATTTCTTTGCAGTCTTTCCTCTCTGTAATACGTAGTTTATAGATTGTTATTTCACAATGAATCTTTCCATCTTATGGACAGTTTGCTTAATTTATAGTCACAACATATCATTTTAAAGTACAGGATATTTTAAATTGGTTCTCAGTTTTAAGGTTAATAGCTACACTGACAGATAAAAGAAATGAAAAAAGATGTTTGAGTGAGAGGAAAAAAAAATACAATAACAATGCAATACAATTGCTTTGAACTTAGTTAATGATCAACAAACAAGCTTTCCTTGTATGACATCAGTACTTTTTGGGGAATAAAATACTAAGCATTTCCTTATGATATCAAAAACCCAGTTACTTGTGAAATTGTGTTAAAAAAGAATTGAAATGTGTGGCAATATTTTTTTCAAAGAATTATTGGCACGTGAACTGCACCAAAGTGTTTTCGTTTAATCCCCATCCTATTAACATATTCCCCAAAGACTCTTATTCTCATGCCAGCTCTTCATACCCATACTCTCTGGGCCTTTCAATGTAAGGGTAGCAGCTTATTTTCCAATGATCATTATACTCTACGTCATTTTGAGATGTTTGTTTTTGACGTTTTCTTTTATAAAGTCATGATGTCACTGCATAAGAGACTCAAAGCCTTGTTTGGAGCAGCATTCGATTGCTTTGTGGCGCAGAGCTATGACACACAAGAAATTGAGGGCACAGATTAAGCAATGGGCTATTAAAGAAGGGGAAAACATATAGGATGACGAGAGTTGGGCAGTAGGGTGGTGAGGTGGAGAGCGCAAGAGGGAGAGGCCCTTCTATGGCTATATGAGCACTCCAACAGATCTGATTGGTTGTTGGGTTGTGTGTCAATCTTTGGCAACAGGTGTGATGTCTTAAAGCAGGTGGGAATAACTGGGATGAGCAGCATACCGTCCTTGTACCGCACCCTCAATGTGCTGAGCCCCGATGGTAAGCTAAGCCTGGGCCACATGCTTCAAAGTCATATAACACTCAAGCTCCCTGCACCCAATCAACACCTAACGCAACCGCTGCCCAACCCTCTGCCAGACCACCAGCTCAGTTCCCCCATTTGGATGTCACCTTTACCCAAGTCCTAGTTCTCCTCTTCCAGCAATGCCCCACTGCTATTCTTCCTAGAATGGAAGTGAATCCCTCATGCACTCTGTGCTGGCGGGGGTAGGTGGTGGAAAGCTGTGCAAGTAGGAAGAAAAGTGTTTTCTTGCATGCATTCTCATGCGAAAAGAAAAGGCCAGTGGTTCAGCTCTTGTCAGTTCGATATGATGCATCGCCAAGGCCAGAATGAAACTGCACAGAAGAAATAACAAAAGTTTTACATCTCACGCCTTTGCCAAAAAAGACAGCGTGCTAAACCTCTGCAACCCCTTTGTTCTTTTGACTCATCCACCTCTGATAGAGCAAGAGTGCCTGATTCACTGAAGGTCTGTTAGAAGTCAGATCTCCTGCACCGCCTCGGTTGATTTGTTTGGTGTGATTTCCTGAAGACTGTCAAAGATGTGAGAGACACTTTCAAATTCAAAATTCCAGATTTCCACTCTGGGGGCCAAGTGAGGATTCAGAGAGAGAAGAGGAGAGCCAGCAAATGTTGACACGCTTACAGTAGCTGCCTCGCCACGAGACGCCTCAGGAATCAAACAGTTATCACACACACAAAAGAAGCCCTCTAAGTTCACTAAAACCACACTCAAAACAGGCCTTTGTTGTGCTGACATGAGAGATGACTGGATTGTTATTTGTTTTCTAAGCAGGCAGATCGCTCCCTGTCACATCTGCGGCTGGATGTGATGGAGTAGCTAGCACTCGTATCTCTTCCATGAGTGAGTACTGACGGAGACAAACAAATGAGAGGAAGAAGTTCACTGAGATTAACTTATCTTAGCATCTATCTTCCTCCTTGCTCCTGCTCAGTCTCTCTTTCTTTTTTCTTGACGCTAACACCCACTCTCACACACCCACACATGCACACATGCACAGACTCATTCCCCTCTTTCCCCTCCCACACACACACACACACTCACACACCAGTAGACACATACATGTACAGAGAGAGACACACACACTTGATCAGCATCAAATACAGGGTGTGCTAAAGTAAATTTAATTACGTCTGTCTGATATGGAGCTTCAGATGAAAGTAGGAGAGCGCAGTGTGAAGCGACGACTGCACAGACAGGAGCAGGCCCGTGATATTCCTCCTGTAGACTAATCTCCCTTTATTAAAGCCAGGAGGAGAGAGGGAAGGGGAGGAGGAGGAGGAGAGTGAACGCGGGGTGTAGTGGAGGGGAGGGGGGTGCCTTTGATGAGATCTCTAACTGTCAGCTACTGTACTTTTCTTCTTTTCCGCTTCGTCTTTGTCTCTCACTTTACGAGGCAAATTAACAGAGCACCTATTGGTACATGCCTACTTGCTCAAGCAAACATACCCTTGTGCGATCACACTCAGTAATGTGCTCTGAAACTTATCCCTGTTGTTATGGTTGTCAACAATATCTAAAAAAGGACAGAGGCAGCTCCATCGCTCTCTCTCCCTCTTACGTCTCTTTGTCTGTGTCTCTCTTCCCCTCAGAGAGAGAACTAAGCGAGTGGAGAGTGCTCTTTCTGCTGTCTGCTGTTTTCTGGCCACTGTAATGGGGGCAGGTGGCCATCAGGTGGCCAAAACAGAAACTGCCACATTTAATAGCACATATACCACAGAAATGAACTCCACATTTACTGTATTTTATTTCCATTTCATGACACACCAATGATTATGGTTAATAAATATGTTTTATATTTATTCCTTTTCCTTTTTCCTGTGTAATTATGAGGTTTAAAGGTCCCGTGATTTGTCATTTGGTCAAGAGTTTGATTACTTGATGTCTCATTTTTGGATGTGATTAAATCCTTTCTGCCGTCTTAAATCTTTAGCTGCATGTTTTCTTGTTGACAATGCAGCCAATGTATCCTCGTGTTACACCGTCTATGCAGGTTAAAATAAAGCCTGACAAAATTATGAATGTCTTTGTAGAACATGTCTCAGGAACAGACCAACATTTTCATAGCCAAAAAGTACTTTTGAAATCTGTTAATCAATAAATACTTCTGTTAAATAAATCTTTAAATGTTTTCGAACAATTCCTCTAATTGGTATTTCTCAGAGTTTATTCTAAAGGGTAGCTCCTCACAGTTCACGTGCATTTGTCCATACCAAGCTGTTTGCCTGGGTCACTTTTCTTTACCAAAGCCCTTCAACTATGTTTGTGCAAATGCTCTGTTTGCAGACATTGAGAAAGAAGGGCCTAAATGGCTGTGACAGCCCAGACCCCGACGCAGACGACTCGGTCGGCCACAGCCCCGAGTCCGAAGACAAGTACAGGAAAATAAACGAGGACATTGATCTGATGATCAGCAGACAGAGACTTTGTGTAAGTACCTCTTGTTAAACCCCTCTCACCTTTCTTTCCTCTGTCTCCCTTTTCCCCCCTATGCTTTCTCTCGCTTCGTCCTCGTCTCCTCGTTTTTGTCATCTGTTCCTACCACCCCATCTCTCCGTCCCTTCATCTGTGTCTCCCTCCGTCCGTCTCTGTGGTTGTGGGACCTGGCAGGCATTAAGCAAGAAGGAGAACAAAGGCGGCGAAAGCCCGGAGCTCGAGTCTGCTCTCATCCTCACCCCACGCACAGAGGAGAAATACAAACAGATTAATGAGGAGTTTGATCACATGATTAAAACTCATAAGATACCTGTAAGTACTGGGTTGACGCTAGCCGCATCCTCAGCAGGCTAACAAAATGCTGACTGGCCAGAAACTGTTGAGCTAACCCAGCTAACCACAAATGTTTGCTGCTAGACTAAATATACAAAGTGAGAGTGAGTGTAAGACTAGAGTGAAATGATATTGTATACTTACATTGAAAAATAATAACAGTCCTTTGATTTTGCTTGATTACAGTTGAGGAACTGTCCTCTAATTTGACTGAACTGTGACCATAACTAGCAGGCATTTTGCTATAGTAATTGCAGACTTTCTCTCATGACAAATTTTAACCTTACTGGGTTCCCTCCTTGAACCTGTTACCCATAATGCCTTGCCTGGCTCTCAGGGGAGGTGTGGTCTGCATGCGCTTTTTTCCTTTTCCTGCACCAAAACACAGCGCTCAGTCAACCGAAAAAACAAGGACACGCATTGTGGCGATGAAACAGAAGCACACATTTAAAAACTCTTAAGCACATCTCCTACCTCACAGAACTCAATTAATCTCTCCTCATTGCAGAAATAATTTAAGGCAAAGTCTTTGATAGCCTAAGTGCATCTTTGTTAATAGACTTAGAAGTGTCAAGACATGAGAGTCGCTGGATTTAAAATATATAGTGTTGATTTTACAAAAGAACCAAATCTGTAGCCAGCTGCCTGAAACCTCAAAATAAAGGCTGCTTTCTATGTAAACTGAGCTTGCCCTTCATTCAGAAAGTACCATATTGGAATGGTTAGTGCTCTAGACTTACAGAGAAAGAGATAATTCCATGGTAGCTCATTTAGAGATGAACAGTAGTGTCTAAGCCGCGGGGAGAAGGGGGAGATGTGGTTAGAAGCAAGGCAGGGGTTAGTGAGCTGGGATGCTGTGGCGGTGTAGGGTGGGCTTGGGATCGGAGCTGGTTGAGATGGGGGTGGAACAGAAGGGGTGCTGGTGTTTGGGGGGTGCTGGGGAGGGGGGGTTTGACTCTACACACAACAAGTGGCAGTTCAGTGTGTGGTCAGGGTGGCTGCCAAGCACTGGGCCCCTGGATTGCAGGGGACTGTTGAGGGGACTGTGGGGAGAGGCAGAGGAGGAAGATGAGTGAAAACAGGAAGGATGGCACCAGTTAAAGGACAGCTTACAGATGGGGGCCTTACAACCAGCAAAGGGATGTGTGTGCGCGCAAATGTGTGCACAGAGACAGCTCGCCCACTCTTAGAAAACACTGCTTAGGGAATTCATGAGGTATAAAATCTCCAGCAAGGAATCTGAGATGGAAGAAATTACTGAGAGTCTTCAGAAAATAAAACAGAACCAGAGACAGCTCTTGACGGGTTATAAAAGAAACCTTCCATAGCTTTTGGCTAGCCCAGCGCTTTGTAAAGTTGCAGTAAAAGCGAAACGTTCACAGGCCCGCAATAAAATAATATTTGGCCTGCAGAAAGAACATTAGCAAAAGGGAGAAAATTGAAGACGACGAAGCAGCACTATAAGGCACATATCCCACTTCCACATAAGCCAGGCTGATGATCCCCCGATGCGCTCCCTCCATGGCTCTGAGACACATGGCAATAATTTAGAGCCCTATTTTCTACTTCCTAAAGCTAACATGCAGGATCAACCACTTCCAGGGCACTCCCAAGGTTAAGCCCTTCTGCCAAGTGACACAATAAACATGACAAACTAGACGCCTGGGGCCGACAGGCTACCTCTACTCATGTTGCTGATGAGACTGCTGACGGATCTCAGTCTACCCTTTAATACTTAGCATACGTCCATGTGACAGTAAAACAAATGATTCCTAATTGCATTCAGTTATCCAGCATTGAAGCTACTTTAGCAAAAATAGTGTAGCCTTTTTTTAACTGAAGGGAAGACACATATATGGGGTGCCATTAACTTTTTCCTCAGAGTAAACCATAGCCTTCTGATTAAATTAAACAAACCATCAATGTAATCCAGCAAATACAAAGCAGTGACAACAACATAATATTTCATTAGGTTATCCTTTGGCCTTTACAACCTGTCACAAGCTGTATAGAGGAAAACAAGAGTTCCTTACCTAGGACTCTCGTCTTTGACTATTTTGTAGTCTTCAGGTATTGTACGTTTTTCAACATAAAAAATTTGTGGGTGAAACTGTATGTTGCCGTCTTGTCCAGGAATTAAAAGAGATATTTATTTATCTCACAAAGACTTCCCTGGCTTAAAAAGGAATAAACAAAAACATAAATAATTATATATATATATATATATTATCTAGCAATTAAAAAAAACGACCAAATCAGGATCATGTTTGAGTGACAAAGAATTGCCAACCCATACATCATCTCCTGGGCAAATGAGTACCTCTGAGAGGAGTTTTCTAGGCGCTTGCCCTTTAAATTTCAGTGCTCCCCCCTAATTCCATGCTCTCTCGTATTTTTAGTCCTTGTTTTAGTAGTTCTCTGTACAATTCATCTATGCGTGTCTATGGTTAGTTGTCCATTTTGTCCTTTTGAACTTGGCTGTCTGTCTTTTCCTCTTTTGTGTTTGACTGCTTCGACTGAAGAGAGTCAAACAATTTAAAATTCCTTTGTGTTCCTGGAGTGTTTCTTAGTTGTCATGTCTCTTTCTCTCTTCCTGTGTCCATTTTTTTTCTTGAGAGCCTTGTTGTACTTTCACTCACTGCAATCATTAGTATCCTTAGTCTAATCCAACTTTTCTCTGTCTCTTTTTTTTTTCTCTCTCTCAGCAGGCCGTGCCCCAATCGAACTATGACATGTCTGTGTCCATTCCCGTTAGCAACCAGAACAATCTCATTTACAGCCATCCCGGTGGTTCCCTTGGCAACCACAACCTGTTGCCACTTGCGCACCATGGCCTACAGAGAAACAGCATGTCCCCCGGAGTTACACACAGACCCCCCAGTGCAGGTAACACAGAAGGGCATCACCCGCACTCATGCACCCATGTACACGCTGTTATCCCATCTGTGTATCTTTGTCCTTGTCTGTCGAGCTAATCGACTAGCACATCTACCCACAATATCCCCCCTTAAGGCAGCAAATTAATTCAAATTCCCATCTACTGTATATAGTCACATATTGCGTGCTCAGTCTCGTTGATTTAGTGTGAGGTTCTAAATATGGGATGTTTTGCCTATGTATAGGATTTGAGTTGTTGGTGACATAAGCAAATCAGGCCTGTTGGTTTGTTATTGTTGTCCAAAGTCCTTTTTCTTTCCCTCTGGTCTGAAGGCTGCTGCCCACACGCTCACCCTGTCATTACATCTTGATGCTAGAGGCGGTAGCACAAACTCAATATGAGTTTTGGCGCTCATAGCATCCACACCAAACCACACACGTTCTCGACCCTCCCACTCTTCCACCTCACATGGCGTAAAAATAATAATGTGTCATTTTTCTTGGACGGTAGCTTAATGTATCCACTCACAGTGTCCAGTTGCTTAGAGTGTAACTGTTTGAGTGGGAAGGAGTGTAAATTCAGGTATCCATACACATATGATGTAGTGACACACAAACACAAGCCTATGCACACACGGTGGATTGTGATTAAATTGAGTTGGCTTCTGAAAGGCCAGCGAGGTAACAGACAGAAGGCTTAGTGGATGTTATGTGGGTGTCTATTCTCTAATGGTTTTCTCTCTCTTGCTCTCCTATCTCTTTCATCTTTCAGGTGGCCTCATGGGTGCTGACCTCACCACTGGCGCAGGCACCAGTGCTGGTAAGAATGGCCTCTTCTCGCTCACAGTTGTCTGCTAATACACACACACATACACTCACCCACACACACATATGGCACCCACTCACCCACTCTGGGCCATAAAATGCATGACTAATAGTAACCCAAACCCAAGTGGAGATTTTGTCCATGATGTGTTGATGTTAGTGGTCGTGGAGTTCATCTGGGAATGTTTGCCTAGTGCTGGGGCTGTGACACATCCTGCCTGGGTTCAGCTATAAAATGGTAGAACAAGTGTGTGGAAACAGAAATAAACTCGCACTAAATACTGAAGCAGCAAATTGACTGACGTGCAGTCAGAAAAGATGGACTTTTGAATGTAGAGCTGGATTCTCTCTTTCTCTATATGACGAGCCGTCGTTTTTATATTTACCACATCTTGGATTTGGATGTAAATTCAAATTGACAACACCCATAGCTCCCATGCAAACGTGATACTCAATAAATGCTAGCATATGTCTGCAACTAAATTAATTCAATGTTTGGAGTGGCTCACCACGCCATAATGATCCCGGGGAGAGTGGAGCAACCCATGTTTAAGGAACATGTGTAAGAAATCTTATGTGTTAGCTTCTGTGTGTCAATGGATTTTCATCCCTAAGGACATGTCAGGCACAAGTTTATGGCAAGAGACTCCCTATTAAAGGGTTACATTTTACAGCCTACGTACAGTGCCGAGTGTAAAATTGGAGAGCGATGGGGTCAGAGGGGTACAGCTGGGTAGCCTTGTCTGGCCTCTAGGGCTTCATCACAAGGGGTCAATGCCTGGTTTCTCTGTCTGGTCGCTCATCACACACACAACAGGACCATTTGTTGTGGCGTGTGTTCCGTCGACGGCGTGCTGCAGAGCATGCTTCAAATGTACCCTTTGTGTCACCGCGTTGAAGGAACAGAGGCTCTCTGTGAGAGCAGCGCGTCGCTCAGCAGCAGCGAAAAACACGACGTGGAGAGAGAGTCATGTGGGAGCTAAAAAATTCCATTCAAAGCTCTCTTAAATCTCATCTAGGGGGGAGAGAAAGATCGTGTGGGGAGGGGGGAACCCCAGTGATGAATATCCACTGATGGTGGAGGCATGAGTGCAAAGAAGAAACACTGGGAAAACACAGATGGAAGTGTTCTGTGAACTTGGTCAGCCATTTTAATGATGTTCCTCTAAGTGACTCAGTGTGAGGTGGCCCAGCCACTGTGGCACCACAAAGGCTGTTCTAATGTTCCTCATCTCCTCACTGTAAGTTTTGATAAAATGATTGTACAAGTAGCTATCTGGTTATGTGTGAGTGTCTTACATGGCCTAGCCCAAGTGGCATAAGCGAATGATGCCTTTTGTGTGTGTTTCTGTAGAAGTGTGGATGAGTGTGTGGTTCAGACATGCATATAAACACAACACCTCCTTTGTGCCTTAGAAGTCATGGGTCCACTGTCTCTAAAGAGAGACATGTGGGAGCAAAGATTACAGCTTTTTAAGCCCAACACACATGTATTTAGCATTACCTGGGCTATTCATGTAGTCTGTAAGGATTTTATAATTAATTTATGTCTTAGTCAAGTGAGAATCTGCAGTGTCCTCAATTTGTGAAGCTATAATTCCACAGCTACAAACGTATACCAAACACAGGCCATCTGAGTAAACAACTAAGTTTTATAAACGATCTATGTCCATAAAATATTCCCTTTTTTCTTTCCTTTCTCTGGGATAACATTGATGAAGTGGGATTATGAAATGTGATGGGTTTTTAAAGGGTAAATTCTACAGGCTCATGTAACTTTAATGTATGGCGACATGGAGTCATATTTTCCACATTTGAGAGATAGTGCAAATGGCCTCAGGCTGTTTCACAAGTTGAGACACAAACGTTTTTAAAATGATCCAGACCAGTACTTGAATGTCCTGTACCCAATTTCCCATGTTCCTTTTCATTGCAGCATAAGACTATGACTATGTTTCAATCATATCTGTTGATAATCCTTGGATTTGGCAAGTACATTTAATTATTAAACAGACTTTTTTTGTATCTTTTGCAAAATCCAGACATAGTGGTAAAGTCTAAATCACATAAAGTCCCTAGGTAATTCCAGTCCATTGCAAATGGGGCATGTTACTGCAAGGCTGCGTCATCATGTGTCTTCTATGGAAATATTATGAGAAGTATATGTGCATGCGCAAGTCCGCTCATTTATATACTCTGTGTTCAATCTGTTAACTCCTTTACTGGCTAGAAGAGAGTGTGAAGTGAAGGGAAGAGACAGAAAGTGAGTGAGGGAGAAAAAGAGAGCTGATGAAGGGAGCTCAGTTTGGACCAAGGCCCTAGCTTGTAAAAACCTCCCACCTTCATTTGTTCAATTATGCAGCTGTCATCTATGCTCCGATCAGCACTCTGCTCACCAAAGCACTGCGAGAAATTAACAAGAACCTTTTGTCACCTCTCACCTTGTTCACACACCAATTACTCCCTCAAATGAGTTCCATTCAAGCTACATCTTTAAGACATCTCTGATCAAAATAACTCAGAAACACAAGCTAAAAGCATATATACAAGAACTGACAACAAGTCTGGCTCAGTAGATCAAACAATGTGTGTCTCAATCTTGGCAACACCTCACACCAACTGTACAAGTTGTAAGCGTGAGCCTGACACCTTAGTTCAGTTGGAGAATTCAGGGTTGAATGCACGTTTGGCAAAACCGCAACGGAAGAGTGTGTGTGTATGGGGAATAGAATGGAGCACGCCTGTTAGACCACAACAGGACATCAGAAATTTGTTCAGTAACAGTAAAATGTACATGAGTTTAACCACACCTCTCCTCCGTGTGTGTGTGTGTGTGTGTGTGTGTGTGTGTGTGTGTGTGTGTGTGTGTGTGTGTGTGTGTGTGTGTGTGTGTGTGTGTGTGTGTGTGTGTGTGTGTGTGTGTGTGTGTGTGTGTGTGTGTGTGTGTGTGTGAGTGTGACAGTGACAGTGACAGAGAGAGAGAGAGAGAATGAAGACTAGGGGTGTCAAAAACATGGAACTCAAAGTATGCTTGGTTGTAACCATGGCACCTATTGAGGCATCTTCACCTCAGATGTCCCCTCCGCACCTCAGAAATAGCAAAAACCTGTTTATCTGAATCTCAGATCTGATGTCAATCTCTGTGTGATTTCTACGCAGCAGCAAAACAGGCTGTGCTGTGTTTAATTTTGGTACTTCCTGTAAACGGTTGACGCTAGTTCGACCGTGCAAAGTGGCATTAGGGGAGCAGAGTGTAAATTAACTCTGGATATGTCCTCCGCTGTTGTGATACTTGAGCAAATGAATTGAATTGAATGCATCTGTCTTCAAAATCAGAGTGATCAAGCTACAGTACAAAAAGATTTCAGTCACAGTTCTTTCTGCGTTTCCTTAATTAGCCAATGATTTTACTTGTGATGTGCTTAAGGACTGGCCTATGCCACTCATGATCATAGTCATCTAGCAGATAATTGACTGGACTGCAGCCCTCTTCACAGGGTGGCAATACACAGATGTCTGATTAACTGTCACCGAGATGAAGTCTGTCATCTTGACCAAAGTGTGTATGAATGTCTCTCTATAGCTCAGTCATCTGTATTCATTTGTACAGAAACACTGATGTACTTCCTGCTGTGTTATTTACTAAAGTGTGTGTATGTGTGCTGTGTGTGTGTGTTTTATGTGTGTGTGAGGTCTTATTCAGCTATCTCCACATGCACCCACTCGATTCCACAAAGGGCCAGCCATGAGAATGAGAGAGCGGGAAAACTGAAGAGGCAGCTGCCTCTTTGCTAATGTGAGATTGACACTGGAACTAAGAGGGTCCAATACAAAACACACATGTTCATCCAAATGCATGGCTTGCGCATAAGCAGTCATACAGAATGTCTCATAGAGTCTCAAATCGCACTGTGCGAATGTGCACTGACAAAAATGATGCTTATGTAGAATCATGGAGATGCCAAATTTTATAAAACATAATATACAATAAGGACAAAGTCTGTGCTGTTAACATCAACGTGTATTTCTCACACATCACACATGCCAGCAGAGGAACTGATGGAGTGACTGCTAGTGTGTGTATGTACACACTCCAGAAGTAACACACTGTTTTTCTCGTTTTCTGTCAGACGGCCTCATTTTCTCTCACCGCTAGCGGTCGTTTACTCTTCAGATTGTTCAAATTGAGCTTTTGAGACTTTTCATTTCCAAACAACAAAAACCTCGCTCTCAAATTAAACAAAGATCAGCGAGGGAAATTGCCCAGGAAGACATCTGCGACTCATTTTCCCCTGGAGTATATGATTAGGAAATTCATTTATGTCTAACGTATAATTCCTGCCCGACTTTCAAGTGGGAACGTCCACACAGTGCCCTGTGTTCTACCCCTTGGAAGAAGGAAGCAGAAGTAAGGGAAAAAAAACAGCCTGTGGGATTGGGTTAGAAACAAAGACTGTGTTGCTTGCAAGAAAACTCTACTCTTAGTTTTTTTAATGATGTTACTGGGATTACGCCCCACCGGTTGTTAGGAGGAAATGGGTGCTGCACTGGGCCCTCCTTATTTAGGGGACTGCAGATCTGGTGGCAACCCCAAGGCAGGGTCTTTGTCTCAGAGAACCACACGTGTGTTTAGCTCTGATGGCCAAATGATGGGTCCCATCCCTCTGTGGTCTTGGTAGCCATAATTAGATGTTTTTACACAATTTGCTGGCTGTTGCAGGGCACATGTAGCCTTAACTGACAGTGACAGAGGTGGAGTGGTGAGGTCCTCTTAACTGGGTGCCTTCATTGTATTTCTGCCAAGCAAACAGTGGTGATCATCAAGGCAAAAACAATACACTTGTTTGACTATATGTCCCGCCAACCTGCTTCACTTTCATGACACACCATTCAGAACTCCTGGTGTCTTCAGACTGAGATTATAAAATGTCTGCCACAGGAAGTGGAGATGGGACAGAAACACTGAAAAGGAGCATGAGGTGTAACTAGATTTCTGTAGTTCTTCATTAGGCACAAACAGGAGGGTTCCCAAAATGTAACTTTTGTAACAAGTTTATTAACATATAGCTGTGTCTTTTGTAAATGTATCTTTAAAGCATTTAATGATTATTTGTCTCTTTCTCCCCAACCTTTATCTGCTTTTTCAGGAAATGGATATGGAAATCACCGCAACTCGCCCGGTCTGCTGGTCTCTCCTGGTGGCATGAACAAGAACATGCAGGCCAAGTCTCCCCCGCCCATGAACTTAGGCATGAACAACCGCAAACCTGACCTACGTGTGCTCATCCCCCCTGGCGTCAAGAACAACATGCCCTCCATCGTGAGTAATCTCTCCCTCTTTTCATTTCCCTACTGTATATCTTCTCTATCTATGGGGGGTCTTTATTTTTTTGTGCTATTGTTGATTTCCTTTCTTGTCGTCTCTGCTGCTTTCATCTCCTCATATCAGACTTGGGTTTATAAGGTTATGTTTGTGATAAGCTGGACTTTTGGCACATGGCAGGGTTTTTTGTCATGTGCCTAGGCAGCTTCTTTAACTCACATCCTTTTAGAAAAAAATACATTTGGCCCATGTCTGATATACTGTCAGATATTTTTCCTCCGCTGTGTGTGTCTGTGATTGCTTATATATTAGACCCTGATATTTGTCCTTCATCTCTATCTAGTTATTTGCTTTAAGTTAATTTTGTTGTTTCTAGCTTCCTCGCTGCGGTACTTGCAGTGTTTTTGCTTGACTCAATCCTACAATAGCTCCCTAGTTCCAACACTTATATTTTCTCACTCGCACTCACTAATTTGAATGTATTACCCTCCCATTTTAATGCCGTCAGTCTGAGGATGTCGACCTGCTATTGGTAAGTCAGACTGCCACTTAGATTTAGAGTAAAACAACTAATTAGAAATTGGAAAGTTTGTCTGGTGAGAAACTGGTTATTGTGAGCGTATGCCTCATACAACTGAGAGTATTGCTGTCATCTAAGTCTGACGTCTTAAATTGCACTACAATTTTCTATCACATTTGAGATTATTAGAGCTAGATACAGTTCGTTTTTTTAGAAAAGCAGAGTTACTTTCACCTTTATTGTTGCTGACTCTGCTGAAGGCTCCAATGTCACCTCTCGCAACATTGTGTGAGGGCACAGTGCCATCCAGTGGAGAGTCAGAGTAAAAGCAGCCTGGCCTCTTTTCTGCCTCAGCCCTTATGTATCTACTCCTCCCTTCCTCACTTTTATCTTTCCGACTGAGTCTCACGCCGCACACGTACAGCTTTTATTACTCGGAATGTGCAAATGAAGGATGATAAAAGAGTCATTTTGCATCAAACCTCCATTATTTTCTGCCAAACCCTCCCCTCTGCTAAAGTAAATTGCCTCTCCCTTACCGTCGCTACCCTGCGTTGCCTTGGAGACCGATGGTGTTACTATAGCGACAGTGGGCCCTCGGAAAGGGTGGTAAATGATAGGGTTGGCAGGGTTCAGCCGTGCCGCATGTCAAGTGATTAATTTCCCCTGAAGTTGGCATCACATCCATTCTCTCAGCATCTGTTGAGTAAATGAAAGAAAAAAATTAACTTTCTTGGTTTATTGTAGTTTTCTGTTTGTTTTGTCAGGAAGTTGATTTTGTGTTTTATAGCCTCTCCCATCTCTCTTGTTCACAGAACCAGAGAATAAACAACTCCCAGTCTGCTCAGTCATTGGCCACCCCAGTGGTATCAGTAGCAACTCCAACTCTACCAGGACAAGGCATGGGTGGTTACCCATCTGCCATCTCTACTTCATACGGTACCGGTATGTACTGTTTTTACATCTATATAAACTGATTTCTAATATGCCCATTAATAAATTCTCTATAATTAGCTTTTATATATTTTAGATCATTAAAATTAGTTAAAGTTACCCGGTTGTAAACCATTAAAAACAAAAACATTTATTTATTTTCAGTTGTTTTGTAAAAAGGTGTGATTTCATTTCAATATACAATATATGTTGCTTTCGAAACCTACTTCCCAAAAGTGTTATACAGCATTCTAACAGCAGAGGGTGTTATTGTCACACCGACAGACACAGAACAAATTCATGTAGCATCACAGCAGCTTTTATCAGAGCTGCATTCTCTTTGCTACCTTACTTGAACTTCTTTGAGCAACCTCTAATCTTCATCCTCCTCTTCCTTTTTCCTCGTTGTTTGTACACAGAGTATTCCCTGAATAGTGCAGACCTGTCCTCCCTGTCTGGCTTCAACAGCGGCAGCTCCCTTCACCTCGGCTCAATGAGCGGGTGGCAACAGCAACACCTTCAGAACATGCAGCATTCAGCCCTCGGCCAGCTAGGGTGAGTGCACTGAACTTAATTTGAGGTGTTGTGTTGTTGTGAAATGCATGATTGACACATCAAGAGTCCTTCACTGTTTCAACTTTCACTTGCAAGGTCCAACACAAATATCACACCTCCCTGTTTTCATGAATACAAGGGTTTGTGTGTGTGTTTGCACCTGCATGCATGTTTGTGTGTGACAGACTGACTTTGAAATCACTCGGTTTCTTGCTCTGTAACTCTGTAACCCCTTTTCCTTTCCTTCCTACAGAAATTGCTCTAGCTCTCACTTATGTCAGGGTTCAAATCTCTCCCTGCCCTCTGCTCAAAGCCTGCACATCAAGTCCGAACCTGTTTCTCCTCCTAGAGATCGCACCAGCAGCACGGGGGGCTACGGTGGGGTGCCCCCCCCTCAGAACCCCTCGTCCCGCCAGGACTCGGGGCGCTCCCCCGTTGATAGCCTGAGCAGTTGTAGCAGCTCCCATGAGGGCAGCGACCGTGATGAGCACAGGAATGAGTTCCACTCACCTCTGGGACTGGCCCGGCCCTCCCTGGACGAGCGCGAGAGCCCCTCCATCAAACGGGTGCGCATGTCAGAAGGATGGGCAACATGATAACCCTGTCCTCTCCCCGGCAATGCCCCAAGTTGCCCTGAGCCCCCCGACAACGCAGCGTTACGATGCCCCCACGTCAGCTCCCTCCTCTTTCTCGATATCACAAGTCACCCACCACCCAACCCCATGGCCTCCCTCCTTTTATCTATTTAACGCTGAAGGAAAGAAAAGGGACAGCCCTTTTCTAAAATATGTTTGTAATTTCTTTTCCTTTTTTCTTTTCTTTTTGCTGAGTGTGTGTGCTATACATATTGACATTATATAAAGCAGTGGGGTGTTGTAATGGGGGTTTTGGGGGAGGGTCGGTATTGGTTGGGATGGGATCTTGGGGTATTTTTGTTGGGGAACTATGCATAAATTGTATTGTGTGTGGCTAAAAAGAATCACGTATGCATATATCTTTACACGTGTGTGTATGTGTATATATATGCATATCAACAAATAAACAAAAAAATAGTCAGGTACTCTGTTTCATAAAACGTACTTACACTTTGCCTCAGCGATATATCAGTGACTAGAAAAAAAAACAAAAAAAAACAAATGACCTTGAGAGTGAGTGTGTCCAATGGAAAACACCTTAGCACTTGATTTGGACAAACAGTACATGTGTACAGTGTTGGTTTCATTGCTATATACCTTCTCTGCAGTTCTCCCTTGCAAAAATGTGTGTTAACATTAGATGATGTCATGTTGCAGGTTCAACGTATTTATGTAAATAGAGGGTCAAGGGGGGAAGGGCAGGGGTCAAAAGTTGCCAGACATTACAAGATTTATTTACTCACTAAATGAAAAGCTATTATGCAACATTTGAAGGATTGTACAGGTAAACAGGCAGACCCAATGCTAGACGTGTGGAACCTTTGATAATTTTAGCGCTCCCAGTAAAGAACGGAGCTGAGTGAGGACCACCCTTTGATCTAAGAGCTGCGTAGTGTAATCAAGAAAACTCTGGATCTAGTATTAATATTCAGTATTAATAAACAAAAAAAGGAAAACAAAATAAAAAACAATTGTACGATACACTTGCTTATATTTTCATATGAAAGGAATACAATGCAAAGCATTTTTGTGGCTTTTTGTAGTTTCTATAAGCCAGAATGTGTTTTTTGATAGCTTTGCTAATAAGAGATGGATAGTTCGCCCAGAGGGGAAATGACAGGGCTTCGCAGTCCTAAGCCATGAAAAACAGACTGAGATCCAATGCTTTGCTGAACTGTTTTATCTTTGTAGAGGTTTGTTTTTAAACGTGTATTTCTAATTATATATAATAATGGTAATATTAAGATTCTTTTAAAAAAAAATCTGTGAAATTAACATGCTTGTGTATAGCTTTCTAATATATAAATATATATACTAATGATTTTTGTTGGTTTCTTAGTGGAGTTTCTATGTGCAGTTGCACAAGTTGTCTGGTTTGTTTTATTTGAGCCCTGGACAGTGCTGTTCAGGCATGTATTTAGTCTAACCTTAAAAACCAGCTGGAAAGCATTGCCAGGGTTTTGTGTGACGGAGGTAAGACAGGCCTGAATGCTAAAACACAACCTGTTAGTGGAAAATGTCATGAGACTGGGACTGGGGACGACACAGAAATAAATGTAGACACATGATGTACATGATTGTCATACTGATGAGGAAATATGACCGACCCTCAATTCATATCTAAATGCGTCTGAATGCATCAGACATTTCATTCTTAACTTAATTATCTAATTTAATATATTGAATCTTATAAAACATGTTTTTAACATTAGCAATGTTCAGTTCCATCTTAAGTCTTTACCACTTGTGTTTGAGATTTTGCACAAGCCGAGATCCAATGTATACAACATTTATTTTGAATCATGTAATATAATTTTGCAAAGTGCAGTGTGATTAATTATTCCCGATCATTTGCAACCTAATTTGATTTGGCGTCGTGACTCCTCATGTTCCAGTCTTCAAAACAGGGTTCCACATCATTTACCAAATGTCACATAACAGCTCAGCGTCAGATACACAAGGACAGATTGATCATGCTGGTATGAAAGAAGCACAATTGTTTATTTTAAAGAAATAGCTGTTTGATTTTCTCTTTTTTAAACAATGAAACTATCCACATATCTCTCTGCCTCCCACTCCCGTATCTGCTGTCACTTAAGTGTTATAATATTTCTGTGTGCATATTTCATGCAGGTTCACTATGTTGTTACTGTATACAGTCTGTGTAGTCAAACAGGGGCAGAGCCTCTATGGTGTTCTTCTCTTTTTTTTTATTCAATTCAAAAAGGTTGAGAAAAAAATAAACATGATGTTTCAGGCAGCATAAGTGTGGAGAAACCAAAGCCAGTGGCATTTATTTGTTGTAAACCCAACTTTTATTTTCACATTCATTTATGGTTTTTGCAAGCATTGAAACAAGACAATAAAAGAATTTGCTCAAATGTACAATTGGTTTCACATTTCAATTTCAGCCAATAAAAAGTAGCTTTAGATCTTCCACCAAACACATTGCTCATTGGTCTCCCTGTGCAATGAAAAGGGTTATATTCAAAAAGCTATTTTGTTTATAAAATTTGTAATTTACTGAGAATCCACTGAGTCATTTAGGCCTGATCATGTGAATCGCTTGCCTGCTGTCCACTTGATCAAAACCCACCTCGAAAATTGTCATGCTACTTGATAATGGATTCAAAATATACCAACATGTCCTGATGGTTTATTAGAGTACAATCGTTTTGAGAATAAGTTTAACCAAAGACACAGAGAAAACTTGTCTTTATATCTCTGTTTTTTCTTCTTTTTGTGTTTGTTAAATTTAAAGACTTTATTTTTCATCACCTGTTGATCAGTGGTTCTTTGTCATAATTATAATAGATTAAATGTTGGTACCTCAGACGTGACAAGAAGTACCTCAGCTGATGTTTTGATTCAAGGGGGAGACCATACACCTGTACAGCCATGTGTAATAACCATGTAATAACATTGCTTGAGGTCCCTACAATCACATGGGATTCTTTGTTGCTCCACCGTGTTTGTGGTTTATTTAAGTTGTATTCGAAAGCTAAAAAAAACCGTTTTTTTTCTTTAAAAGGTAATACTGTATGTTAAAATGCTTAAAAAGTCAGTCTGTAGTATCAAATGTAGCTTGTATAAACCTGAATATGGGGAGGTTGGAACTAAGGTTTTCTGGAACGCAAGAGCGGCTTTTAGCGGCATAAGCTGGCCTTTGTCGCCACTTGAGACTAAGATGGTATTAAATTAAATCCACATCTCTGTAACTCAAGGGACTTGATTCAGCTGTATGTAGTATGGGGATGGAAAAAAAAAATCTCCTCTGCTGGAGGGAAAGGCTATTTGTATTTTGCAGAGATTTCAGTAAAGTTACTGGCTTTCTTAGTTATCCTGATGTGACTTGGTGTGAATTCATTGTGTGTGACTTATTTCTGCATGCATCTCCAAATAATGGCCACTATAAACCAAAAAAGCAAAAACATAAACAAACTTCTGTCTGCATGTTGACAAATAGCAGCTTACATTAGGAGAAGACATTTTATGACATTGAAATAATGACAACAGTATCGTTTGTACATTTGCTTCTTCCCATTTACATTTTAAAAAAGGACATTTTGGCATTAAGTTTTCATATTGAAGACATTTATTTGACATTTAAAGCCAAGGTTTATCTCACTTAACATTCAGTAGCATTAAATGATATTCCTTAGACAATACACATTCACAGCGAAAAAAGTGTTCATAAACAATGCAAACAAAGTGTTCTGCTCCTACAATTGTAAAGAGATGTAAAGAAAAAATCCCTTAACACACACACACAAATGCTCAAGGCCTTCTACAGCACAATCTTGAGTTCCAGAATTAAATGAGAATGAAAACAGAAAATAAGGAATAAAAACATAATTTTTCCACCTGTTACAGTTTGGAACCTATCAATCATCAAGTGTTTAATTTTTTCAATCAAGCTTTGGAAAAAAGCAAGCATCAAAACCAACGTACTTTCATATAGTAACTTTCCGTGTGTTTGAAATTCGATAGCGAGCTGTTCTTACTTTATCCCTCCATAGTGTAACTTATCTTCATAATATTAATGATGGTAACGGGCTTTTTGTTTAGAGTCATGGATAGTACGTGTTTTAAAGACCAATTGAATCATTCTTCTGCGTGTTGAAACCAACCAAGCTTGGAGTTTCGTTTGTCTTTCAAATCATTTCGAGTTCGTTACACATAGGCCTTTAGAAACTCATGAGCCCTGTGTCTTGTGTATTTGAATTAATTCACTTCATTAGCCTATATTGAATCATTTTAAACGAAAAGTGTGTTAAGACACCTGCAAATGGAGGCAAAGCTGCAGGATGATGAAACATTCAAACTTTTGTTGTTACATCATCAATGATCGATTTCACATGTAAACTAAAAGCAACACAGTCAAGAAATGCAATCTCAAAATATCTAAATAAACTACAGCTTTATTTTGCTACACTTGCAATTGAATTAAATACAGTTACATTTTCTGAAAGAAAAAGAGAATGTATTAAAGGCTTTGTATTATCAGAGTCCGAATATAGAGCCTCTGGACGTCGATTGTTCTTTTTTTAAAGACGCGAACATTGAAAAAAGATAGGTGTGATAACGTTACCTTAATCGAGTGGATTCAACCTAATTTAATCTATCTACTAACCTCGAAATTATTGTAACGAACCACACAAACGCGTGTCTCTATCATTACAATTGTGCACGAAATAACGAAAGGTAACGAAATAATAATCTTAATTAAAGCATTTGGTATTCAACAGCAGGCTGCAGGCGAAACAATCATATCTTAACAAACAAATGGTTTAAGATGTAGGCTACGTTGCTCGATAGCTACAGTAACGGTATATGTAACTTGCTGTAATATGCACTGCAGTTTTCCGATGGGGATCCGTGTTACTAATCAGCGAGTTTCATGGGTTTATATTTTATAGTATTTTTATCTTGTCAATATTCCTGCATTATATGAATTCCTGTATTGGTTTTCCAGGTTACTGAATAGCGTGTTTGCAGGTTTTAATTAGGCCGCACTCGATGAAGTCCCTCCTCAAGTACATTAAGCTTTTAAATTATTTGAAAGGTTCAATTCAGTAGCCCATGGTGAAAAAATATCATTTATCATTTATTATATGTCAGAAATAATCGATTGTGACAGCAGTTCTCACAATTTCTCAACAGTTCAGACTCATGCAAACCACGTCCCCTTTTTAACTGGCAAACATAGCTGACCATTCTCTTGTGAAACACCACCACAAGGTGAGAAAATCGGAGAAAACTAAGCTATGGTCAGACAATGGAAAGTAACGAGCACATCATAGGTTCAGTCTAAGGAATTAAAACATATTCAATTTACCTATTAACCGGTAAACTAAAAATAAACCGGCATAAATAATATTTAAACCCTACTCGAACCTGCACTGTAACATGAAGCATCATGCATGATGAAATATGTGCCAGTTTACACGTACCACGATCTGTAATGTAGCACATCTATCTGAGCTGTCGCAATTTAACATTTCCACAAAAACAAAAATGTATTCAAGGTGCCCTTACATGCTATGATTAGAGACAGTTTCACGCATTCATTTGGGAGGGGCCAGAAGGTGTATGTAGGGTATTTCGGTGACTGTGCAGGCCGTTCACGTTTTCCTCATTAACATTCCCTACATTCACCACTGGATGTCACCGTTTAGTCGTCTAACCCTACCATCGCAACCTTCTCCCTCCTCATCCTCAGTCTCCAAATCTATTCATGTAGATCAGCCATACATAAATAAGCCTTTGTACTATCCTTTAACTGTTTTATGAGATATAGAATATTCTTCTCAGATCATTTAAATATACACATCATTTTGTTAAGATCCGATTTTAATAAGAAGGGTACGATGAAAGAAAATACTGAATAATAATAATAACAATAAGGAATTTAGAATCTCACATTGAAATGCAGTGGTCTATAAGAAACAATAGTCCATGTTTGTTCCCAATTACTTAGAGGAAGATAAAGAAAAGTCGAAAAGACTAAATGAATCAGTGCATGGTGCATGCTGCAGTAGACACATCGCTTTGGTACAACTACAGGTATGATATTGAAAAAGTAGTCTGGCTGCTTCTTTAATTTAAGGGCTTCGTTACATCAATTTCAAAATTCTGTTTGCCAGACAAGGCTCGCCTGTTCCTGTCCCCATCTGCATGGTGAGCTGGTGTCTAGCCATAAATTGGAGGAAAAATATGTATTTTAATATGGGTTTTTCTTCTTCACTGGAAATTTCTGACAATATTACCCCACACGCTTATTGCATTTTCCTCGTTTTAAATCACACGTTGAGCCGAATTATTTGCTCACATTTCCATACGAGATGGAAACACAAAACTTGCTCTTATTTTGTTTGTCCCTGTTTTGCACTACATCTGTTTGAAATCTGCAAGGCTGTTTATTCTTTGGCTCGAGCACGCGGCTCTTAAGTGTATTGTCACAAACGGAGTTATATTGCAAACCAATTGTTTTAATCATGAGGAACAGAGAAAATACACGGTTTCCATAAATTGTGTGTCTGCTATACATGATTTAAATGAGGATCACTGAGCAGCACAGCGGGCTGCTTTCCTGTGTTACTCCCATTGCAGAAGCTCGACCTGCAGGCAACATAAATATAGGCAAGAGGAATAAAATAATAATAAGGTGAGCAAAATCTCCTGATTTACCCTGCTAATGTTGAAGGTACACCTTTTGCAGAAAAAACGGATGTTAACAAATTGATCCGTTTTTTTAGTGAGAACAAACCTCCACCACTCGATAGAAAGAGGTTGCATTAGTTTAGTTAAATCATCAACAACCACCATCTTTTTGTAAAACCGTCCTACTCAACTCTTGCGTCGTTGCATCGAGTTGTCATTAAAAAAATATATTGTATTGGAATAATTCTGGTTTCACTTTATTAAAAGCAAAATCATGAAACAATACACATTCCTGACACTTACTGAGCGGTTTTTCTTTTTTCATCTGAACGAGTAAATGAATGTGTGTAACCTTTAGATGGTGATGAAATGTGGGTGATACAACAGGATGATGAGTTGTTTTTAGGTAGCAACCGATAAGTAACGTACCATTCTGATATTTTACAACAAGTAATAAGAAAATAGGAGTTTTCAGAGTGAGGGACCTATAGGTGGGGTGATGGACTCCTGCGGCTTTGAATATCTTTACGTGAGCCAGCCTGACCACTGGTGTTGAGCCACGAGCAGTTTAAGAGCAAGGTTCAATGACGAAGGGAGTAGCCTATAGGGACTGTACGAGCTTTGGCTGAAACCAGAAAGTTTGCTCTTCTGGAAAACGTCCCAGCAACTTGATGGAAACGTCGCACTCAGTTCCAGCAGCTAAACCGTTGGATATTGATAATTGGAGGTAAGTTCAAATGTTTTTATATAGAACTTGCTTTCTGTATGGAGGTCCCACAGATGAAGTTGAAGTGATTCTACAATAGAATCCAAGTAGAGATGCTTGAATATCTGTCTTGTATTTTATATAATGTAGACATTTATATTATTCTCTAAACGCAATGTGCCCCTCCAAGCGCACGCTCGTCCCTGGTACCACTGTGCGCGTGCACGGACACCAAGAAGACAGCCTGAGAAATTGTAGCCCAAATGTCAGAGCTGCGTCACGGATTTCTTCCAACTGGGCAAGGGACTTTTAGGTTATTAGTTTTTGCACAGCCCGTTTCATTATATTGGTATGAGAATTAAAGTATCCCTTCTTCAGTATTTCCGCTGAATCTCCTCCATTGTGTGCCCTCCAGAGAGCTCTTTGTTCATGCATGCTGTACATGAGTATTCAAAGGCTTTCGCCAATTTACATCATTCACATTAATCAAAATATTAACTATTAAGACCTCAATGCTGCCGATATCATGTCACTGCAGGCAAGATCACATTAGCTGACAATTAGAGAAGGAGGTCTGAGATTTTAGGTAATACATTTCATCGCTATGACAGGATTTACGTCGATCCAAACGCACAAGCATGTAAAGCAAACACTGAGCGAGAAATATAAAATGCAAATATACCCACTGAATATGCATCAATATTAAAAATAATACGCACACCAGAGCCAACGGAGGAGAATGGAGGAGCGGATCCTCTCATTATGCATGGGCAGTTTTCCCTTGCAGGAGCCACGGTTCTCCTCTTCATTTCTGCCTTCTGTCCCGTTCACGTTACCGAAGAATCTTGGAAAAACAAACAAGGCTATGTTGGCTTTCAAATCGGCAATCAAACACCCAAGAACTGGCTGGGGGGGAATTACTCCGACTGCGGCCGGGCGTACTATGTAGTAAGCGGGATTTGCATATTTTGATGCGCTAATTGCCTTGATGTATTTAAATATGGCTGCACGTAGCTGATATGCTTGTCTACGTCATTGAACGTGCCCTCGCCGTTAAACTAAAACGTGAATCCGGTTGAATCTAATGGATACGCCTGCAATTAGCAAAAGAGGGAGGGGGTAATAAGAGACAGGGTGATTTGCGTTCCCAGTTTCTGTATTTTAAGTCACATGATGATTTATTGAAATATTTTTTAATGAGAAAAAAACATGTTTCTAATATCTGAAAAAAGAACCCGTGGAAAATAATAGAGCAGGTGTAGTCTGCTGCGTTTGCACCGATGACAGAGGGAAGTTATATCAAAAGTGGTCCAACTCGTTTTGCAGAAAAGTCGAGCATTAGTAATATATTCACAAAAACAGGAAAAAGTATGTCATCACCAAGAGAATTAGCTGAAGACACAGGCTACGGATAGGCTACTGACAAGTAGGTCACCTCATTCTAACTTTCTATGTGAAAGATGTTTCTTATCTTTCTTTTGCCTTCTCTCTCAAGGGCTGCGTGTGTGTCAATGTGCGTGTGTCCACTTTGGGAGGGGGCACGCGCCTGTGTGTGAGTCTTATAAGATTACTTCTTATTAGGCTCCTGGGAGCAAGGTTAAATTCACAAGTCCAGGGCCTGTACTGTACACACAGATTCAATCAAAACATTTTGGATGAAGTTTAAAGCGCTGTGTTTTTTCTTTTTTCTTTTTATTATAGACCTCATTCTAGACTTAGTTTGGGAATTGCATGTAGCAAATCATTTCCCCTCTGTCTGAAAACCGGTAAATGCGTTCCGTTTGTCAAAGCGTGTTAGCGAAGCGCCTGCAGCAAATTCATTACCACCCAACTGCGAGGCTCACTCCGTAACCTGGTCAGGGGAAGGGAGGGAGAGGTCCACGCCAAACCGCGAACAATGCTGCCTCAGTTCGTGCGTGCAACAAAAGAACCGAGGGAACTTGTTTGAATTTCAGAGCACGTCCTCTCCTCACACAGAAGGATGGACTTTACAGCCCCCCCCCCCCTCCCCCATCATCATCATCATCACCTCCTCCCTCCTCATCCCACCCCACCACCAACAGGGGGAAAAACTTGCACACACTCTGAGAGCTTAACTGTGCATGCACTTTTCTATTTGGCGCTTGTAGACGTTATGGGAAAGTTGTCTCTCTCCCTCATCTCGCTCCCTCTCCCCATCCCTCCCCCTCCTCCTCCTCTTCGTCTATCATGTGCTTGGGATATGCTCATGCTTTGCACAGAGCAGCCGAAGCACGTCTAATGCAGGCTACTGAGTGTTAGCGGCAATTTTAAAGTGATGCCCCCCCTCCCCTCCTCCCCCCACCAAATAATACGGCTGGGATACTTGAGGGGACAATATACCACATCACGGTACACACGGAACCAACTGAACACCGGTGTACTTCTCCTGCATGGGACGCTTTCTGGACGATTGCAGTGAATTGACTCACCTAGGAAGTAAGTACAACTTTCTGCCGGTTTTAATAGGCTGCGTAGAGGTAATTGTGTGTGCAAAGGTTTCCAATGAGCATAAAAGTTAAATTAAGTCTGTCGATTAGGAAAGGTATGTGTAGTTGTGGTATCAATAGTTGATCAGGAGTGTAGAGTCGAAGGGAGATTGCAGTTATTTGGAATTCATTGTGAAGTTTGTGACTGTGAATGATTCCTCACAGGTTGGGACCAGGGCACACTGATTAGACTTTTTGCGCATTTAAGCAGCAACTGTATACACTCCAACTGACCTCTAACTTCAGGTGTGTGAAATAAATGTATATCTGTATAGTTGTCTTTAATATGGTGGACTTTAAGGCCATTTCTCGTTCATTCATTAATTTCACTTTAGACTTCATTCGACATTATCCGTGGCAGAATGTGCAGTAGCCTATGTTCCTTTGGCTTTAAAAGAGAACATCTTTTTAAAAGTGGTATTGACTGAAATTATCATTATTATATGCCAGAAAGACACTGTCTGTGGCTTTAGTAGGTGGACTTGATAAAGTGTGAGTATTATGATTTCGGGTTCGAAGTGTGACTCATTTACGCGCAGAAACACTTCAGCAAACCACATACAAATTGCATAACAAGATTTTTTTTTACATATATTTGACATGCAACTTGAAATGTTGTGTGAAGACACAAGTAATAGCTTGTGCTCATGAGAAAAAGGTTCAGCAAAATCGCCACAAAAGATAAGTAACAACGCGTGTATTGTTTATCCATGAGTTATTGCGCAATAATGCCTCGTCTGTTCAAATAATATAGGTTATAATGTGAACAGAAAAATTCACTTCTGGTATTTTTTGGCATCACAGCAATGTTTTATTAACACTCACAGATATACAGCTTATTAAAATTTCAAGTGGATCAGCAGGTTGTACGTTTAAAAAATGGTATGATGTGATTAAATCATGGCCTCTGTGTGGGAGGCCTCTTCTGAAGCCTCCTTTACCCTAATGAGGTGAGCTTTAGAATGCTGATCTTAATGATATCAAGTTGGCCTTACAGTTTAATACTCATCAGATCCAGATCAGGAACACAAAATGATTGTGAATGTGTGAAAATTGGCACACAAAAAATTAAGAGATGAACAACGCATAGATATGAGGGTAGTACACATTACATGTTATACATGTTTGTATATGTGGCAGGTGGATAGTTTATTTAGAAAGGAATAACTGAAACATATATATATATATATATGCAATAGCTTTGGCTGGACATTTGAGAGACAAAGTGATGTTTATAGTAAGTAGTTCTTTATTGAAATGCACAGACTATGTGACTCATATTTTCTTATTAAAACACCTCAGCTTTGATCCTCCTCCCACCGACGAAACGAGAGTAAACTTGAAAGCCAGATTTAAAACTGTAGCAAGTGAATGGGGCACAAAAAAGATGATGATGCCATTGACAAATAAACCGTGTTAATTTGTCCCCACCTGATAGTTTACTTCTCATGTGACACGCACACACACACATGCACACATACACGCTCACACACGCACTTTCTCTCCCACACACACATTAATTAAGTCGATTACAGTCAGACACTAACTTTTTGCTGAACAGTAAGTGATATATGGATATCAATAATCAAAGCTGTGCACAATGTATCTTAAACTGACCTGCAGTTACATGTAATCCTGCGCATGGTGCATCGCATGTTTCACTAGTTATTCTTCACCCACTTCAAAATATCCTATATATTAACCAATTTCTGCGAAGCATTCATTTACTTCTTACACTGTGAAAAAGTGAACGGGTTGACACGCGTACACGGTAGAGCGCTTGGGCTTCATTTCGATGTGAAGCGACATCGCCAGCCTACCTGAACAGCATTGTAGTCTACCGTTCGGATGCGACGATGACAAAAACACAGGGTTTGTAAGGAATCGACGCGAAATCGAGAACGTGAGCGCAATTTAACCACAGTGATGACTGTTAAGACTATATGAGAAGGAGTGCAATGAGCGAGTAGCGTGTTATTGCGAAGAGAAAATGCAGCCTACATTGGATAGACAGAAGACGCTCAGGCAGCTCCAGGATGCAGTCTTCATAGAGTTGTTTCATTTTTATTGTTTATATAAATCTGATCGCAGCTTCCCTTTAAAGCAGTTGAATCGCTCTCATTCTGTGTAAAAAACATACGGTTGCCCTGCCATCCATTTCATCCCTGTGTGAGAGAAGGTGTGCAGACTGCTCGATGCAAGGCGGATTTATTCCAGCGCGCTCAATGTAATGGATGGATATTGTGCATGCATTGATAGGAGGGTGCATATTCGATTTTTTTTTCATGACATCATCGCGGTTACATTGTCGTGGTCCGAGGCCTTTGACCTCACCGGGGTTGGTCCATATTTTGGCCACCCCCAGCCCCCTATCGTGTGGGGATGGCCCTTATTCTCCCACTCTTTTCAGACCGACCGGCCGTGCAGCCTGCAGAACGGACCCTTTGGCTCAGAGTCATCGGCTTTATCTCTCCTTAAATACACGCTGGATGTTATCGGACAACTTGACACTCTTTGGCCAAAAAACAAGCTCCTGTCTTCATAATCCGAAACATTTGCGTCGTAATTCCCTGTGCCGTTATTGCACTTTTCACAGGAAACCGGATTTCCCCCTTCACTACCGTGTTTCTTCTCCGCCGGCCTCACAGGATATCTATTGCTACTGCCACAACGACTTAATAGAGGCGAAAGAGCCTTTTGTGGGATTGGAGCTATTTGCATTGCAAATTAGGGCCCCCTGTGCAAGGATGACTGCACCTTACCCGCGATTTTCAAGGCCTTCTTCAACTCAGTAATATTCGGTAATGTCAAGTGAATATGACATTAACACTGGGATTATATATCATTTTTCCAGAAGAATTGCTGCCTTTTTACACCGGGTGTATAACAGTTTGGGCTGTGCAGTATGGTCTTCAATTGCAAAAAGGGAATATAAGGAATATAATGCACAATGTCACTTGAAAAAGGGATACTGATGACTTTTACATAATATATTTGATTTTGGAGAGATGAAAACTCGGGGACCAGAAGAGGAAATGTACATGTGGATTATTGCTGAAGATTGGGAAGTAGGTTGTTATCTTTGGTTATCTAGCTGTATGAGTGTTCTGCTCGTCATAAAGCTAGATAACCGAAAGTAAAAACTACTTCCAAACTCATCGAAGACTTGTGGAGGACTCATGACATGTTATGGAAAAGAGATATTCATAGCTTTATTTTGATATTAGTTTTATTTATTTTGTCATTTTTTTGCCCTCAATGTACATATGCATTTATAAATGTTTACCATTAAGGGGTATTTTGTGTTGTTCACTTTGCTTATTTGTTGAATAACTTTTAGGTGGCATAATCTACACAATATTTTCGTAAGCACACACACACACACACACACACACACACACACACACACACACACACACACACACACACACACACACACACACACACACACACACACACACACACACACACACACACAAACAAACCCTTCTATGAACACAGGTAATATCTCGAAACTTATTCGGTTTGCAGTTTCATTTTATTCTTAGGTTAGTTCATGAGGATGAAAGAGTGACATTTAGAAGCCCACGTGCTCCATGCCTTTATTTCAGCATGATCGAGCCCGGCCATGAAACGGCGCTGGCATCCCAAACAATAATAATCAGGACGTATATACTGAGCTGACAAAAATTGAGAGAGAGGGAGAGAGAGGTGGGGGAGTTGGGGTAGGAGAAGGAGGGAGGTGGCAGAAGAGGGAGGAGAGGAGGGAGTGAGTGAGTGAGGGGATTGGGGAAATATGGGGGGGTCGGGCCTGCTTAATTGATTCCGTTAACCGCAGTGCAGGAGATGTGAACGACTGAACGATCCCATTCCCACGCTCGGTGGGGCAAGTGGCAATGCCATGCCCAGGCCCAATATGACAGACAGCGCCGTGAGGGACTGGAGGGGCTGGGAGGGGGGATGGGGGGCGACAGGGGTCATGAAAAGACGTCAAGTGCACCAGACTCATCTGCATCCCCAAAGAAAGAGGCGACGTTTCCCAGCCCCAGCCGACGCGGCGCTCCTAAACTTGGAGTAGTAACGGTCTTGAATGCGTAATGTCGCACCAATTGTACTGATAATGAGGACTTTGGGTCATTATCTTAAAACTATGCGGTTTTATGAATTTGAAAGAGGTGGGCTGCAAATCTGTAATCCTGCATGGCCCACTTCACTGCGCGGATCCAGGCGTTGCGGGCTGCGTTTCCTTCTACGAATTAGTAAAAGCACAGATAATGTTGCATAAATAAGTCTGGGGCATTTCAGTAGGTGACATTTAGGTGCATTGTTTGCAATCTTGACCCTAAACGGATGTTAGACCAAGGTTGCAGAGAGGACATTTGTTAGCAGTATCTATTTTTGGTAGGGGAAAAAAGTGCAAATTGGATCAGCATTGTTAAGGATAACCCCAACACACACTTTTAATGGCTTACATTTTATTAGACAATAGATATGATATGGCCGATCTCAGGTGTGCCTGTAAACATATCAGGCTCTTCTTGCAGCAAATTATTTAATTTGCACAATGTAAAGCACAAGAACGCTGTAATAAGTATTTCACACTTATAACTGATTTGCAATATTTTATTTTTAAATAAGTGATATAGTTCCCCCCCCCCCAACTTATACGTTATGCTGTTGCACTTGGCAACATACCTCATAAGCTTCTTGTGGTGCAAAACCACGTGTTTAATTTAATGACATGTCAAATACTTGTTTATCTTTGTAAAAATGTTAAAGTATTATGAAAATATTATAAAATATATGATTAAGTCATAGTTGAAGTTCACACTATGTTTAGAAATCTGTGACATAGGCTTTTCTCTTTTCTTTTCCATTTTTTTTTGCAACAGAGGATTATTCAAGTGCAGTATTAAACAGAGCCACAGTGGCTGAATTCCACACCTCCTTTGCTGAAAAGGTCTCTTGCCGACTTTCTCACACCATCAGACAAAACTAGTGTCTCTTGTTCCCAACCCCTATCAAAGAAGCCATACAATAACCGGTCGTTTACTCGAAAGAACATTTGAGAACACAGTTTGTGTTGAACAGTGCTGAAAAAAAACAAATCTTATTGTCCTTGGTTAAGTCGATTCAAATAGTTGTGTAGTTTTATGAAAGGGAACACTGTTTTCAAGTCTGTGGGTCAGACTAAATGTCAATCCAGAGGACGAAAAAACTCAGTATCTGTAACCTAGCCCCCAGCACACCCTTCACTACATTTTCTACAACAGAATTTCCATTGCAAATGTATTCTTAAAACAGTGCACCATTTCCAGTAGATTTGTAGATTTTAAGAGGTTTAAGTCAGTTTATGAACCATAAACTAAATCACTGACTTTATCATCCCTCCACAAAACTAACATGTAGGTCCATCCTTTAAAGCCTAATATAAAAAGGACCTTAATCCACAGAATAAATAGTGATTGCAATGCAATGCTGTGATGCACTGTACTGGGAGAGAGCAGCATCTCAAACAGCTGCAAATCACACATGCATGCATCTCCCTTCCCAGCCACTTTCAGTACTCATGAGATGCATGGAGGAGAGATGCATGGAGGAGAGATGCATGGAGGAGAGATGCATGGAGGAGAGATGCATGGAGGAGAGATGCAGTGTGGGTTGGCAGCAGTTAGCATGGTGCTTACTGTCTGTCTCTGGAGATTGAGTAAATCTTACTAATATGGGTAACACTACTGCTTTTTATGAACACTGACAATAATGAACTGCATTCTTTATCAGTGAGGTGGACTCTATATCTACATTTCAAATTCACCTGAAAGTGTAAAGCCTCAGTCGTTTTCCCGGTGTCTTTATAAATGAGGCTGAACTGTGTCTTCTAGTGTGAGGTGGACAAAAGTAGGCTATATATTATTATTTATAGACGTGTTCCTGCCATACAAGCATGTTGGTGAGTAAGAATGACCCTGCATTCACTTCATGGAGCCCCATTTCCATATAATAATATATATAGCCGTGTAATTTGACTATGCGTGTTGAAATGGGTAGGGACGGTTCCCTTTCCTTCTCCTCAGTAAATGGGGGCTATGTGCTTTGCTGTGCCCTCCTTCTACGCTGACAACTACAGTGCGTCGCAGATTGTTGTCACGTGATATGTTTAGTAACAAAACCATGGCGACCATGGAAGGTGTTTTCATATTCATTTGATGGGCAATCAGCATCTTTTATGCGACCGTGCCCAGGGTTTTTATTTGCGTCCACTGTTCCCCTGTGCTGTGTATGGCAGGTGCAGGTAGCAGGTTTATAATATGCATCGGCCCAGGGAAATTTCTGTTGCAGACAAAGGATGTGAATATAGTTGACATACGGGTAACATTCTTTAATATATGTGTTGCGTGGCTTTATTTTTAGTTACTCCCAGATTGTTTTGCAATAACAAATTGGTAAGATATATGGCTTATTTTCCAGTAGGAAAAGTTGTCACACTCAGAGGTACCATGAAATGTCATCTGCCATATTAGCCAGCTATACAGTCAAAACAGTTTTATCCAGAGAACAAACTCAGGGCTATATTCATGCTGCTGTGGCTTGTAGTGGGGTGCATCCTCCATGCGTATCTACATATGTGTGCATGGATGTATGTCTTGGTTTGCATGATGTGTATGGTTTCCTGTGCGTTTGTCTCAGTGATTAACTGACGGAGGCGTCTCGGCTAGCTAGTGAGGCCACTACATCATGTTGATGAAAGGGAACAATAGCTGTGTCTCAGTCAACAACGTCTGTCTGTCTGGCTTGGGCCTTGTCTCTGTGTGTGTGTGTGTGTGTGTGTGTGTGTGTGTGTGTGTGTGTGTGTGTGTGTGTGTGTGTGTGTGTGTGTGTGTGTGTGTGTGTGTGTCTGTCTGTGTCTCCTGGACATGAACTTGAACTTGAGACAGGCAGCCAGACACCATCTGTGCACCAGGGGTAATGAATTCGGTGCATTCATGGCTGTGGAGCAAGCTAGGCCACCGCCACCCATTGATGAGCAGATGACCCCTATAGTCTGAGTTAGCTCTTCATCACTAATAGAATTCAACAATACCAGCTGGTAGTAGGGGAGTTTATTTTGGCTGTTTGCCTAAAGAGCAATAAGAGTCGTGGTGGTGCTAACATGCATGTGTGCAGTATGCCATGTTTGCCTGTGTCTCTATGCTTGTCAGTGTTTGAGCCTGTTTCCCATCCTGTTTGTCTTTATCTCTCTCTATATAGCTCATGCAAATTAATTGACATACACCCTTTCCCATCTCATATATGGTCCCTTTCCCTATTAAAGCACTGGCCTGCTTTTTTAACGACTCAGCTATGCTGAATTTATTGCCTTGATAATTGAAAGGGCCGGCTCAGTATTCCCTCTGATGAAGGGTAGTAAGTGAATGAGGCATAAACCTTAAACAAGCCAGGCACAATGTGAATTCCTACAGGCACCTCCTCCTCCTCTTCCTCTTCCTCCAGCTCAAGCTTCTGCCACAATCACAAGTGCACGCACACTCACGCATGCGCACACACAATAAGGCTTTTCCCTCTGGTTGGTGTCGCCACGGCAACGGTAGGTGAGATCACCGTGCGCATGGCAGCATCAGCCCCTGCCAGTGCAGGACAGAGTCCCGGTTTCTGTGTGTGTGTGTGTGTGTGTGTGTGTGTGAGCATGTGCGTGTGAGCATGTGTGTGTAGAGTGCCGTATGCAAAAAAACACTAGTGCCTCTTTAAATGGTTAAATTTACACATTTTAGTTTCAGATGTGTTTCCTGTCAGGTAAAGTTACATCCACTGGTTGGTTGATTTAGTCAAAGTTTCTCTAATTGAAGTCATAATGTGGTTGTTTAATGAGTTCTGTGAATCTGAGGCTATGATTTTTATACAAGGCATACAGATTCCGAGTTTGTAATGGCCTTTTACACACACACATACTGATACACACAAACCCTCGAAGGTGTCATCGCCTACATTAATGGTGTCAATGACGATTAAAAGGGATCTGATCGACCTACGCCATAACAGAGCAGTCAGCCATAATTTGCCAATAATCCACTGAGGAATGTCATGGTTGGGCCCTTTTTAATGACATCATGCATGGCCACTTGAGCGTCTTGTGGGGAGCAGCGGGCATGCTGTGCTCTGCCACGCTGTATGGCCCTCCCCATCATCTAACTGCATGGATATGCACGGCCAACATGCTAGATTGTCAAAGATCTATTCCATACATAACATTATGTGATCGTCTTTGAAAGGGTTGTGTTGCGTTGTCTGTATGGGCTTGTTGTTGCCTGGAATGATGAGATTATTCAGCTCTTTTGGTATTAAAATGATCTCTTTGGTAGTTAATATGTAGAATAATATGCAACTGATAGGTACGGAGCTCTAAAATGTCAGCTGAGAATTACAATTCCCAGAAAATGTGTGTTCAATGTAACACTACTTACATGACTGAGATACATTCGGCTGACCTTGTGATTATGTTTCTTTCATTTTTTCGAAAAGCTGACAGTTGCAAACAAAGTGAGGCAAAAATAATCTCGTCCTAAAATTGAAATTACTAATATCTTGATCTATTAATGACCAAACCGGCTTTATCAATATAAAATCTCCATCAGTATGCTTGCGAATCTGCCACAGCACTTGCCTACATTCCCCAATCACTGCAAAATAGCTCAATCAAGAGGCAAGGAAAAAAGAGAAAAAGGATATTGTTCTCGATATGAGTCTTGAATATAAAGATCACACAATGATTATGTTGTCTTTAGTACATTTCTTTAATTAAATGTTGTACTGTGTGGGCTGATATTTGTATCCACAGTGCCTCAACATTTAAAACGTACAGTATACTCTTTTAATTTTAACAGACAATATAACGTAAGTTGTAAGAGGAGGACACATAATATGCTAGGCAACATTTCTCTTTCTGTACGAGTATTTCCAACCATAGTAATGCTATACTTTCAGCTCTGTGGCAGCATTATTTGATGTTAATACTGTAGCAGCAGTAGTGCACAATAAGGCTGTGTGCATAAATGCTATTTTTACACTCCAGGTCTAAAGCTGGCTGTCAGCCTGTATTCTAAGATATTTGTGCTCCGCTGGCTCTTGATTATGCAAATACTATGCACTATAAATAAATTAGTATAATTGCATCTGAAATATGCTTTGAATCTTTCTCAAAGATGAAAGGGTGTAAATAATATATTTCGTGTCATTGCATTATTCATCCTCTATTAATTACAAACATCGGGGCCCTCTCACCATGCTATATGCTATTCTCTATCTTTAAGTCTTCTACACATTGTTTTGTTTATGTCGAATACAGCGTATACATTGACGATCCATCAGTATCAAGTCATTTGTCTCTAAATTGTAAGGTTAATTGTCTCACTGTATTTACCTTCAACGTCCCATTAGTAAACACTATTAGTGTTATGCAGTTTCCAAACCTTAATGATCTTTTATTGTTGAAATGGTAATTAATGTTTGAACGAGCTCTGACTCTGTAAAAAGACAACGTACCTGTATTAATTCTCTGAATTGTTTTTTTTTTCATGTCATGCATAAGCACATCTGTATTATCATTTCATAGAAGAGGAGTGGCGTTGGAAAATATTAAATAAGCATAAATACTGTAGCCGTGCCGCCACTACAATTAAAATATGGCCGTCTATGCGCTCTTTGTAGAGCATATGATATTGAGGCCTGGATGCAATTTGAATACGGGGAACCATTTGAAAAATATACGCTGTTCGGCAATTAAATTATATGGGCTCTTGGACTAGGGAGCCTGTTCCACTGCATATAGAATAGTGAGCAGTAGTTGCTACGCTCGCATTAGCATCTGGCCCTTTTATGTAAATTTGATGAGAAAGGACTCATGCATATACGCCAGGGCTGGGGTGTACTCGCCTAATATCCTTATTAGAGAGGGATGAATTAAATATTTATCGGGGGGCTAAGGGTTAGGAAGGGGGGCCTGTCGTGTGTTGTCGCGAGGACCCGAGGTGGAAGAAGGGGGAAAGGGAGGAGGAGGTTGGCTTTCTCTATGAGTGTCTCTCTGCCTCAAGGTGCCACCATCTTAAGGCGTTTGGCAGTAGTGAGAGTGTGAGGAGGGTAGACCTAAAATGTCCGCTGGCATAGACACGTGCACGCATACACATTAACGCATACAATTTCTGTGTGGTATGAAACGCGGGGCACTGAAAGTGGATTATTCATTTACTGTCATCGGCCTCTCTGCATGCTGAACGTTTCATTTGCATGTATTAATTCCCTCGATAACTGTCACCTACAAGATCGGCCTGTGTTTAGCTTTCTGTCGCATGCCGTTAATTCGGTAGAAGCGCTAATACTTGCACCATTATCAAAACTAGGATTTGGTAATATTTTATAATTTGAATTATGAACTTCTGTTTAATTGGAGTGCAAGAAACAATTTACAGATTGGATTTAATTGAGTTGAGTTTGACTAAACATTATAATGCGACACAAAAATCATTTATGTTTGAAATATTTCAACTGAGATGCACTTGTGTGGTAATTTAGAGTGATATGATGTTCATTAAATATATTGATTGCCGTCATCTTGAACGAGTGCCTGCCATCTTGAGGTGCCACACATCCTAGAAATAAAAGTCAGTATATTGTATTTATGACGAATGTATTAGTGTACTAACTTCAACCTCAAGGATAAAGGTGCAACATTTCGCCTTTTGGGAACAGTTAAAGATAAGACATTGCTCTTTTTGTGAGAGTATTTCTCGAAACTGTAACACCAAAACTGACAGTAGAATTGCTTTAGAGCGAAGAAAAGAAGTCTGTGACAATATTGCCAATTTATGTAAATCAGCGCTATACTGTTCCCACTATCATTTTCTGTCGCCTTCTCTCTTACTCACTATCATTGTCACATACACACACTGTAGCTGACCTCTCCTATCTGTTAATTATCATAAATTTGCTTAGTGAGGCAGCATACACACACAAACACACACACACACACACACACACACACACACACACACACACACACACACACACACACACACACACACACACACACACACACACACACACACACACACACACACACACACACACACACACACACACACGGGTACAGCTCACAGACACACAATGTTCAGTGAGATACAGACACAGCATTAGCATTCTCTTTCATCCTGAAGTGTTCCTGAGGCATAGCATGAGGAAGAATGTGCAGGAAATTATTCAAGATGAATTATACCACACATCATCCTTATTTTTTGGGGCATACACAAACAAACTCACACACACTCACACACACACACACACACACACTCACACACACACACACACACACACACACACACACACACACACACACACACACACACACACACACACACACACACACACACACACACACACACACACACACACACACACACACACACACACACACAGCTAAAAAGAAAGTGTGTTATCGGAGGTGTTACGTTGCAGCTTGGTTAAAATTGGTTGGTGAAGTTGATGTGGATGAATATACACATATTGTGTGTGTATTCATCTGGAAGTTCTCATGTTAATACACTATACGTGAGTATGCAGATATTATATGAGGTGTGTGAACTTGTCATAGTCAGCCTGTGGTCCTTTTTTACGCAATATAAGGTATACAAAATCAGCTGTTTCCCTGTTTTTTCTGATGAGTGGTATGCCCCGGCGTGCTGCCAAAGAAGTGGGAATAATTAAGCGGCTGCATGTTTCAGCCTGGCGTTGGCTAATGGATTGTTACCGGGAGGAAATGAGACAGGCATCATGGGGGAGCCGGGTGGCAAAGAAGACCTCGACTTTGGATAATGAAACACTGAAAGCCACCGGGGTGGAGACTAGGAACACCTCTCGTAAAGGAAATGTTTTTGTTTTATGAAGACTTCTTTTTGTCATATGGTAAGGTGCAATTGGCGAGGAGTCGCACAGTGTGAGAAAGGCACAGTTGGTTCTGCATCACTTAAGTCAAGATATGTAGTTTTTCCTATTTTCAATTACTTACACTGTGTTTCAAATCAGTGCAGCTCACTTAAACATCATTTTTATTTTTACACTCTATAAACAGAAAGGCTTTTGGGCCTACGGTCTTTATGTTCCTTTTTATGTTGTCTCATTTTACCTGGGTGTGATTGTGTGTATACCTATGCAATTTGCATCAGAGGTAGCATCCTCTGCATCACCACACTGCTGCTTTAGAGAAAGCAGGTGGACGATTCTTTGTCGTCACCCATCCACCCCCAACTCATCCTACACACACACACACACACACACACACACGCACACACGCACACACACACACGCACACACACGTAGGCTAGGAGCAGAGTAGTGTTGGAGAGAGGGGGGAGCAGAGCGAAGGAGGGAGATAGAGGAGCAGGAGGGAGATGGGATGAGACAAGCCACACAAGCCGCAAAGGGAACGGGGTGAAGGTGGAGGGGGGATGCTGTATAGTTACCCTAAACCATGCCGTAGGGCTAAAAAGACACACAGACACACATTCACTGGTTTGCAAAACAACCGCATAACACACTCAGAACAGTGTAGAACATTGCAATGGGGGGTATACGAATATGCCCTGGGTAAAGATACCCTAGCTGTTTTTTTATTATTACTGAATTAATAATTGAATTTAAAGATAATTGTTGTCAGAGGTTCATGTGTCTTTATTTTTTTATCTGTATCCTTGATTTGAATGTATATTGAGAGTTTGTATTTTAATATAAAATAAAAATAAAATTGAAAACTCAATCAAAAGAATCTTGTGTGGTTCTTTTATTGTTTATTGCCAAGCAGCATTGTCATGACATCGTGTGTGCCTGTGCAAGTGTTTGAAAATAATGTGTGTGTGAGTGTGTGTGAGTGTGTGTGCACTTTGAAACGGAGCTCTAATAAAATGTGGCATCTGTCAGTTTGATATTGACATGCCAGAAGAGCCTCACAATCACCGGGGAACATAACCCGAATGAAATCCAGAAAACAAAAACTACGTTGTCAGAACCAGCACATGGAAATGAAATTCACTTATGAAATATCTAATGTCAAAGGTGTATTTTTTTACATTGTTGTCCAACTACAGTATTTTCATATGAGACCAGTTTTTAAATTGGTTTTCATTCATCATTTAAAGACCTATTCAAGTTCATCGGCATGTTGCTGTGTGAGGTCAAGAATTTGGCCTAAAAACTAACCAAAGACTGTTGAAATCCATCATGTTTACCTTTGACCTCAAACTGGGCTTGTCCTTTAGCCCTGACATTTGACTTGTAACCTTCTCACTCCAGTTAGAGGAAGCAGAGGTCAAGGGTGGTTGGGTTCAACAACATGGCTGCTGACACAGAGTTAGCATACACCTGCATTTGACTGGATAGATTCACAACTTCTAAAAGGATCAAAGTGTTATTATGACATATTTAAGTAAAATGTTCACGAAAGAACAGCTTTAGACCTCTAGGTTAACATTTACACAATTTTTGATATTAATAAAGTCTGAAAAGGTGTATACTTCCAATGACCTTCAAATGATCTGCAAACCAGCAGTTCATTTTCCATAAAGATATAAATGTTAACTTACTTCTTAGGCAAAGTGTAAAGGTTGAGGAGCCATTTGCACAAAGTTATTGACAATTTGATTTCCTGCAACTCAACTTAGCGATGGTAAATGCTACCTCTGTTTCCTTCCTCAACCATATAACTGTGTGTTTGCTTCTTCCTCCTTTATTTTCGGTGGAAACACGTTGATTGTCATTTACTCAAAAAGAGTAACTCGACATGTAAAGGTTGACTCTTGATAGATGTATTAACTCCCTGCCTTTTTGTATCTTTCTTTGCTTTAGTGATGGAGAAAGGGAGCTGTGGAGAACTACGGGCAGCAGGAAGTAGAGGACCCCCATGAGGTGAGCTTTGGTTTATAAACAAAAATGCATAAATGTGTGTGTGTGTGTGTGTGTGTGTGTGTGTGTGTGTGTGTGTGTGTGTGTGTGTGTGTGTGTGCGTTTGTGGGGGAGGGGGGATTATTGTGACCACTTGTAATTCGGGAACAAAATACATATAAAAATAGTCTTTACATTTCTGATTAAATGCAGTAGTAATGCAGAGTATCATAATTACCATTATTTTTCGTAATTTACAAAGCACGCCGTTATGTTGAAAATAAATCAATAAAGACAATGGTCATTTTTTTTTTACCAAACACATGAATCTGATAGAAAAATATTTTTCTTGGCGGAGTTTTATTTTTATGCCTATCTTTGCTGATGTGTGAGTCTGTGTCCATGTGTGTCTGTTTGCCTGCAGCAAAGTTGGCTCATGTGTGTGTTGGATAAAGGCATAGATGTTAGTAGTGGTCCAGAGGACACAGTAAACAGAATGGCAGTGGTTTGAAGGGAGCTCAGGCGATGTGCGCAATATCAAATCCCATGACCCACTCTTTGCCCTGTGGTCCATACCAAAGACAAAAGCCCAGGGGAAACAGAGGTTACTGTTCACTGTTTTTCATCCCCAACACAATACAATACAACAAAACCCAACACAACACCAACATTAGCTACAACAAGGAAGTGATTTCAAAATGTTTCTGTGGCCATTGAAACCCATGCGGAAACAGTAATTGCGCTCAGCCTTAGCATTGTTGGCATTGCGTGCAGGACATCTCGCTCTATCAGTTAGACCCACAGCCGTTATAACATGTGACATTTTATGTTTTTGAAACGAGAGAAGCATTTTAATGAGCTCAGCTGTGTTCATGACATGGACATATTTATCACATTAGTTGGCTGCAGCAACCAATCACTATATGTGCTGTCTTTATTTCAACTTGGACCACATTTTTCTGACAACCAGGTGACCTGTAAAGCGGCTGAGTTGGTGCAAAGTGTTGAGATAAAAGGTGTGTGCACTGTGCACAACCAGCTGAAATGTTTGACAACTGCTACACTGTCAGCAAAAAAATATACAACAACACTATACTATGCCTATAGCATACCCATGTCGCCGATAAGACAATAGCACACAGGGGCATCTTTGGTAGGAAAAATTAAGCCAAATCAAAACACCCCATTGATTCTACAAGTTCTGTTTTGAGAGCTGAAAAGTTTATTTCTTAGTGATGCTAGAAAAAGAAAAGATAAGAGGCTAAAGAGAAGAGGTGGTATGTCAGCGCCCGAGGGCCTCAGTATACTCATCCTAATTACTCCCAATACTGTCTCACACACATTTGGTGGACTACTCAGAAGGACCAATTAGAAGGGCAGGGCAAGTCACTAGGTAGAAAAAGGTAGTGCTCAAGTCTGTAGCCATCTATACTGCAGAGAGATGGAGCCTTATATCAAATTCTGCAGTACCTTTAAATAAAATTACCTTTTTGTATAAAATTAATGGTTTTGCCACCATAGAATATGTTACAGCTTACCATTGGTATCTTTCTGTATGTACTATACATAATTTCTTTCCAGCATGACTTCAGTGGGCAGAGTGTAGCCAGGATAATTTCAATAGGTGTTTACAGGGCTGAAGTGAAACCCATTAGCCCTCTGTGAAAGAGGATGTTGTTACCTGAGACTTCAGACATGTGTCATTGTGTAAAGAGGTAGGTCAACAGCTTTTAATTTTTTCAACACTTGGCTGAATAGCATTACAAGCTGACTTTTGAGTTTATTTTAATTGGGTTTCACTAGATAATTGAATAACTGAACACAGACCATCTGTGGAGAACCTTTGCAAACATTGTCTATACATACAAAACTATCATCTTACATATACATCACTCTTTCTGCTAAAAGCATAGCTAAAAGTGTGTCAGGGTCATTAGACCCCTATATCTGACTTTATTATTTAGCTTGAGAGGTAGGCTTTTATATGAGTCAGCCATTACCTGTGTGCAGAATAAAGCAAGGTCATGGGCTTGAAGCTGAAACAGGAAACCACAGCACCTATTGCTATTGTGCAGTAGTGGTGAGACAACATCAAGAAATGCTACTGGTGAAGTAAGAACATGGACTTTTTATCATCAAATTCTTTATCTCTCTTACTCCCTCTCATATGTGTATGGTCTTATGTATTATTTTAAGCTCAGACTATAAAAAAAGCATATAACATATGCTTAATATTTAGAAAAGCCCCCATAAAAAATACAGTATGTTGACTATACATTATGGTTTGTTTATATTGCACTGCCTCATTTCCTATTCTATACTCATAATCATTTATCAACCATGCATATTTGGAGTACAGCTGCTTACTATTATGGTGCCAGCGGGGGTAAGTATTTAAAATGTGGCGCTCGTATTCCTGGATATAAACCCTCCAGTCTAGTAGGCCGGCTTGCGCATCATCAGTGCAAGCCCACAGCGATTAATGAAGTCGTCTGCATGTGTCTGCATGATTAAGGAGTGTTAAAGCGCCAGCATGTGTGTGTGAGTGTGAGTGTGTGCATGTTTTCTCGGATAATACAAGAGAGAACAAAAGACACCAGAATAGTCAGGCTTGTGGTAGGTCCATTCACAAACATACACATTTTTGCACAGTAAAGATAATATAGTAAATGCAAATGTGGAATTATTTATGACGAGGTAAGCCAACAATTATAAATTATGACTAAAGGTGGGAGGCAACAGACGGAGTACAACATTTATGAAAATATTGTAAAATAGGTGAAAGGCTTTTTTTCAACGATATAGTTTCAATCTATAATTTTCCTTTTTCCTATTTGTCAAGTAATTCCATATTTCATGCTTGGATGCCAGCTCTACCCCGTGCCATATATTGCAGATGCTCATGCCTCTTAGCGATAGCACACTATGTCATTTCCATGGTTGTTCAAAAATTCCACAAAACTAGGACATACTCATTTTTCTCCTCCTCATTCTGATGCACCACATTATTATTGGTGTACCATGGGATGAGTCTGGTATTTGTGGAAACCTTTTCTTATCAATTTAAAATTAAACCAGATAAAACTACAGGTTTTTGTTTCATTTAATATGCAAATAGCTTCCATAGGGCTGTGTAATAATGATGCGTAGGGATGTTTTTTTTCTGCATCATGATACAGTCAGAACAAAGGATATGCTCATTGTAAAATCATGCAAATGAATGCAAATCGCTGGCAGCAAGGAATAGCGAGGTGGCAGGAGGGGAGATTGTATAAGCAGAGGGATGCCAAGGACTTTGTATACACTTCCCGGACAATCTAAGTTATGGCAGATAACTAAAAATATGTGTTTGAATCTGATTCTCATTTTTTTTCCTGCCCAGTAAAACAAGACTACGTTATTTCCCCTGCATACAAGTACTGAATACATCCCAATACTCCTAATACCTAAATGATATGTTGATTTTATTGTTTACTTTTTGAATAATTATTTACTTTATTTCATGATGCAACAAAATCCAGTGTGCGTTCAAGAGGATGTCGTAAAACACAGTGGATGCAAATGTGATACAATATCTTCTTATAGCATTGCATTAATTCTGTGTGTGTGTGTGGGGGGGGGGACATTTTTACTGTAGTGTCTTAACACCAGCGCTAATGAAAGTCCTCCTCTTTGCGTTCTCACCCTCCTAGTAAAAATGTACCAAACATGTGACAATTTCACGAGTGCGTTTAGTAACTGGGGGGATTTAGGTAATGATGAACTGGGTCTGTCTCCACAGTAAGACTCTATTTATTTCCCTGGATATTTGATTTAGTTCCTACCATAAATAATTAAAACCCTAGTAGGGGTCACCTATATACTGTGCCAAGACAATATTACAGATGCATGAGCATAGAAAGTGCAAAAACATTAATTTCTGTATTTACAACTTTAAAGTCCAGTTGCTTTCAAACTAAATTATGTATATATTTTACATGAATACATTATACAACAAAGCATTGCAGTGTGTGTGTGGTATAGAGTATGCTTGTGTATTTCATCACAAATAAAATTAAACATTTTAAATCCTAATTTGTAGATAAATACAAGAACTATGCAATAAAATCATAGTTTAAAAATAAAGACATTTTTCAAAGCATTAATATCAGTGTATATTGCATTCAGAGGTTTCTTGCCATCGTTTGCACTTGCATACTATTTTAAAGAAAAAATAATTACGCCCTTCATTAAGGCACATGCACAGACAACCAGGCCCACACATACACACACACACACACACACACACACACACACACACACACACACACACACACACACACACACAATATGGTTGGGGAGTAAAAGGGGGGAGGGCAGAGACAGACATTCACAATTGTGCATAATGATGTTAACATTGCTGCATGTCTAATGCAGGGGATATTGAGACAGACACTGGCTGCTCGGTGGTCTGGCTGTGTGTTGTATGTGTTCACGGGTATAAACTGTAGCAGTGCATAATGATGTATTAATTGTGGCTCTCGCTTGTGGTGTTTGGGCCCCTTGCCGAGGTTACTACGTGGCCTTTGATGCCGTCGTTAATCTTATCAAACATATGCAAGATCACACTGCATTTTATATTCTAGTCTGCTTGCATGAAATCATAAACTGTACGAGTCAATACTACTGTTATTGCTTTGTACAAAATATCAACCAATGGACATTTGTTTATTTTTTGTTTCTCAAATGATGGTTCATTTTGGAGGGATTAACCCAGATTTACAAAGCTGTTTGAATTGAACTATATAAGGTGAATCAGAGGAAGGATTTAATGAGATACATATGGAAGGAATTGCATGGCGGCAACAATTTGAATGAATATTTATATTCACAAGGAGCGGCTTAAAAGGTGTGACATGATTTCAAACACACCACCAATATTTTTTTTTAACATCCTCCCAAATTGAATGACAGAGACTCAGAGGGAGGGGAAGTGGATATGAAAATGGATCGCCGGCATCATAAAAGATGGAAACAAAGAGGGACAGACAGCATACACAGAGAAGGACAGGCAAAAGATGAAGCTCATTTTTTCGTTGCCACCAAGTGGCGTCTGCATTGCAGATCGCTAAAATCCCCTTCGAATGCGTCCCTGGGCTTAAGGGGGGATGGGGTGGGGAAGGGTGAACAAGGGATGGGTTTATGCTATCTGTGCTTTAGTACACTTTGTTTTTTTTTCCTCCCCCCACCGAAATATATTTTTCCTGTCTGCATCAAATGTCAAGTTAATTTCCTGGGTGCTATGAGGGATGTGTCCTCCCCTTCGGTATGTGTGGCAGGGCGGTGGATTGTGGAAGGGTGCTGTGTGTGCTGGTGTGTGTGTGTGTGTGTGTGTGTGTGTGTGTGTGTGTGTGTGTGTGTGTGTGTGTGTGTGTGTGTGTGTGTGTGTGTGTGTGTGTGTGTGCACGCCTGTATGTGTGTCTGTATGGGTGAATGGGGAAGGGGAAAGGGGCATGGCAAGGCAAAGAGAGAGACGAGAGGTGGCGAGGGGGGTTCAGTACAGTATCTATAAATTGGCTCTCTGAAGAGCCAGAGAGGTGTGTTGAAAATGTGCATGAATTTGTGTGTGTGAGTGAGTGTGTGTCTGGTTGTTAAGAATATGATCCAATTATTAATAGATGCTTTTGTCAGTGTGCCTAAGCCCATGTGCCTGTCCATTTGTGCATTCACATGTTCAGTTCTTTTGAAGGTTCACCCAAATTGAATACTAACGCAGGAAAAAATGAAAGAAAGAAAAACATACCGCATCATAAATGCTTAGTAATTTAATGTTGTGTAAAAAAAAAAGAAAAGGTGGATTTCTATGTATTTCTTAACCACATAGTTCAGTGTGAAGGGAAATTAGCTTGGACTCGCTCGTCAGCTCTTCTAAATGTCCTGGTCGCTAACAACAATGTTCAAAGCTCATTAGCGACTGATAGCTAGTAGCATATTATGTTAAACATCCATGCGTATCATCCCTTTTTTAACCTCGTTGCTTGGCAGTATATAGCGGTCTTTGTATCATGCCTTCTACTGCTAGGCCCTTTTTAGTTCATTTTTCATTTCTTTTAGGTTTCCTCCATCATCATTGAGTTATTGTGTCCCTCTCATATTCTCATGTCTATGCTTTTAGACACAGCGCAACCTTTATGTTTTCCTTTTACTATAGTAAACACAAATGTACTATCTGCCTTTCTGTTGTTGTGTTACTCTTGCTTTTCAAAAAATGGCACAGATTTATTTTAGTGCCAAATGCACATTCCCTTTTGCAGTTTCTTCTCTGAATGTTTCCAACTGTGTTTTCCTTTGCATGTGCGTTTATGTGTGTGTAGCTGTGTGTGTTTGTTTATCTGAATGACTTTGTGCATTTTTGCGGGCGGCTGTTAAGTGCATGAAGGGAAACTGCATGTTTTGTATTGCAAAGTGTAAAATGCCTTATTGCAGAGAAAGTGATTTTGCATTTGTCAGTCGTGCTTATGCTGATGTATGCTCCTGCTCCACAAATGTCACATCCCATAACCCAGAAAAATTACACCAGTCCCACCTAATTACGCATATTCATGATGCTGTTTTGCATAGTGCTGGTAGCATACTTCTGTTACAAGCCACAGAGCTGAGGGATGTGGTTAAGTGAAAAGGCTTTCAATCCACTGATTCAGTGCCTCTCCGCCACAAGCATAAACTTGATAACACTACCTCCATGCCAATTTTTTTTTATGGTCTTACACCATTATGGGAAAAGAGTTGTCTCTTATTTCTTGCAGTCAGTCATATTGCCGATGCCTGAAGCATGTTCAAACCAACTGGGAATTTTTAATAAAGAAAATTAGCTTTGTCCTAGATTATGAAGGTCATTTGAAAATAGATCAGATTCAAACTAATGGATTTGACATATTTTGTCATTTATCCACGATTTTGGCTTTGTTTCGTTTTTCTCTGTGTGTCACTCCTCCAATGGGTGATGTGATTCTCCTGGACTGGTCATTGGTAATGAACAATACGTCAATCAGGGGGCGACAATGCTTAGAGGTGCAAGCATGAACACATACTGAGTAAAAAATCCAAATAAAGTTTTGACTTTAAAAGACACGGGAGATGGAAGTAAAGTGAGAAGACAGAGGAGAGTGGACGAGTCTTTGGGGCTGGCTCAGTGGCTTATTGTAGCACTTGCGGAACAGACTTAATCAGTCTTGGCCCGGCTGTAATGAAGGAGCGGGTCCAGGCTGTGCCACTGCTTGGGTAAACAGCGATTGTTTCAGTCCAGGGTTCTCAAACACGGCCAACAATGGTACTATTGTCCCGCCAGCTCTTATTAAGAGGCATACCAGAGATGGGGTGAGGAGCAGAAGCGGGGAGGGAGGTAGGTGTAAAAGGGGCAAGAGGGAAGAAGGGGGGTAAAAAGAAAATGTGTGGGGGAGAGCAGAAGCGAGTGGGAACCTGACAGGAATAGAGGATGGGTTGGGAGGGGGACGTGGAGGAAAAAGAGAGGGATAGAGGCAGATGGAGAGAGGTGCTTCTCTGATCTTGATTTTTCCCCCCATTACGTTTCCTACCATCTTCCTCTTGTTTCCATACGCTTCTTCCTGCTCAGCCATCATCTCTCATCCTTGACTTTTCCTCTCATCCTCTCATCCATACTTCCTTCCTGCATCATCCTTCCAGCCACCGACTCTATTTCTTATATCTGTCCTTTGTTCCCTGTCATTTTTGCATTTGGGGTGGCGAGGGATGCTTTGCCTGTCATACCACCTTTGCATCACCATTTCCATCCAGCAATGGAGTGTGAGAGAAAGAGGGACTGAGAGAAGAGGAGCGAGAAAGAAAAGGGGATGGGGGTGGGGTGAGAGGAGCAGGGGAGAGAAAAGGGGCAGTAGCGAGACAAAAAGAAAGATCACGCTGCTTCCTGGCTTAATGAACATGGGCAAAGGATGATCACAATAGAATACATTATGCCCTTGTTAGTAGAGGCAATCAATTAGCACAGAGCAGACCACTGGCACACCATCTTTCCCGCTTGGGCACTGGCTTATTCAGGGCCCAAACGAGTGGCCTAAGGAACCCCGTTTTTCCCACCCTCAATGCCCAGTGGCCACAAAAGATTTGATTTGATTCCACAATGTGAAAGGGGACAGCGTTGCATTTGCATTTCCGCCACATTCACGCCACATTAGTTGAAATATTGGTCAGGTTCCGCTACAGTCAAAGGTCCGGGCTCATTGTTAACTACGTGTGTTGGTGTGTATGTGCATTAAATGGCATATATTTTCACTAAAATAAAATCCCACACCCTTTTTTAAACCCAGCTATACCAATGAAAGCGCTGTGATGCTGATTGGACTTCCTCAATGGAAAACTTTCCTCTGACAACACAGTGTACCCGCTATAGCTTGGCTCCACACGATGGGAATCAGAAATGACAATGTCTCTGTGACTGACACTGACAATTGCATACCAAATTGTCACTCAGGTCCCATCAGCAATTCATACAGCGGTTGGGTGAAATTCCTTCATCCTTTTCCCACCATGTTTTCTTCTTCTTTTTTGTGTCAGCCAGAGGAATAGCTCCAGATAATGGCAGCAATCTATATTGTGAAAGAGGCAAGGACTAGTCCTGCCTTAACACAGACACAAATCACCACTGTCTGGCTGGGGATCTGTAAAAATGTCGGTGATAAGTAGAACACACTGCTTTCACTCAGGAACTTTGCTGTGATTCCAGGGCAGAGGTTGGAAATGGAGGAAACAAAAAGGAAATGAAGTAAAAGGGGAAGAGAGGAAAATTGTTATTAGGAGTCAACATGTAGGACTTTTTTAAAATTTTTTACAGAAGACACACCATGCATCTCTTAGGAGAAGATGGCCTCGAGATTGGGTTCAGGGAAGCTGCTGTTGTGTTTAAACATACATTTAGAAAAATGTGCGGTGTGTAAGTGTGTATTATTAATCACATTTCACATTACGCTTTAGAACATAGTAGGCTACTAAGGTAAGAATGATCTATTCCTTCAAAATGGAGTTTGATATTTGTCATGATCATTTACATTTCTATTTTCATCACCTAAAAGTTGCAAATACTGTCTTTAAACTGTCAATTGATCTGATCACCAATCAATCAGCAATCTGTCCCTTTGAAAGCAATTCATTTTGATCGTCCAAACGCCATCTGTCTGTATTTGCCCGTAATACTAGATGATAAAACTAGGATATAAATAAATAAATTACCATCTTTTTGGTATGTGGGAGTGAGTACAAGTGTGTTTGTTTTTCTAATTTTTAACCTGCACTGCACTCCTTCTATGCAAAATTGAGCATACAATGCTCCTGCCTACAGTCCTCTTGCTGTCTGTAAGAGCTTCTCAGCTAATGCATAGATGAATGGAAAATGCATCAAAATATACATATTTTCAACTGTAAATTGGATGTTATCTGTTTTAACGGTGAGTGCCTGGGTAGAAATGTTTTTGTGATCTTCAAAGTACCTCAGAAGGGCACAGGGTTGTGTTTTGACCTTTAAAATAGAGAAAAAAACATTGCATTCTCCTCTGTGTATACTGTATGCAGCCTGCTTGTTTGTACTTGTTAGAATATTCAGTTGCTAGTGCAAAATGCTCAAATGTATTCAGTGTTTCTAGGCTGCAGAGGGCATAGTGTTCTCTCTCCACTTTGAAATGTTCAATATCTAATGGATGGGGAGCAGGAATGGTAACATGTGGCTAACAATGGAAAGATGCGCACAGTTGGTGTTTAATAAGTTAAGTTAGAACAATATATATAATCCACTACTGTTTATATAGGTTAAGAACAAATATGTCTTCATAGTTTTGTGTAGACAACTTCTTCCCCCTAATAATTTAGAAAAAACACAAAACATAGATAAAACGACACAGCTATTCTTTTTCTACGTTGATACATCATTCAGTCTTGTTAAATGATTTATTCTATGTTCAAGGTTAAGACGTGAAAAAATGCTTGCTTTTTGCAGTAAGACATCCTGTTCTCTTCGCTATTTTTCTTGATTATCTTCTGTGCTCTCACCGCTGGGTGTCCATGTACAGGAAGTCATGCTGCTGACATTTGTGTCCAAGCTGAGCCCGGTGACATGGCCTTTACGACCCCTTGCTGGGTATTCCTTTCCTTTACTTACCCCCTACCGCCATTCTTAACCCACCAAGAACCCTTCATCTGCGTACACACGAATGTGTGTCTATTTGTCTGCTTTGGGACCATCCTGTGTGTACAGTTTCTGTGTGTTTAAGCCATGTCCTGATCAGACTTGTTCGTACTGCCTTTAAACTCTGTGCACAGTAGGGGACATGGTATGGTGCAAGCCGCTTTCTCTGCTGGATGCAGGGTGAGCAAATACAGTCACTGCAGGCTGGGAGGTAGTGTGGCATACATGAAAAAGGATAATCAATCTGATGTGATAAGATAATACAAACATATGACCTCAGTCCTAATAAGGACAATAACCTCATAATGTGTCTTCGAATGTCTCACAAAATGTAAAAAAATGTTCACTTCAGTAAAGCAATACCAACTTTTTCATAAATGTAATGGCCATACAGTCTCACCTACGTTATTCACTGTAGATTATCTGGAAATATTCTGACCCTGACTGTGATACAGAATTTTGGAAGAGTTATAAGGTGCACACACAAAGTGCAAACCCTCATTGTTCTTCTTCTCAAACGCACACGCACAAACACACAGACGTGCTCACCGTCCCTGCAGCCATGGGAATGGAGAACGCTGAGGTTCAAGGTCATTTCAAGTATTCAGCAGCCTGGGGCTCTCCATTGTCAGTGCATCACATCCTTTTGCACACACACACACAAACACATGAACTCAAATGCAAGCACAAACACATTGTTGCTAGGCGTATAGTCTACACACCACATCTCACTAACACTCGCATCCGAAACAGCAAAGTGTCTGTCAGGTGAGAACATGACACCTCGAAAGTCCGCTCACGTGCACTAACAGTCACAGGTGTGAATCTTCAATGGAGACACAATTATCCTGTTTTGTTTTTATGTCGAGACACAAAAGAATGAAAGGTATGACTATTGGACAATTTCTGTTTTCTTTCATCATTTACCTATTCTGTTGTGATTGCTTATTCTTTATGCTCTACAGTCTACAGATGGTGCAGTATTTTCAAATTTGGCGTGACACTTACCATTATTTGACCGACTGATTATTTATATTTGGTTTTCATTAGGTAAGTGAGTGAGAATTTGTGGAAATAGTGGAGATTTTAAATACAGAGTGAAGGTGAGGGAGGGAGGGAGAGAGAGCAGCAGTGGGTGTGATTAGCTCCTTTGTTGGAGGTCTGTTGAGCTTCATTGGCTCCAGAGAATAGGTTCCTAATGAACCCAGCCAAGCTTAGACCAAACTTTGTGCTGAAGACAAACTAAGTTATGGTGGTCTGGCAGAGCGCTGAGGGCGAGGCGACTGATATACAACGCTTGGACATATGGTCCCCCCCATCAGGGCCTCTCCCAGCCACTTTCTCATGTCCAGGTTTCTGTGTGTGTGCTTTTGTCTGTGCATGTCTCAGAGGGGACACACACAAGAGGAATATTTATGGTGTGATTTTTTAATACATTTTTGATAAGTCAATGGAAAAGAGAAACAGAGAACCGGAAAAGAAAAACAGAGTGTGTGTGTGTGGGGGGGGGGGGCTGCTGTTTGATGCTTACTGAAAGCGACAGAGGAGAGAGGGCTGCAGGCTTTGTCTTTCCAGCTGACCCCAATACAGAATCCTTTCTGACACATCCTACAAGACATGGAGTAACTGAGTAAATCAGGCCAACCTGGCTGTGGTGTAGCAGTGAATGCACCATATCAGATGCAACATGGAAGGGAACCACATGGTATCTCAAGAAAAAATATGAAAGAACAAACACCTTTTACCATACGGTTTCAAATGGCATGTTGCAAAAGTATTCTTTATTTGTGGAGAAGTTGAGGATTAGAAAGCATATGTAAAGTTTGAAAAGAGGAGGCGCATGTGAGGTTTGAGGGTAATTGTTTGGGTCAGGTTGGGAGCGTGGGGACGGATAGCTTCCATGTACCACCAACAAGGCTCTCGGTAACTGAGCTGGCGAGGGGGAGAATGGGCCCACTACAGGGCCACACAGCAGGCTCAAACAACACTTATTCTACTGGCCAAACTGTCAGCCAGAACAACTTCATTGTGCCCAAAATTGGAGTTGAAAGCAAGGCAGAGACTTGGAAAAGGGAGGGGGGCAGTGGGAAGGTAGTGAGAAAGAAGGGGAAGCAAAGATAGAAAGAGAGAGAGAGAGGGACAGAAGAGAGAGGGGGGTCTGTGGGAAACAGGGGGACTGAAAAAGGGGGAGTCCTAGAGAAAGTGCAGTCTTGGGGATGAATAGGGTCAGACGGTGTGAGTTCATTTCAGTGAGGAGAATTCCCACAGATTCTAACTGAGGGGCAGACGGCCAGTGGTTCGAATGGAAATGTATTACAATGCATTCTGGGTAGAGGGACTGAACTTTGAATTCCTATATCTATATTGCCACCACCTTTGTTCACACCATGAAAAACATAGCTCTTAGAGAATGATGACATAACTGGATTATGCTACATAAAAATCGTTATGTGCATCAATGACGGCTTTGCTTTATTTTTGTAGACCTTGAGTAGAAATACAAAGTTATTCTGGTTCTCTTCTTGTACTGCCATTTTGTACAACCCCTCCCCCAGCATATAATGGCAATATTATCATATATTTGAAAAAGTATTATCAGGCCTATGTGATAAATAACTGTGCCACACACCCAGAGGCATTATGCACCTTCCTGCAGGATTTCCCTGCATTGGACCCCAGGAGGGAGCCCAGTCACAGGCTCTGAACTGTGATTTGTATATAGTATAACAGAAAACCCCTTTAGACTGACACTAAAGCAATCTAAATCAGGCCAACACTGATTTACCCCACTATTCTCCTCTTTGTCTCTTCTCTTGCTGGCTATTTCAAATTCATCTTCATGCCCTTGGTAACTCCTGCTTAAGGGTGAAGAAGTTGACTTAGTCACACCGAGTTAAGGGAGAGGAAGAACGTCTGTGATTGTGATTGTGTGTGTGTGTGTGTGTGTGTGTGTGTGTGTGTGTGTGTGTGTGTGTGTGTGTGTGTGTGTGTGTGTGTGTGTGTGTGTGTGTGTGTGTGTGTGTGAAGGTGTGTGTTTGTGTGTGTGCACTCTCGCATGTCAGTGTGGTTTGCTCTTGTATTAGTGTGTATGTGTGCCGGGTACGAAATGTGGAAATGTACACAGCCCTGTTTGATCCAGAGCTAGCCCTGCAGCTCCCAGAGACTCAACAAAAGGCCTCCTCTATCTATTGTGTGAGCTGTGTGTTTCCCAGGAGAGCTAGGGCTCAGTGAGAGTAGGGCCCCAGATCGTTTTCCCCTAACATGGATGTTATTCCCTCCATGGTCCAGCAGAACACTGTCCAAAAGGACTGGCCTTAGCATCTTGACGTAATTGACACATAGTATTGGGAAAGAGAAAAGGGGCCAGACGGTGTGAGAAAGAAAAAAAAAAGTGAGTGTCTTGACAGATGACATACGAGACAGACAGAGCCTGTCTCTAAAGGTGTTCTCATATGAAACATTATATTTATTGTGTTCTCCACCATTTTATTTGCTCCATGTCTTTACACTAGTCAGTTTTCTTGTCAACCTTGTTCATGAATGTAGATCCGCCCGGTGGGTGGGTAGAGATTTCCCCCTGACAAGCTCTCCCATCCCTGACTGCATACTAATTCCCCCAGAACTACTGAACCAATGTCAAACAAATACAAATTGCCTGGGCTGCTGTTCATTGCTTGAGAGGCAGGGTCTTTGGAGGTTAGCAGAGAGTATCTATCTATTGTGTGTGTGTGTGTGTGTGTGTGTGTATGTGTCTGTGTGTGTGATTAATCAGATTGTCTGCTGTGGACAGAGAAGCTTAAAAGGGACAGCTAGTTGGCTTTATGATATCTGTAGGAATCTGTCAATATGTCTGAGTTTAAAACCCTGAACTAATGAAGGGAAGTGTACTCATTCAATCACCAGTCAATTAAAAGTCCATCAAATGTTCAATGCGATCAGGCAGACAATAACAGATTTTGACAAAGACATGTCTGTATTTCCCTTCACGGGCAATTCTCAGCTGCTCCCTCTTCACCAGTTGTCTTGATCTAAGAGTTTTGAAAGCTATCTATCAGAGTACTTCACTTTCTCTAGCGATATCTAAAAGTTTCCTTGAGATTGGGAATGCCTGCGGGTTTGACCATAGATCTTAGTAGAGCTTCAGAAGCAGACAGTTGAAAACAAACAGGGTAGGCTGATACCATCTAATCTGTTGAACACCATTATCGTCTAAGATATCGCTATACCCCCCTCCATACACGCAAGCACCCACCCTCCAAACCAGACTTACTATCCCTCTCTCTCTCTACACCCTTTGAGGTAAAAGCTTGTGTGTTGAGGCTGAGAGTGAATGTAAGCCATTGTTATGGTGTAACCGGACTCCACAGCAGGTTGTTTGATCCTGTTTTGGACCTGAAAAGCCCTTTTTTTCTTGAACTACCACATCAGCTGAGAGGTTCAGACAACAGACTCTATTTGTAGAGCCCTCTGTCTGTCTGCTTCTTTTTCCTTTCTTTCTCCTTTTTCATCCTCACTTTGTCGGTCCTAATCTCTCATCCAGATTCAAATTTTTAGTCCAAAGCTTTAATTACCATAAAGAGGAGCGTGCACTCATTCACAAACTGTACTTAGACACAAACGCATGCATTTAGGCACACTCTGTCGCTCTCAATTACTCAATCATTCTCTCTCCCTATTTTTTTTATTCTTGTACCTTTCTCTCTGTACAGACACTGGGATTATATTTCTCACATACACCTCTGGTATGGAAACAGCAAAAGAAAATGTTACAGGAAAGTGTTTAAATGACAAAAGCTGTAAATAGTTTTGCTCACAATACTAGTAATACCTCCAAGCTCTTGTTGTGTTCCTGTTTACCCAACATCATCTCATTATTTACATTACAACATAGAATCCCGCTGCCGTATTGTCGAATGTTTTGGGCGCCTACTTGCACTTCTACGCCTTTGTTACTGTTTTGGCATTGTGTTCTCAATTTATGATCTGTTTGGCGTTCAGTTTGGACAATGTGCATGCAAATATCTTCATCCCATTATGCCAGCTGTCTTTGTACATCAGCTTTCTTTCCTTAGAGGTATAGATGTAAAGTTGGAGGGGGGGGGGGGATTTGTGTGGGTGTGGGCACACACACACACGCACCCATCTGTGCCCCCAACCCATTTCAGTTGTGAGAAACAGTACCGCCATTTGCATAAGAAAAAATTGACACTTCAAATTAGCCGTCCAATCAAAGAGGATACTTTTTTTCAGCAGATGTGCAGGCATTGAGCACTGCCTTATTGGAGATTATGAAAAGAGAGGGCAAAAAAGAGCACGGATAGGAGGGGACATGTTATAAAAAATGAACCCTTTAATTTTCTCATCTCAGAGTAGAGGATTTGATATGCCTTTTTATTGCAAATATAACTTGATATGCAGTAAAAACGACTTTTGTAGGGAATATAAAGTGTTTTCTTCTCGCCTCAATCAAGAGTTCCTATAATGCAAAATGTATTTTTTTTCCTGATTGATAGGCATTTATGTTGTAAAGCATTAGGAGCACTGACTGTGTTTTGTGCACGTTTACACATCTGTACTCACCTCAGTGGCATTGGACGTAGGCCAAGAGAGTGACTGCTATTAAGCAGTGTGCATGTGTGTCAGTGTGAATGTGTGCGGATCGAGGGTTTGCTCACATTAAACCATTAAAACAAGTGCAATGATGAATTATTGATAATGGCTAATGAAAAGGATCAGTTCAGGATGAACTACAGGCTTAGCCCTGAGGGCTAACACACACATTCATACACACAAACACCATTCAAACACCTATGTGAGGTTTTCACAGGAAAACTGGTGCAAGCGTACTAGGTATTCTTTCTATATATCTTATTGCTTTCTCCATGTTCCATTTTTTACACTCCAGTTAAGAGCAAGGGAGGCCCCAACACTGGGACAAGATAACAGCTATGTGCTCCCAGGCCTGCCCAGCTGACAAGCAGGAAGCCTTTATGAGGTTTTTGGGGAGAATAAGGGACAAGGATTCAGTTTTGGGGGAAGGGGATAGAGAATGGGGGTTGACGGTTTGAGGGCTGAGGGGAGGGGAAGCCTCGGCGCCAGCCCCTCTGAAGCGCCCAGCATCCCCCCGCTTATGGGATGGCGGATGTGTCTGGGGGTAGCCATGACAACACTGCTGCATGCCAGGGACATACCACGGCAACAGGGACAAGTAGAGTTGGTGTCGGTGTGTGTGTGTGTGTGTGTGTGTGTGTGTGTGTGTGTGTGTGTGTGTGTGTGTGTGTGTGTGTGTGTGTGTGTGTGTGTGTGCAGATCCATTAAGGCCCACATATCTCGGTGACATTAATATTCACTCAGTCAGACAGGGAAGCCACTGCAGCCTCAATCAGTTGGCTGTTAGACAGGCATAAATCGCAGACACCTTTAGTTTAGACTCAGAGGTTTAACATGAAAATCCACTGTACACATGCTCTCTTGTAAGATGTAGTTTCTGTAGTTTGACACAGTTGTCACGAAAAGCACCTTCTTGCTAATGATTGGGCATGGCACAGTTTTATACTTGTATTATATATTTGATACTCTCACAGACACAGAGAGGTGCACCCTCACATTTGCTCAGGTCATGAAGCATGGTCAGGACTCTAACAAATCACCCACTGACACACTCGCACAGACAGGCTCACACAATCACACTCATGGCTCTGGCACAGATCAAGCTGTGTTATAAGAATCCCATATGGGACGGCAGGGATTCTCACTCAGAAAGTACCCACATAATGATGCTCTGTAAAAGACAGAGTGTAAGTTGGTATATGTGTCATGGGTTATATACTGTTTTATTTTTTAACAAATCCCAGCCCACACACACATACACACACACACACACACACACACACACACACACACACGCTCACATACACATGCATGAAGAGTCAAACTCAGATCTTGTGGGAGTGTATTTTTAACCCCAACTGCCTGTGCATTTGCTGAGGGGTTAAAGGGCCGAATGGTGAATCAAGTAAATAATTCACAATAGCTGAAACTCTTTCGATGTAACCTCAGAATGCATGGGGGGGAAGGAGACCAAAGAGACTTAGTTACCTGCTTGCACACATAGTCACATCCAATATTGCTTGGTGTTTTGAGTTTACTGAGATAAAAGTAGGCCAAAAAGACATACCCATACCCATTAAGTCAAACTGGGCTTGCATCATCTGATAAAGTCTGACTCTTTTCAGCATCGGGAAAATTAAATCCATACCTGTGTATTTGTTTCAGGGTAAAGACAATTAAAGCACTAAACATTTTCGTCTATCCTGTGTTTCTAGGTTGGATGGTGACCTCGTAGATCATGACCCAGAAACAAATGGCATAGTCACTGAAGTCTCCAGACTAAGGACGTCAAGGATATTCAGCTGATCTCAGAGGTAACTGCTTGCTCTCCTTTCAAGCATTGAAATTTCTGCCTTCTTGTTATATGGGCATTATTTTACAAATTCCCTGCTATGGATCAGTGGTCTCTGCATCCTTTCGCAGTGTATTCTATATGAAAGTGTCTGTAAGAAATGTTGAGTGACATTGCTTCTGTCAAACGGCTGATTGGAGGAGACACAGAGAGAAATGCTGTGCTAATGAAATCGTCTGACCCACATTTTTTAGTGCTATCCATTTCTCCAAAGACACAGAAAGGGCATTTATACAGGTAAACCATGACTGGTCCCTGAAGTGAAAGAAGGGGTTTTCAGAAGGAAGAGGAGCATCCATTATTTACTATACTGGGGTTGCTAGACACTTAGGAGATAATGCAGTGCTTCAAGCATACAAAACATAGAGCCTCCTCTGTGCTGGCAAGGCCATTGTTGTGTGTTTTGAACATGTCTGTTTCCATCCATACTGACAGATGAAAAAGAATATGTCTCCCTAAGGTTCAGAAGCACGGACCGAGATAGAGAAATAAGGAGAGGGATTGAATACGATGGTGGAGAGATGTTTGTGTGTGTGTGTCAGGCATATCTGTGTGTATGTTTTGTTTATTCATGTCTGTGCATTTGTGTACCTCACCACCAGTCTATTTGTTGGCCTCTGCATGTACAATAGTGTCCTAACCTACCCTTCTGCCATACGATATAGTGTAAATGAAGTAGTGGTACACAGTGCAAGCACATATTTGTTGTGTACGAATCTTGTTTCTCAGGCAATGACTCTCAGTAGTCTCTAGCAGGCCTGATGGGCTTCAGTCAAGGCTTATTCTCTACAGATCAGCAGCAGCCTGCTCCTCATGGAGAGGGGAGGCATCTCACTGTAGTCTACTGGGAGTAGTTAGCAGAAGGGGAGCAAAGCATACAACTCCTCCACCCTGTTATCAGACGTGGGGCAACACCAAGCACTACTTTCTTCCTCTGTGAATTTCCTGAGGGACACTTTGACATGAAATCCTTTTTTGTTGATGAGGGGAGACCACTATCAAAAAACCCTGTATGTTTCTGCATAGATGCGCATTGTGATGGAGATCATGACAACTATCTGTGGTTGTTGATCTCGTATGGGAAAATTGGGGTTTACTAAAAATCACTAAAATTAGAATGACAAAATCTTTTAAATGGCAATTGAAGAAATTTTCATAAGAGGTCAAACTAATATTGTGAAAGAAGTACAATTGTTGGTTATCATGCATAGTGTTTGTACTGATTTTCCTTTGGCAGCATTGTTGCAGCTATTTTCATTTACATTATAAACATCCAGCTCAGATCTACATGTTCAGCCTGTGATTTTAAAATGCTTAGTTTGTTGTAACAAAAATATCAGAGATACTGACAAATATCAGCAAAGTTGTGGATCCACACACAAGCACTGCGGACATCATCCTTATATATAGGCATCAAACTGCAGTGTCAGCGGAGAAGATGGGGAGGTTGCAGAGAGAGGCACAGGCACATCTAGTCTTGACTAAGATCAGCTGCCACAGAAAGACAGGCAGGCCAGGAAGGCAGTATGTGCCCTTGAGGTGCTGTGTGCAGGCGGGGTGGTGTGCTTCAATTGCCTGAATCCACCTCCCTTCATCTTTTTACAGTTGGGCTGAGTTGGGCTGTTGATGGCTCAGGGACCCCCTGCCAATCCTGAACTGCTCTTTAATGTCAGTCAAATATCAGACAAATGTGTTGAAAAAGACAGTGGTCAAAACAGTACATTTGTGTTTTCTAAATTCTTGGGGAAAAAATTAGGGGAGGAGTTGCTGACTATCAAGAGGGTCTGAAAAGATTAATCAGCAATTTAGAGTTTACCTTTAGGAAACTGAAGTTGAAGTCATAGGATCCTGCAGATGACATGTTACTCTACCTTTGTGGTGTGAAGCAGACAACTGCCGCATACACAGAAAATGTAACTGAACCAGTCAGACATCCTTGCTGTCTCAAATAACCCCAGCTGTTCTGTGCAGCCTATACATTCATATCGGGCCCCAGAATACCTTTCATGCTTGTCAACAAGCTCTATAGTTTTGGGGAAATGTAATACCATAATGTCCTCATAAAGAAGGGAGTGTCAAGTATGGGAAGAGTAGTGGAGGGAGGGCTGGTGGTGCAGGTAACCTAGGTTAGGCTGGTTGTACAGGGGATCCGATAAGGCGTTCCCCAGACCCTACAGTCTCCCAGTCTCCTCTATGAGAGAATAATAAGCAGCTGTTACCCTGAGACACTCCCAGGCCTGTGTCCTCAGCTACAAAAACCTTCACCGGTCGTCTTATCAGGTTCTAAGGATATCACGTAAGACAATACATGTGAGAAGTGCCGTGGGAACAATGGGAGGAAAGTGCAGCGTGATATGAGGGGGACTAATGTCAGCGGCTATTGTTGAGGCCTTTGTCACTGTCAAGTACACCGGGAACTCACAGCTCACTGAACTCCTTTCATTCAAATATCTTGCTTTGGGATGTGATGAAACTCTACAACTAGTGCATGTGTTTGTTGCTGAATAACAACACTGTAACTTACAGGTTGCTGTGATATCCCCTCTGGCTGGGCATGAGGATTTAGTCTCATACTTGACGTTAGTTTCATAGTTTCTAAGATTACCTTTTTTAGTTGTAACAAACACAGGATGTTATTAAAGCCTATTAAAAGTGTACACCTTAATGCTTTCATATTGTGAATAACAGGTTAAATGTCAACTGAGATTTCTAATCATTGTCATATTTCTGTTCTTTTTTTTAGAGTTCTTCTGATCAACAAGAGAGGAGCTTGGATATCGCAAGACAGAAGCTTCTAGACATCCAATCACAAGTCTCACAATCTATAGGAGCTTCATATTACTCTCTACGACTCTTGAACCTGCATCATGTTCTTCGTTGTGTGTCAAATGGTAATATAAGATTGACCTAACTGAAAAGTCTTGTGACCTTGCACTAACATATATTTAATTTGTATATGGGAGAATACTTATGAAAAGAAGAAATTATGAAAATATTCTCCACTCTGAAAATTGCATTTATTTCAAGTATCTGCTTGAGTCTAACAAGTATATTTTTTGACAGCTAAATAAAGCCTTTTTTTTTAACTTTAAAAGTGATGTTTTAGTGTGAGTTATTTCCTCTTCTCTGTGTAGTGCTCTGGCACTCCAGGTAAAGAACAATGTACTTGACATAATTGGGTCCTATTTGGTTATGAAAAGAGCATGCACACTGATAAAAGCTGGCAGAGTGATCAAAGCACCATGCGTCCCGATCAAAACCATACACCTGACACAGATATAGTTTATCCTGACAGAATAACGAAATGTGGGGAAAAGGTTCAGACATTACCCAGAAGCCTCCAAGTTTAAAATCAGCTCCATTTCACATTCTGTGCTGTTTCTGGTGCACCATGTCTATCGAATCAAATGAATCTGTTCATAATACAAAATAGCAATTCATATTTGGAATGACATGCTTATTCTTGTTGCCTTTTCCCTCTCCATGCTGCATGTCAGGTTTAAGTTTTTGAAAGAAAAATACAACAATCTGACTTTCGTATCACTATTAAAGTTTCCTACATTCTATTCAATGTACAACAAGAAGGATCACAAGTAAGATCCATAACATCTTGACAAATTACTTCTTATAGGAAAGAAGCCTAATATTCTTCCCTTCTCTATCTTTCATACGCTCCATTCATCTTTTTTGCTTCTCCATTTTCCCTTCTCCTTCCTAATCATATTAATTCTCACTGTCCATCCCTACTTAACATTCATTCTCACAATTTTACTCACACTTACGCCATCTTCATTTCCTTTACAGCATCACTCTTCTTTTCTACAACCGTCTTTCAGTCCCGCCCGTCCCCCCTCATATTCCCCCACCCTAACTATTCTCTTGCTACCTTCCCCTCTATCTCTCCGTTGTCTCTCTCCTTCTCAGATGTCAGATCACAGTCTACTCTTCCGCTTGCCCTGTCATCACATTTTTCACACAACCCCATCCCTTAATTGGGCCTGTATCATCATACCATGTAGAATATCTGATCACAGCAAGAGATGAAAGATGGCCTCCACCTATCCCCTCCCAGACAGACAGACACAAATACATACTATAGACTCACACAAACACACACACTAACACACACACACACACACACACATACGCACGTCAGTAGTCGTGTGGGACAGGAATCCGAGCTGATGGCTGTGTACATTTTTACACACCATGTTTGCACCAAGTTGTCGATGTGATCGTTACAACGTGACAGGTGAGATGGTGTGTGTTCCGCGAGTGTCCACTGATGTTTGTATCAGCTGCTAGTGGCTTTTGTGATGAGACAAAGGATGCCCTGGAGCCAGCAGTGTCACATCTACAGGTAACTAGCATAGCATAGAAACATCAACAAAAAGTGTCTCAAGAGTACTAAAATAGCTCCAACATGTCCCGGCCTCAACTTGAAGGATACAACATGAAATCTTGAGCAAAATATGCTGTAATTTCTGTTGCTGCCAGAAAACACTTTCACAATATGGTGTACTTTGACAATTACACATATAATGAAACAAAATGATGAAAAGGGCCTCACCTTCAAAATGCAGACTGAAACTGAACTCAGATTGACAAGCATATGGCTTCACAAAGCTGCAAAATCTTACTTTTCCTTAAGTTTCAAAATTCTGAACATCTAACATTTAATTTCAGGCTGAAACTTTATATTAGCATGTTTGCAATTCATCAGAATGAAATCGAATCATGTCATTTTGAGTAATCTTCAAGTGTCAATAAAAAGGCGGATGTTTAAACAAGCAGACTCCCACTTTCTTTTGGAGGACTGACAGAGGTGAAACTACACAATTTCCCCCCAAAATAAGCCACACCCATTGTTTTAGTTCACAGAATCTTGCCATTTGTATCTGACACCTGAACTCAGATATTAAGGCAAAAACCAAATCATTGATAGTGTGTTATATAAACTGCACACATGCACAACATGACTGTATTGTGATGAAGACTTTATCAATAATCAAGCTTAATCCATGAGATAACATGTTCACCACAGATCATTCTGTATTGCAGTGCTTGGTAAATGAATGTGTAGTTTAATTCAATAGAGACATAACAAACATGTGACACATTGACCCTAGTTTAAATAAGCATCCTGGAGTTGTAATGCAGCTGTCGAACTCTTTCTGTACAATTGAATTGAGCTGGGAGCAGTTGGGATCCACAAAGATTGCACTTAGGATTGATCTCCTTAAGGCAGTAAACAAATAAATGCATGAACTCTACTATTGACGCAGAGTGTTAAAAGAAAAAAATCTCCTTTTCACATTAAGGTGTTTTTTGGCCCAGAAACATGACCTTGGAAACTGCTGGCAGGCAGAGGAAAGAGTAAAACTTTTATACTCCATTATGTGGTAGAACTTTTTTGCTCCTTCCTTTGTCTCCCTGCTCTTTTTTCCACTAGACGGCACAGTATTTCACTTTTATCTACAGATAGCAGGACGTTGTGTTATCTTATTATGTTTGGTAGAAGATTCACAAGTACTACCCGCCCCGTGATCCCAACAGACGACAAGATACAGAACTCCAGGTCTGGAAACTTCAGAGTGAGAAAAATGAGGTCTTGCTGAAACTTCATTTGGTGTATGTTTAACTCTCTGGTTATTGCCTAAGAGGATCTGGAAACCAAAGAAGCTGCCGGCTGCATCGGGTTACAGCGCTATGAAATATAATACAAGGATGTGTGCAGATTGTTAAAAAGCAGCTTGTTTAAGATCACATCTGAAATCTGGTGCAGAAAGCTCGAGTGTTATTGAATTATTCAAGGTTGTTGGGTCTTTGAACTTTACAGAAAAAAGCAGCAGCTCTCAAATGAAAATTGAGTCATATGTTTTGAGCGACTTTTTACTCCTCATCAGATACAGCAACCTTAATATCTCATTCTGGAAATAAGCTTTTCCAAAATACATTTATTATGTAACTCCACAGCCCTGTTGGAAGAACTCAAGCACCCTTGCATTGAAACCACCTGTAAAGTTCAACTGTGTTAGTTTGAACTAGTTCAAACTGAATGTCATATAATATTATCATTAAGTATCTTTTTATACACTGGAACTGTTTGAGTTAGTTTGGACAAATTGTGTTCACACCGTACGCCTTTTGGAGTATTTATCCACTATTATTATTTCTGCCATCATTGGTAAATATATTTATTCATTAAATCAACTTATTTCATCCATTTATCCAATACTTTACTTTACTATTTTCCCGCACCCTCCATCGCAAACGGTTAGTTTTTTTGCCCTTCTACCTTTAGAAAGTAAGGTCAGATAGGCTTGAAAGCAGGCTAAAGAGAAAGGATAACATGCAACATACAGGGTGTTCCAAACCCATGGCGCTGTAGGTAAGGACTTAGCCTTGGTACACGGGCTGTAGCTCTACCAGGGAGCTACGTGGTTAAATCCTAACTCATGTTGCTAAAATTGTACAGATTGTACAGCTGACACAATATGTTGATATTCCTTTTTCTTAAATGGTTAAGCTACTACACAATCTTTTCATGTACCCTCTATGATCATGTCATAGATCACACGTGCCTCTGTTTTCGAGGAAGTTGGTGATCTGGCGACCTTTCCTTACAATGGCTCACTATCACGCATTGCCGTGACATGCCAAGGCTGCCTTGTTGAAACTGGGCAAGAACAGAAGACATTGCCTGTCAAATGTGCGAACGTACACTTGTTTGCGTGTGTGTGAGTGTGCACAAGCTTGTGAATGTATGTGTCTTTCTCTTTGTGCTCAGTCTAGAGTGATTGATTTTGAAGTGTAGAATCTTGACAGAGTGTTCGACTATCCCAGGAGGCACGAGACCACAGGGCCGAAACAGACTAGCAGCCATGGCTTTCTTCATCTCCCTCTTTCTTCTGTTTCTCTCTCTGTACCCATTCTCCTTTGGCCTCTCTCATCCTCCATCAATCCCCCTTTCAAGCTAACCCCTTTTCCTCCTTTCAATTCCTACCCACCTCTTTGATGGGTTTATTGATATGTAATATTGATATTTATTGCTGGCTAAAATGAACCGCCGTCTTGCAGGTGGTGGGTGGGGATTTCTGATGTGGGTCAATAAGAGACAGACATGCCTGGTGATTTGCTTTGAGGGAATTCACAGCTGCTGTAGCTTATACTACTGAGACATAACCCGTGTCAAACTCTCATCCATAGGAAGAAGAAAACCAACAGAGATGTAAAATGGAGGGGTCTCAGGGAACATTGCAGATTTTCAATATTGTTTAGATAGATTGTAGAGAGTGTGAATAAGCTATCACCTATCACTTACTGTCCTCAGCTATGTGTATATAGATACTGTACTGGGAAGGGAGTGAGGAAATAAAGAGGTTCTGTTAGACTGGCAGTAGCTAATTAATTTATAAGTGCTCCTTCTGCCCTTATGTCATATATTTGTGGTAGTCTGAAAACTATATCAAAGTTGAAAATATCAAATTCAATTTACACTACACGTGTGACATCACCATGGCTACACAATTCAGATGAATTTCTTGAAATTACTCTGATGATTGACTATATGTGTCAAATCAAAGAAAATAACTCTGTAACATCACCCAGCAGAGCTGTGTATGATCTCGCTAAACTAACTCAATACAGCTGTGAAAATCTCATATTTGAATTTCTGAATTGTACTGTAGTATCTCCAACCTGCAGGTTGTCACGAGGACTGGGGGTAACAAAACAGAGGCACTGCTCCTCTCTGCTCCACCATTAGTGATGTCGTGTCACCCACTCCTGGGGCTCCGGCTTTGTTTTCCCATCATGCCCTCTCTGCCTTCTGGTTGGTTTAAACAAGCAGTATTCTTCTTCAGCCTTTCAATTATACCATGCCCCGCAGCAGCACCCTGCACCGCCTCTATACACTGAGACGGGAGCTGAGCGAGTGGGAGGGATTGATTTGAATTTGGCATTTAATGGTATTTCTGTATATTGGTATTGTCATTGGTTGGTTTAACTCTTTTTCACAAGATTTATTTTCTGTATTGTTTGGAGGGAAACACCCATACAGAGGAAACGGGAAAAAATTGAAAGCAACCCTTGAGATAGACCCCATTTTGGGGTGAACCCTGGGCTGTGAAAAAATGAAACCCAAGAGTTAATAAGACACAATCTAATTTAATTTTCACCCTAAAATATATAAAAATAAACCCCTCTCTCAACTTCTTAAGTGTCAAAAACTCTCCGCAGCAAATCTCTCCCTGTCTCCTTGACTCTGAGTCCCACGGCAGCTAGACACGGGTCAAGTTCTCCTATTGAAAGGGTGATATAGAGGCTGAAACCCTACAACCACAAAAGCAGGCCGTCTAGACAAGGCCCCACAGTCCTGACCCCAGTTAGACCCTGTCCCCCCAGGGGCCCATAATACCTTTGTTTCCATGTTGATCAATTCTATTTCCTGTCGCACTAGCCGTACTACAAACACTGTGACATTCAAACTTCTAAACTTGGACTACAGGCATGTGAATAGCAATAAGTGACTTACATTTGTGGAAAAATAATTCAGGTTTTATGTTACGGATATGAAGGCAAACAACAGATTGAGAATTTCTTGTATCTACTAAAACAATTTTTTTTAACTAAATACACCAAAGTGCTTCTTAGTTAGCAAACAAAACAATTGGAGAAATGTGTATCACTAAATTGTGTTGTTAAAATGTGGTTGAAATAATACTGAGTTTGTTTCACTCAGCTGACTTTTCTCGGTGTGACGGTGGTGTGAATAATATCCGTTGACTTAGGGTCCTTGGTTCCCATGGACACTTGTCTGGATTTGGTGTTTTGGGGGGTTCAGTCTGGCGATTTAGACATGAATTATCATCTAGCCGTATATTAACATACAGCCTTAGACAGAGTACACAAGAGCAGGACACTTCTATTCAATGGCCCATGGGGAACACGGTCTGCTGGCCTGAGACTCATAGTGTCTGTCTTACCGCCCGGCCTGCTCATTGCGAGGTGTTAAGCTAATTAACTAGTGTTTACACATACATGTGTGCACTCTGCATGAATACACTGTGTTTTGTTTACATGCCAACAATGATCATTTGACCAGTAGAAAGGAGCTTCATAAAACAAGGTTGTGAAAAAAAGCGAGAATACACACACACAAAAAAGAGAGATATTTTGGCAACAACAATGCTTAAACAAAGAAAAACAGCCACATATTTTTATCATTCAAAATCTAATACCCTTTGTTGTATAATCTGTGATAGAAGCCTGGGACTATAAGAAAAGTAGGCTGTATAAAGATAACACCTGAAACAAAGAACCATCATATAGCAGTTTATAGCTGCAATAAATGGGCACAATTTGTTTCACAATATTTAAAAATAAATAAATGTAAAACACTTTGTAAATCAATTATCTGTCTGGGTAATTCATTCTCATTAAAAACCAGATCAGTACCAGAAAACATCATTCAGTAATTGAATACAGTACAAGGGGAAACTCTATTTCCTGTTCTTTGTCCTTCATTTACTGCCACCGTGCCAACGCAGAGATGAAAACCACAACACGGGGTCTTGCTAGTTATCTAGCGTTGTGCCATACAGACTCCTTGTCCTCCCCTCTCCATCTTGTGCCTCCCTACAGAGAGCCATCAAGTGTAGTCTAAGTCATTCTCGATTACAGTATGTATTTATAGACAGTAGAGTCAGGACCCAGGCCCTGTGTGCATGCACCTCTAAAAGTGTGTGTGTGTGTGTGTGTGTGTGTGTGTGTGTGTGTGTGTGTGTGTGTGTGTGTGTGTGTGTGTGTGTGTGTGTGTGTGTGTGTGTGTGTGTGTGTGTGTGTGTGCGTGTGTGTGTAGGTGTTTCCACCTCAAACTGCATAAAAGCTAGAGCCCAGAGTCTGGTGACTCACCCAGCTACTGGACGCTACCACCAGGAGAGATGACGTCACCTGTCCTGAGATTTACTGACCGCACTGCCCTCACTCTGATCCAGGTCAGAGAGGAAAAGTGCCACAGATTGTCTGTCATGTCGGAGCTTAAAGACACTGCTTCATTTCCCCATTTTCGGAGCACAGGTCAAAGTAAATATCTGGCATTGTACTTTGTGAAAATGAAGGTGGAGAAGCCAAAGTTGTTTTTAGAAGCCAGACAGTACAGTATAATTGTAAAATTGTGCATTACAGTTGTTATCTAGCCCTTTGTCTTATCCATCACCAACACTGTCATTCACTTGCTGTCTGTGTGTGTGTCCAGAAAAACTGTCTCTCATGCCCAAGTTTGGAAGAAGCAGACCCGTGAACATGCATACAATCACATATGCACACACACGCACAAACACAGGGCTGAGGCCTTGGTGTTGCTGATGTTTGAACATTTCAATTGAGAAGACTATAAGACCTGCAGCTGCCTGTCTCGTCTGGTTGAATAGGGGGGGCTTTTTTGGGCGGGCAGGGGAGAAGGCGGTGAATCCCAGATGAGAGATGAGGCATATTGAAAACTATATTAAATTACCCTGATTAACAATTTAGCCACGATCAGGCTAGCTGTGGGGGTGCTCTATGGGGAGGCCCACAGACTATTCTTCCCCACAGCGCCAGGGTCGAAAGGTGCCCCAAGTTCACAGGCTCAGGCCCTTTGTTATGCTAACACCCTATCCCAAATCAGCTGCCTGCTTCATGGCCAGACACAAGCACTTCCCTGAGAATTTTCTGGGAGTCGTCATTCCATTTCATCTTAACCCCCCCCCCCCCTTTCTCTCAACACACACACACAGACAGTCTGTATTGTCAAATTCCATGCGCAATTCAACATTTTTTTCAAGTAGATAATTAGTCGTGGGGTATTCTGTCTATATCCTTGAGCAATATTAAAGATGCCTTTATTTTTTTGTCATTTTAGGCTTGAATACTCTAAGTGTAAAATGTTGTATTGTTTACTTTATTGTTCTGTCAGATTTGTTTTATTGTTATTATGAAGTAATGGGGAAAAATCTCATTTCAATTTCTTTGCAAGTGCAAGTTCGATTTGAAAAAGCAACAACTAGGTACTCAAATAAAGACTGAAAATAATATGTTTCCATTTCTCTGTCTCTAGGGAGGGATGATCAATAAACATTACAGGCCAGTTGATAAGACATGTAGTAGAGGTCAAGAGTCTAATGCGGGTCAAACACCCTTGACCTAAGGTCAAAGTGTTTAGCGTGAACATGCTGTTGGTGCAGAGTCACATATGTGTAAATCTTGACTCTATAATGATGAAATACTTTTTGGGGGTAATTAAGAGTTTTTACAAACAGTTGTAGATAGTGAGAGCTTTATTTTATTTCTCAAAACATTTTATCATATCAGAAAAATCTAACAATATTTACAAAACTTATTTATCCAAAAATAATTATACCATGTGATCTAATTATTTGTATGTCCTTAGGAAAATCACATTTGTAATAAAAACGTATTTCAATTTAAGAGATTTATAATATATGATGCGCGCGCGAACACACACACACACACACACACACACACACACACACACACACACACACACACACACACACACACACACACACACACACACACACACACACACACACACACACACACACACACACACACACACAACCTCCCTCACAAACACAATAATGACATCAACAACAGCAGCAATGCATATATCGCATAGAAATTGAATAAATGTCTCGAAAAACATGCAATATAATTATATACCAGTGTTTGGAAGGCACTGATTGCGTACAGCCATGGTCCTGAGCTGTAGGCGTGTATAACTGCCCTCGTCTCTCACTCACTACCGCTGAGCCAAAACCTCAACCATGGGAGGGAAGAAAAAGAAATTGTCATCAATGTAAATTAGAGCCCAGAACCTGGAAAGCCTTATTTAAGTCACCGGTTTTCCAAAAAGCCAAAATCACAGGCTTTCACCTCCAAATGTTGTTGTCAAACACAACTACAGATGCTCCACATTAGCACAAGATAGTCATATCCATGGATTAGTCTGCAGTCGCTTAAAAAAACGTCTCCACACTCAGGCTGCCACAAGAGAAAATAAGGACGCTTCTAATTCTGCCAGCATAATTGCCTGATTATAATGAGCTACTCTCTCTCTCTCTCGCTCTCTCTCTCTCTCTCTCTCTCTCTCTAGCTCTGCCTTTATTTCTGTGTGTCTGTTTCTGTACACACACACACACACACACACACACACACACACACACACACACACACACACACACACACACACACACACACACACACACACACACACACACACACAATGTAGCCTAATTCTGATATAAATCAGTCTTCAATTGAATAGGGGAAAAAAATCTGCATTAATATTTCCTGGCACTGCAATGGCGCTCTACAGTGTTTTCCTGAGAGTTCCATAGAGAACAGAGATTTAGAGGAGGAAATTAAATATACAGCTAAACAACACAAATAGTAAAACAAGCCACCTAGCCTAACAGTGAAATAACTGATTTTTTTATTGACTGCAAACAGGTAAGTCTGCCAGTAACGGTGGGGTAATATGGGGCAAAGCTTACACCACTTCGCCTTATGTTGCATTGTTATTACGTTATGACTGAAGATGAATAAAGAAAACGGCAGTGTTCAAGATTAAACTAACCCTGAGGAGCAATCACTGAACTCAATTTGATTAAAAAAAGATACAAATTGCAAATGTGGTCCATCTTAAAATCATATACTCAGTGTAGGAGTGAGTATTTAAAAACATTTTTTTTGGAAAAGCATCTAAGTGGAATTTATATTTTCAATTCTTTATTATACATCAACAAAATCTTGTCGTTGAGAAATACTTTGAGTACGAAATATCAAAAATCCTGAAACAATTAAGGAGGGGCCCAAAAACATCAGTCGGAATGGATTAATCTCATGGTTCACAATGAGAAACCGCCAGAAGAAAAATTATGATTTAATATTGAGATTTTATTACAGTCATATCAACTAGAGTCAATTTAATTGCATTTTCTGTGACCATTTTATATTCAAATGAGAATAGAATGGCTTCATTAAAAAAATGGTAGTGTAATATATATTCCTTTTCTGTTCGATTTTATGTAACTTTTATAAAAAAGCAGCAATAAAGTCATTGTTTATTATTGTTTTTCAGTTCCATTTATGCATGTAGGCTTTATTACCACGTTAAGCTTTGTAAAGTTAAGTAAAAGAGAAAAGACACACACCTGAAATGCCAAATACTTAAACCAGTTGGACATTTTACAAAAAAACGTGCGTCCAAAGTTTTAGAGCGTATTTGTTATTCTGTCTGCAATGTTTTCACTTTGCTATAGCATACGTTGCCTTGTTCCACCAGGATTTGTTCTTTCATCCTTTCAAAGCTGCCTAAGCCCGGACGCAGGCTAAACGAGCATGCCCACTCATGAATGCTGTTGCTTAATTACAATCCCTGATGGAAAAACCGCTAAGGGAGATGCTTGAAAGCGGTGACACTTTAGGATAGAAACAGAACCTTTTTTTCTACAACAAAAGAAAAAATGTATGTGTTCAAGTGTATATGAACGTCATTAATTGTAATAGGTGTAATTTTTTCCCAGCCCCCACATGAACAAAACAAAGGCATTCTTCAAGTGCGTCAATTTCATTGCCAGAAATTAGAATGATGTATGGAACGGGGACCTTGGAAGGCTCTGTTACTGTGTTTGATGCAAAGGTGCAGTGTTATCTGAATGGGATCTAATGTCAACAGTGGTTTGGATTGACATTAATACACAGTATGTATTTGAATAGCTGCAGAGAATCCAGAAATAATTGAAAAAAATAATTAGATGACTGTTGGTTACAGCCTACATTAAATTCAACAACAGGCTAAATTAAACACAAACACCAAACAGGAATGAAGCACGTAAAATCAAATGATTGTATTACCAGTAAGATTAAGAATCAGCTGTTGTTTAACATACAAATCTTGACTTTGTCCAGCATTATATTGTGAACACACACACTGTGCAGTACTGAATTTGAGGTAATATCGTTTGGAAATTAAGGTTGTGCATCCCTGAAATGTAATCCTGACACCTTCAAAACCTGCACTAAATTGTTGTACATCATTTTCCACAGTGAATTTCAAGGGTAAGATTTTGTGGTTAACCAAATATGTGTTTCGAAAGCCACATTACTCTATTTAAGAAAAAAGCTCACATTTTCTTTAAAGGAACTCAACGCTACACATAAATTATTCAGTAGTATTTGCATTTGCATTGTAATTTGCATCCTTGTAGATTACAGAGAATAGAGAAGGCGGCGCTGCACCAAAGAGAATTACATTCCAAAACATTTTCAGTCTTACTGGTGACGGGTTGACATGGATTTTTGTTCCACTTTCCTGCTTCGAGGTATACTGCTGAGATCAGTGACACACATTTCAAACTGTTGTTTGATTAATAAAAGAAGGAAACAATGTATAATGCTAACCAGCACTCACACACAAAAAGCACTGCCATTAAAAATGAATCATGACATTGAACAATGAGTCTATTTGATTGACTAGGCTGAGATTTTTACTGTAATATTCTCATCATCTTTATTTATATTGTAAGGCTTGTGAGTTGAAACTCAAAGGAACCAGTAGGCACGGAAGAGATGTCATATGGATTAAACACTGGGAAGGAGTGTGAAATTCTCACAGTACACTGAAGATTCTGGCTATTATGTTTCATCTAAAAATAACAAGCCAGACTAAAAAGAACAGACAACACTCCATAAGAAAAGAAAAAAAGACACAAGCTCCAGAGAGAATAGCGTTCAAACAGCAGCAGTAATAGTGCTGAGTGTGATATGGAACACAACGAGGAGAATGTACAGTATGAGACTCCCTTCAATTATAAAGGAAAAGGAAATCAGTGTGAAATGTACGGAGTAACCCAGATACTGAAATAAAACATTGCTAGTCCTTCTCTAGAGCCATGTTTTTATTAAAATATATGTATATGTTCACGTGAATTAACTCATCACTTAATATTAATTGTATTCATCGCTGACATAATGATTAGTAAACAGTTATCTTTAGAGTGATATCTTCCAGGCCTCAGGGCTGAAATTGCATTTTTTTAGAGAGGAACATTTGTAAGAGAGTAGATTGAGACAGTGTGGTGACACACTCCTGCAGTGTGTGTGTGTGTGTGTGTGTGTATGTGTGTGTCCACATACCACGAGGGGCTGGTAAGATGCATCAAGGGGGTGGGGTAGGTATCCCTGCATTAAGCGAGGAGGGATTAGACAATGTATGCGCATGTGCAAATATAGCCTTGCCATTTTACACCCACATGTTGATGTACATGACAGTCTGTGTCTACTGTTGCCAACACATAAATGCAAAAACATGTGTACTGTTTGTTTCAGAGTTCAACATTAGATTTGATCATAGCCATGCTGTATATGGAATTCAAACTGTTATTTTTCTTTCTAAATGTAGAAAATTGATGTGTCTCAACATAAAAACATAAAAAGATGAAGATAAAGAAGAGTACAACAAAATAGTTCAAGAGCATCAGAGCCAGTGACACTATCAGAATCAACAAACTGATCAGGAAAGCTAGCTCGGTCATCGGCATCAAACGGGACCGTTTTGAAGCTGTGGTGGAGACGAGGACACTGAACAGACTGTTATCCATCATGGATAGCCCCACCCACCCTCTCCACCTGCAGCTGGACAGACAGCGGAGCTCCTTCTCCAACAGACTGCTCCAGCCCAGCTGTCACAAGGATATATTTAGGAGAACATTCCTGCCTACTGCCATATCACTCTATAACAATTCACCCCTGAATGGCAGATAACTCTGCTATCCACAGTTTCTATTGCATTATTGGACTTGAACCCACGCTGTACATTTCACATTTAGATTCTATTTAATATTCCATTCCTCAAACACTTAATGTATATACAATATCCTACTTTATACTTATATTTTTGTTTATATTGTGTGTACATTGTGTATGTATATTTTCATTTTGTATGTATATTTTTTACATTTGTTTTGCCATTTTATTTTTATTGAACTGCTGTAATGCAAATATTTCCTAAATTGGGATCAAAGTACTATATCTTTCATCTGAAAGTATGAGCAACGGCCTACCATACAATTAAGTAGCATATCAAAAAGTAATATTGCTAAATATTCCCCCTTTTTTTAAATATAGAAAGCATTTCATTCAATGTTTGTGTGAAATTGCTTTAAGTGATACAGATATCACTATTCCTAATTGTCCTTTAAACTTTAGCAGAACCTCATATCGGTTCCACACTTAAGAAACTACAACTGTTAATCCTTTACTGAGTTTTCACCTTTCACTCTCTGAGAGGGATTGTACATTTGGCTAATCATTTCATGAATCAGTCACATTAAATCAAAACAGAGTAACCTTGTGCATCATTAGGATTGCATATCAGATTTCAAGTCCTTTAAACGTCTGCACTAACTGCCAAGCATTGGTATGATGGATGTTAAAATACAACCACTAAAATCAACCTATTTGTCACATTTGTTGGATTTTGTGACCACAGGATTCAGAATACATGTGATGCATTTCATTCTTTCTGAAAGGCCTCTTGCGTGTTATATCTGTAGATTTGCTTCCCAGTTATTGACATTATAAATGTCAAAGTAGCCGCCCTTAAAAGTCACCTTGGTGAAGGGGAAAGACAGCCAACAGTCCTAGATATTTTACTTATTGATGCATACAGCCGCAAAGCAAAATGCATACTATCAATAACCCCATTCCGAGGTAAATCAATGAAGTCAAAAACCGGGAGAATATGATTAGCCTATTCTTCGAGATACTGATTCGGGATTGCAGGCATATGATGCCACAGTGTATAAGTATACTGTCTGATGTAAGTACAGATCATGGATGTAAGTACCAATACACTGATCTGTCATGTGTGGTGGTGTCGCTTTGCTCTCTTCCGGTTGCAGCGGTCCTAAAGCATACTTATAGAGGTCCTGATTTATCCTAATCAAAATGATAATGTCCAAATACAATTTTAAATAAAATATAGAATTATAAAACACAAGTCTTTATTCAATATAATTTATAATAACAGTTTTAGTTTAATATATTTTGATCCGAATAATTAAATCGTCTTATTTCCCTCTTTGTGTTCAGGCATATTGGAAGGCACGATCTTACCCAGAGTTCCAGCGTGACCTCTACTGCAGTTGAAATTACTTGGGAGAGGAGGTTGAATCCATTGATTTTAGGACGATGTAACCCAAGTCTGCGAGGATACGGTGACAATTTGAATGAGAATCCCCTTCAGTTTGTGCATAAACATCGTAAGAAGGGCTTATGTGCTCCTCGCCGCTTGATTTCCGACTCGGGGTGCTCAGTGTTGTCGGGGTACAGTCAGTTTCAGCTGCACTGCATCAACATGGTAAGTGCTACAGCGAACACCTGAACGCAACGGTTTCTCTTTATTGTCGCATTGCATTGATGGAGGAATGTTGCTCACATCAGTTGTAATGCAGACTACTTAATACTTAAACTTTGCTGACTGATTTATGTTTTTATTATATGTGTGTTGCGATTGCAGTGTACCGTTAGCTTAGCTTGTTAGCCAATTCAAGTAGCCGGCTAGTCAGTGTAGCGGTTTAGCTAGCATTAGCTCAGAGGGACCATTAACTGCAGTCCAGATGTTTATAGTTCATAACGGTTACTGATACAAGTGATGTTCACTTGCATACAATGTATGGGTGTGCTGGTGTTAGCTCTCGTTTCAGTGTACATGTTGAAGACAAGTTACCAGTATAAGTTACACTAACAAGCGGTTAGCATAACGTTGCCACTAAGCCGGCAGCAAGATACCTTTGGGAAAAGTTCACCTACCTGACCTGAGCAGTTTGACCTCCGGATATTCCGACCTGATCTGAAGCTCATTGGGTCTATTTTATTTGTAATTTCACAAGATTTGGTTAAGGACTCTGATAGTTATTTCAAAGGTTTATGCAAACCTGCCAGGAAACTGTTTGCAGTGTAAACCTATGATTGTACTACTAATAGTCAATGAAGGGAGATTTATAATGGCATCCGTGATGGTGTGAATTTGTTCTAGCACCAAACAATTTCACATTTTCCTCCAAAACACATGCGGTGTCTTCAATCTCAAACAGTTGGCATTAAATATAACAATAACATTAAGATAGGATGACTTCACAACTGTTGGAGCTCCAAAAGCTTTTGTTTGGATTTTTGTTTATGACTATTTGGACGAGTACATTTATAGTATTCTTCAAATCATATAATCAGATTGTCCACAATCTGCTGATCTGTTACAGCAGCTAGGACATGGCTATATTCACAGCACAGATAGTCATTCATTCTTGAAATTAAGCTGGTAGAAAAACAAAGAAAATCTGAGTATTTCCAGTGTATTGTACTACAAGCATGGTATACTGTATTACTAGGCGATATGGGGACTAAACTAATTGCTCTATATCCCAGAAATAACTAAGATCCAGGATTTCATCCAGTCTTACTTACTATAAAATTAACATTAGACATATTTCTATATACAGTATCTCCCATTTTATCTACACCTGCCATATTCCTATTACGGAAGTGTAGTCTCAGATCTCAAACACGCAATAGTTGAAAAGTTTACGTAGAAAGATAAATACATCAAGATAAAAGAAACTAGCGAAGCATCGGCCAATAAGGGGTTTTGCTCTTTCAAAGTAAGTTGCATTGCCAAAATAGTAGTGAGGTGTTGGAGCTCTTATGGGTGGTTGTTATCACTACTGCTGCTGCCTCGTCTTACCCCCTACAGATTTCATTTGGTTGTTGTGTGGAGGGGGTCAAGCGGTATGGGAAAGATAAGAGAGTCCATGCTGGCTCAATTTCCCCCAGGCCAGAGATCCTTGCAGGGTCCCCACAGAGAATGGTCAGCATCCACCAAACTATGGTTTACTTTTGACCTATATATCATGACCACTCCTCAGATGAAGAATGTCTTGAGTCAGAAAGGTTGGGTTTGGACACGCATTACATCTTAGCGAGTACAATTTAATGGCACCAACTCTCCTCTCCGTGACTCCAAACGAGGTATTGACTTCAGATTTTGGAGCTTACCACATGCTGGGGACTCTGGGGATCCCCATGACCAATCCAAAATCTAGGTCTAGTGCAGAGTCCAGACTCATCCCCTGTTTGAGGTGTCTTGTCCTTCCTTCCTCTAGTCTACACCAACAGACGTATAGGGTTAACCATCATTTAGAAATACATTTACTAATATCACGCACAGGGTTGTTCATTATAGTTTTTGTTGTATTACTGTGTGTACATCATGTTGCTCATCATAAAGGTTATACTCAAAGCAGATATAGTGTGAGGTTAATAGGCTCATGCAGTGCAGCCTGAAACCCCAATTTATTTTATGATAGTTCATGATGAAGTATAATAATGGAATACAACATTTTAATTTCTAGATATTTTGTGTTCAAGCTACTTTGGATTAAGTTAGTTTAAGAATGAGCTGAATGTTTAAGTAAATATGCTGGAAAGCGGGACCCAGTGCAAAGCATATACCAAAACTAGAGTCATAGCTCACACATGACAGACTGACCCAGAGGACACCTTTTCAGGATTTGCATGTTAACAAAGACTGTTTTTTTACTGAATACATTTTCCATTCTGTGATGTTTCTTTATGAACTACTGAGCTATTCTCAAATCCACCAAAGTGCAGCTCAGGCAAAAGGAAATTAGCATTCTGAATTGCCACTTTTGGGTGAATGTAGGCTGTATTGAGGAGAGTTGAGAGAGGGAAGGGAGTTTTGTTAACACTAATATTATTGACGTGTAAACAAACATCATGTTGGGTAAACAATGAAAGCTACAGGATGGATTGCTTTATTTATGTTATGAGTTTGCAAGGGTAGATTCACTGCCTAGGTGCTCAAAGAGATATAAGATCATGGTGTTGGAAGTAACTCTTTTATTGGGGATTAGTTTGGTAATTGGTTCTCTCACTCCTCGATAGTGTGTAGGCACAGATATCAATGATTCCTAGTGATTGCCAAAAAAAGATAGGCCAACCCGCAGACCTTACCTGCAGTGAAAGGATAAAAGCACTGCATGACAGGAATGATTCTGGCCTCTTAAGCCTAAGTGAATATTGATCTTAGTGTGCTGGGTTGATATTGAGCTCCTTATGTTGCTAAATCTTTGGGTACCTACCAAAGGAGCGCAGGCTGTTCATGATCCTGGGCACATGGAGGCTGTCATTGTGACAGATGTTGGAGAAATAGTTTATACACCACTAAATTAAGTCGAACTGCGGTACTTTTTAATGGTGAGTTCATTTTAAAATGCCTTTTTAATGTGTCATTGTGATATGTTAAAAGGTGACTATTACATGTTCTTGTGTTGAGGTACATATGACAATGCCTGTTATTAATACGGCATTAACCATAACTATCATGGTACTGTATATTTCCATCACAAAAAAACTCTTTAAGTTAATAAGTGTTCCTTTTTTAAAAAATTTTTTAAACGTTCCTACTTATTTCAACATTGCCTGCAATAGCCTGATACAGCCATGTCTTTTAGAAGGGGACCACTATTTTGGTAGAATCAGTGCAGTATAGAGCCATCTCGTCTGGTTGTATAGATCGCCATGTCAGCCAATACAAGGTCATCATATCAACTGTTTCACTAATCATGTAAGAGGCGTCTTTAGTTAGTGGTTGGAAACCCCAGACACTTAAACATATCATGTTGCTGACTGATGTCACATGAGAGTTGTTAGGGACATCTGCTAGTCAATCGCATTTAACTCAATGTGTAAATCATGTTAGGGCACTCAAGAACGGATATTTGGATGAAATCTAAGCGTGTTGTCAGCCTCAAAGGTAGCCATAGTGTTTCTTTTTAGTTTGACAACTATGGGGGCCTTTAAAGTTAGGGTCTTATAATACACACCAAACATATAGTGGCTTCTAGTAGAATAGAAAAGTAGTTATAAAACGTGTTTTGAGGAATCTAACACGGCCTTCTTCATCTTGATGGTTTGTCTGAATAATACGTGTGTGACTCCTGGGTCCTGCAGAGTGCACTCCCAATCTCCATTCATAGTAAAATGAAGGTCATTCTGTGTTTGAGCTCTGGATCCTTATCAAGGCTGTTGAGCCAAATCTTTCAACAACTTTCCCTTTTACAGTATAAGAAAACATGCTGTGGTGTTTCATGGTCAAGGGTTTACCGTCAAGTTTAGGATTTACTTTTGCCCGCTTTATAAATCAAACACTTTATCTAGAGAAAATAGCCATGCAGTCTGGCCAAAAGCATTCAACTTCTTGGGACCATGAATATGCTCATGATGTCATGGCGATGTAACACTACTTTCTGTTTATCTTTTGTTTGTTTTTGGCATCATAGTCAAGATATAGAAAAGGCCAGCGGTCTTGGTCAAGATTATTTTATAATATCACATGCATATGCAGTTACATGCTGTTGCCAGATGATCAGAGATGCTATGACTTTTACATTTTGAGATTGGTAATCACATTTACACAAATCTTATTGCATTTTAGAGGTAGATTATAGCTTCAGCCGTTAAGTCTATATAAAGCTGTATTCTTATGGGTAGCTGCTTTATGTCATGCGCAATTACTATTTAAATGTGATTTTTAAACCCCCTTCCTTTTTTCCACAGGGTGTGATCGGTGTGCAGCTGGTGGTTACCATGGTAATGGCCAGTGTAATTCAGAAAATCATACCTCATTATTCCTTCGCAAGATGGCTACTCTGCAGTGGCAGGTAATGCAGAATCCTGTGCATGCTGTTTCAGTTTCTCTCAATGCTACTGTTTAATTTCTTTAATTTACCTGCCCTCTAAGAACTCTTATTTTTTCAAAGAGTCCAGAACAATGGGGGTGAAAATGTTTAAAATAGAAGAAGAAAGAGAGTCATTAGATCACACCGCAAAGACCAAAGGGTATCCAATATTGGGAGGACCCGAGAGGACAGTGCATAAAAATAAAAGTGCTGGCCTCATTTCCTCTAATTAGTGCCACGTTTTTCAGTAAACAACTTTTCGGAACACATTTAATTATTAATTGTTTTTCTTTTCGGGGCAATTTCGTAACATTTTCTGAAAACGTTTGCCCTAGGCCGAAAAGCCCAAAGTGGCTCCACCAGAATATTTAGTAATTCATTTCCCATAATAAATACATGTTCAAAGGGACAAACAAGCTGTGCTCCTTCTCTCCCCCCTCTGCCACACAGAGTGCTTGTTAAGATGCTCTGACAAGTGGGTTTCTAAACAAAGTGAAGGAAGGAGCCTGGAATGGTTTTTACCAAATGGATGGTCCTAAATTAGCTCATATTTCAAACTCCGTCCTTAAGGACAGATAACCTTGCTGTGGTGAAGCCTCACACACGTGCTTTTAAGATGTGTTTCGATGATATAAAGTGGAGGTCTAAAAAATGTCTGTGTGTTGGGGAGTTAATCATAAAGCTTAGAGCTGTTACACATTAAGGCTTCGAGTTATGCGTTTGATATTATTGCTTTAAGGTGCGATGTAAAGAAATGTAAGTAATTGAATTCCACGTGTTAGAAGTCATTATATAGTATTTTTTGTCCAAGTTTACAGTATTTCCTATACTAAACAATCATTATGGTAGATATGTTAACATTATATGGTTTTATAATTGCTTTGTATGACTGCTAATATAGCGTGGTTTCGTTTTTTTCAAAATATCTGCTTTATTGCGTCCTCTTTCCTTTCGAGCCTGATTCCTCACCCCTCTGCTCTTCTTTGTTCACAGTCTGCGGTGGTATCAGCACCCTACGGAAGATGAGTTGAGGAGCTTAGCTGGGAAACAAAAAGGACAGAAGAAGAAAGACAGGTACGTAGGGAGGGCGGGGGGGTGGTGGAATGAAGAAGGGCTATTGTTTGGGGGTTGGGGAAAATGCAGTGGCACAGAGGAGGTACGAAAGGCACCCCTTTCATCAGAGAGGCATGAAAAGATGAGAAGCAGACATTTGAGATGGATGGAGACCACAGGCATGTCGGCAAACAGATGAAGCTGATGTGTTTATGTGGCTCATTTAAGGCCTGTTTGAAGTAAGGAGACAGAAGTCTGTTTTTGTTGTTTTGTTCCTTTATGGCTCTTCATCGAGACTCAGAGCAACTGAGCTTAGAAGTGGCCCTGTCATAGCGGATGTGAGGAAAGTTGGTTCTATTTTTTGGAGCCATTACTATTAGGATATTTTAGGGGATGACACTTTAAAAGGAGTGCATCTTCTCTGAAATCAAAGTTTCCCAAACAGCATTATATCTTCAAAATGGTCAGATGTCAAACTTTGATTATTGCAGATCATTTTCCATCAAGGCTACTTTGCAATTCAAAAAACAATACTATTCAACGTTCTCAGGCTGCAGGTGGAAGTTGAACCATATGTTGAACACATAAATGAAGTGGTGTTTTCTTTTTTAAATATGAATTTAAATTGAATTCACAACTGAGCGTTAATCCTCACGGTGTCCAGCTTCTAACTTTGTGGGGCTGTCTTTTCTCTGGCCCTGTATGAGGTAGAAAGAGGCTCTCAAACACCACATGTTCAGTAATCCCTTCAAGGAAAAGATGGGACAACTGTCAGTTTGCCAGCTCGTGCCATTCCGCTCAGTTCCCTTTGTTGAACTCCCGACTCCCTCAGTCAGGGGTGAAGCTGAGCCCCCTTTTTTCCTGTCAGGTGCCTCACAGATGAAGTCTGTCCCGGGCATGTTTGGCCCTAGAGTCTTACAGTGGTATTGTCCTCTGAATCTAGTGCACACAGGGCTGAACAAACAAAGCCCAGAACTGAGGAGGCCACCGTACAGCTCTTAAGGCCCAAAGTACAGCTCTGCATTTGCCTGCTGTTTGATATGGAGCACAGTCTATGCTTTGACCCCTTTGGTCATGGAAGAGTCCAGTAGCATTAGTAGCAACAGGGGTAACTAGAACTCTGCCAAATGTTAGCATTGTAAGACAAAGGCTTCAAAAGGCATAGGCAACATGGTGTTGGAATTTAAACGTAGTTTTTTCCTCACAGGAAAAAGAAATGTTGATGCTTGAGGATTCTTTTAATTTCTAATTTCCTTGTTTCTGTTATATTTAGTTTTTTCTGCTCTCCCCTTTCTGCTTCAGGAAGCACAACGGTCACCTAGACAATAAGCTACTAACAGTTCCCAAGGACATCGACTTACAGCTGGAGACGAAATGCATCACAGAGGTCGACACGTTAGGTATAAATGTCTCCTCAGTTTAATCCTAACTTTTACATCACACACTCCTTTTCACTTTTGCTTATACTGGGCTGTATATATTCTATTATTGAATATAATCATTAAATGGAATTCTCTTCCCCCCCCCAGCGTTGCACTACTTCCCAGAGTTCCAGTGGCTGGTGGATTTCACCGTGGCGGCGACTGTGGTCTACCTGATAACAGAACTGTACTACAGCGTGGCTCAGCCCTCGGGAGAGATGAACATCAGCGTAGTCTGGAGCCTGCTAGTGCTTGCTTTTGTCCTGTATCCTTACATCAGTCACTCTTAACATCTTGTCTTTTTTTTTTATCTGACTGTTAAATCTATCTTGTGATTTCGTTTTCAATGTTCTTTAAATTGGCAACGTATTTCTGTCATTATGTGGGTGGGGTTGGCAACATATGGGGTTTCAGTGGAAGAATGTTCTCCTACGTGCTCTCCCATTTTCATTATTCTCAATTCATCCCCACCATGCTATGCATGTCATAGGTTAACATCTCTTTGTCTATAAGAGAGCAAATCATCTCTGCTTGATTGTGTGGATGCAGCAGTGGTGGAGAGGGATCCTGAAATGATCGCTCTGGCTCCTACTGACGGCCAGCACCTTTATCCTCCACAGCTACCTGTTATTTTGCTACACTGAATGACGGTTAAATGTCATGCATTAACCTCGCCACCAACTGCAGGGATCAATCTTTCCTGTGCTCCTGGTCAGAACCCGCTCTCTGTCAGATGGTGTCTCATTTCCTTCCTACGTCGGAGATTGGACGCCCAATTTTCACAACCCAACAGACCGATATGTTGCGGGATGAAGATGATGGAATGTGTTGGCTCAGTGTAAGTGTTAATGGGACACTTGATTTCAGTTTTCCTATTTCGGCCCTGATGATATGTTTAAGACACTTGCCGGCTCGACTGCCTTAACCTCCTCTGACAGCCATGGAGCAGCACGCTCATCAAGTATCTCCATCTATTGGTACCTTGCTTATCCCCCTTGTTTACCGAAATTAATAAACGTCACCACATACATCCTCACCTTTTGGCCATTGTTGATAGGCAAACTCTGTGTTTTATTAATTGTAGCCCACCACACGATAGATCAAAATCCTCTTTTCAACCCCATGCTGGCTTGAACCCGTCCTTTGGGTGTTTATACAGCTGTCTTCACAGTGCAGAATACAAGGGAGAAAAAAGGGGAGACTCCACCGGTTTGAATACCATTCCTATAATGGACTAAAAGGGAGTGAACAATTGGCAAGCTGTTGCCTGAAATGTTGCACCTTTCATCTCGGAGGCAAACCGTTCTCTTTTAGAAACATGCTCTGTCCTCAGCTGTCTGATCAAGGTTGACAGGGGCAGAGTGAAACATTATTACATCCTTGATCGCATGCATAGGTGCCAAAGTCCCTCACATTCTGTACCCACACTTGCTGGGTGGCAGGTTTTGTGTAGCATTAAGGGTTTCAGTGTCCCAACGGTTTCTGTAAGAATTTGTACCTGTATTTTGTGAAGCTGAAACACATTCCTTGGTGCTGAAAAGCTTTGTGCTGCTGCGCTCTGAATGTTTTGTATTGGTGGATTGCTGTGACACATTTCCCTTGAACCTGCAAAAGGCATTGCAAATATATCAGCAAAGCAGTTGGGTTTTGCTTTATGTGCTTCTGGAGATGGTTTTTCCTTGACTCTGTACACCTACAGTAAGACTCTTTTCTCTCTAACGGCCCACTACTTCAAGCTGGAGGAAGGAGGGGAGCGTTCACTCTGCATTACTTTTGCTTTCTTCTTTTTTGTCAAAGCCATGGCCATTCTCATTGTCACTGAAAACTACCTGGAGTTCGGTCTTGAAACAGGTGAGTTCTCCTCTATGCTTTTTCTCGCAAATGACCCTGTTGCAATCAAAGAATGTTATTGCTTTTAGCCCAAAGAGTCACTCTTGAACATTTCTTTCTTTCTAGGTTTCACAAACTTCTCCGACAGTGCTCTAGAGTTTCTGCATCACCAGGGCTTGGAGTCCCAGTAAGTACAGCATCAGTGTTTTCATAATATCACTTTTGTTTTCTCTGCCTTCATGAATTCTTTATGACTCGTAAAACTTCACAATGCGTTTCCCTTTTCACAGGGGTCCCATATCTAAACTCACCTTCAAGCTGATCCTGGCCCTGCTCTGCTCCCTGATTGGAGCATTTCTAACTTTCCCTGGTCTACGATTGGCCCAGATGCACCTAGATGCACTCAATCTGACCACAGCCAAATTTACACAGTAAGTCCACTACAGTCACTGTCTTCACTTTTGGGGTCAACTCGTGTATTTTTCATTAAATATCCTTAAAAGTCTTTGTTATCCTTAATATAAAGGATGTAAATGGTGGAAAGTCTTTGAAATATTTGTTGAGACAACCTTTAAGATCAGAACCTGGTTAGGAAACTTTGTAATGCACTACTTTACATTTTTGGCCTTTTGACTTTTCTAGGATCAACATTCAGTGTATTTTCTCTAAATTCTCAATAGCATTTAAGGTGAACACATTGATTTGTTTTTTCTCACATAAATGAATAGATATTACATTTTTCTAATGATAATGGATAAAAATGATGATCTGCTGTAGGTTTTTTTCTGTGGTTCTTGGCTTAATTAAAACACAATATTTTCAAATTGGCCTCACACATTGCTCAAGTACCCAATTGTCCCCAGTTGTACTTGGCTGTGTCAGATTTGAGCGATCTCCCTGTGAGTCAGATGAAGACTCTCTTAGTTGGGGCAGATATCTATTTCAGAACTCCCTGGGTGGCGTGTCTATGACTACGATAGGGGCTGCAGACCAAGGATGTACGTCACATCCAGATAATCCACTTTGGCATTGCAGACTTTCCAAAATGGCCTCCTGATACATTCCTACCTCATGAGCTTACTACACCTTCAGACGCTGTCACTAGCAGATTATCTCCAAGCCCTTCAAAATATGTGCCTCAGTTATCCCCTCACCTTCTTATGGAAAGCCGGACCTTATTTTTCCTTATGCAAACTTCTAGATTAAAAAGTGGATCATCAGAGCTGTAAATGAGAAAAGTGGTTGGATTTTTATGTACCACTTGGCATTATTAATATAACTAATCTTCTCCTTCACCTCCCGTTTTCTCTAGGACTCTGCTTCATATCAACTTCTTGTCCCCTCTTATCATGGTCCTGCTGTGGGTGAGGCCCATCACCAAGGACTACCTTATAAACCCCACTCTGGAAAAGGAGAATGTGCCTTTGTAAGTCAAATTAGTTCATTGTTTTTAAAAAATGGTTGTAAACAGTACTGCACGTTCTGTTGGCATTCTGGTTTTGTACACACTGCTTTTGTTTTTATTACTACAATTCTCCCGCTCATGAATACTATGTATTCTCGGTGATGCGACTAGACACTCTTGAAAACAGTCTTGAAAAGTTAAGGAACATAGTATTTACTTTACTAATAGTTCCAATAAGGGAGCATAACTAATGAGCCTATGGGTAAAATGCTTTGTAGCTCATGTATGAGTTTGTCAGAACATTTCTTGAAAACAACAGTGTTCTGGTAGTGTTCTGTTGATTGATCTGCACTTGATAGGGAAGCCAGTTGGACTCCCTCTATAGCTAGCTCGCTAATTACATGCCAATCAAACAGAAGGAGGACAATATTTGCAAGCTGTGAATATAAAAGTAATGGTGGCATTGTGCAGGAAACTGGATGTAAACAATGCAACAGCAGTTATGAACATGAGATTAACAATGGTTCAGTGAGATAAGAAATGTATTCAGCTTGAAGATGAAATGACAATACACATATTGTCTACTTTGGTTAGATTAGACAAATATGTCATACCTCAGGGGAAGCTCCTTATTGTAACTGCTATCATTTGTTAGCGGCCTATTCATTCTAAGATAACGTCTTTCATTCGGTGTAAGTTTGAACTCTCACTTGCCAACTTTTTCCTGCTGCCAACAGTGACTGTGATACTATGAGGGTCAAACACGATAAAGTCAGATTTCATGATACAAGATCCTTTTGTATCCTTTTTATCTCTCAATTTCACCCTCTTTTACCTTCCCTCTTGAGCTCATTTGCTCTTACTATCTTTCCTTCTCATTGTCTCTGCCTACCATCCAAATGATGGAGCAGATACATGACGTATTGAAAGCTGCCAACCCTTCATCATGTCTCCTCACGCTCCTGTCTTCCCATTATCACCAGGATGACGGAGGACACGTATGATACGTTGCGGTTGTGGGCCATCATACTGATGTGTATGCTCCGACTCGCCATGATGAGACATCATTTACAGGCGTACCTCAACCTGGCCCAGAAGGGTGTGGACCAGATGAAGAAGGAGGCGGGACGCATAAGTACCGTTGACCTGCAGAAGATGGTGAATAAGAGGATGGATTTAGAAAAACAAAAAGGAGAACTTTATCCCGTTTAACATGTGCCGTACTTTTGATGGGGTTAGGAGGCAGAGCTGTGTTTAGACACACTGACAGCGTTTAGATGGAGCCACCTCACTGGTTTTGCAGGGATGGAGAAATTTTAAAAATAAGCCCTTTTACTTAGAGCACATCCAGGGGCCTGTCTTTGTGAATTAAGGAACAAAGTATAAAACTGTCCACAGGGCCTGCATTATGCAGGAGGCATGCAGCCCACCTGTAGTGCACTTGAAAACAGGATACATTATCAGTGAGTGTGTTGTGGCCCAGTGCATCAGCTCCTGCTATCATTGCCTTCAAAAGCCCCTTCTCAACATAAAGTACTGACAGTGGGGTCCGGTGAAGACCACCATGTCCGATCTTATAACTCATGTTGTTGTCCGGTATGTGCACGAATATTATTATACATTAAAGTACAAATTAGCTGATGTAGTGCAGCAAATACAGGTGTGCTGAGTTGAGTTGGATTTAATTTCTAGACTTGGTAAAAGAGTCGTGGTTAAAATGCCAATAGATGCAGCATATTTCAAACTGATATCGGCTTGTAGGGCGAAGCGTTACGAAGGGAATGAATATTACAATATTTATACGTTTTAGGTGACGGCTTTAGATAAAACAAATGCAACTATTAGTTTGGTGGTAAACCTCTGAGCATTGATTATGTTTTGGTTAACAGTTTGTGTAAAACCACATCAAAATGATACATTTTATTCATATAGCAGCCTGTCAAGACTCAAAAGGTCGCTTTTACAAGATACACAAAATACAAACAGAAACAAATCTAAACACCAGCAGGAACACAATATAATCAACAAGAACAGAGGATGAGTGATGAGTTGTGATCAGGGTGGATATGCCAGTGTGAAGAGATGTGATTTGAAAGTGGTGAGAGAGTCAACATGGTAATCTAATTCTAGCTCTTTTCTTTCACCCAGGTTGCACGTGTTTTTTACTACTTGTGTGTAATCGCACTACAGTATGTGGCACCGCTGGTGATGCTGCTGCATACAACTTTGCTGCTAAAAACCTTAGGTGAGTCCTGCACTGCTCACTGAATTCAATTTCCAATAGCTCTGACCTTCCGTGAATTGTATCTAATTTCATCCTTTTCTTATTCTTTCCAGGTGGACACTCCTGGTGGGTCTACCCTACAGAAGACCTGCCTTGCATCTATGAAATGAACTCTGACTCTGTGATGGGGGCGGTACCAATAGCAGCCCCTCCACCAGTGGTAGAAACAGGAGCCCAGGGGTCGGTAGCCCAGCTGTCAGTGGCCCTGGGAGGCCTGCGGACTGTCTTCAGCCCCATGTTTTTCCGTGGCCTCTTCTCCTTCTTCACTTGGTGGATTGCTGCCTGCCTCTTCTCCACCTCCCTCTTCGGTCTTTTCTACCATCAGTATCTCATGGCGGCATAACACCCACCCTGTGTCGGACCTGATCAGAAAGGACTGAGTAGGAAAACAGAGGCCTAATGATGACACAAATCCGACTTTCCCTTCCTCCCTTCCTCTGACCAACTAAACCCTGACTGACCATATCTTCAGAGCTCCTGGTTCAACTTCCAGTGCTTCCTCCACAGATGACTCTGTGAACTCTTGTCATTGTTTTTAATACACAACCATTTCCTTTTTTATTTGGAGCGCAAGGTTTCTAAACCCCTAACAGACTAAAATGTGAGTTAGAAGAATATTATTGTGTCATTTGGTGTATTGCCATAGTAATGAGAAATTGGTCCATGCTGTGTGACATTCTAATCATGTGAGGTAAAGTAATACATCTCAGAAGCTGATTACAATTAATTTAAACAGTGTTTAGCATTTCCACTCAGTTCGACCAGTGTCAGGAGAGAGTTTAATAATGTTCTTTTCACAACTGATCTCATGTAATACTCTGCAACACTCAGTACATGCCGTGAGGTTTATGTTTTATCGGTTGGTACGTATGTGCGGGGCCTTGATTCCAACCTCTCATTACAGGCCATAATGGGGCTTTTTCCCCTCAGTGATACAACGTGAAGGAGCTTCATAGAGGTCACAAATAATGCGGGATCTGAGGAGGTTTGTTTGTGACTTCATTTGAGCCTTAAAATCACATTTGAGTTTTTGTAAGTTTTGGGGAAAAACAATGACTGACTGATTGTGCCCCGTTTGTCCCTTTTGATCAAAAAATTCTAAATATGTGCGTTCAAACAAAATTGCCTGTTTTACTAAAATGTCTCAATTTGATTGCCACGGACCATATTAGTGTCGGAAATAGTCTTAAAATGTTGCGTCAAGGACCAGCACGCCTCTGTTTGAAGGAGGAGGGAGGGGCGGCCTGTTCTGTTCCCTGAATGGCTGTCAGCTAAATGGGGTCAGAGAGTGGACTACTGAAGAAGCTGCAGAGGAGATGTAAAACTCATGGGGAGATTCTTCTCCTTGACTTGAAACTGATGTATTTAAGTGTTTAATCTGCGTCGTAACCTTCTTGGTTTTAACTGAGCCATTTTAGAGTTTATGAGAGAATTTTTTTAACAGCAGAGACGATTTAAAGGGACAACAGCTCGGAGGGCTCGGCCCAGGTTTGCTCTCGTTTCCATGTGTCTTGTCTGCGTGTACAGGATCTCTGCTGTAATCTAAAAGGGCATTGTGATAAAGATGAGATGATATCGAATACTGTTGGTGAACTAACGCCTTTATGTTCTGCTTTCCATTTGATCTTTTACCCATCCTTTGCTTTTTTAACTCATTTAAGAACAGTTGTTTTTATTCTTTTTCTAATGGATCAAAGTTTGAATTTTTTGATTTTTAATATGGTGCCAAGTGAGTCCCTGTCCGAACGGCTATAGATTTGGTGTCTGCTAGTGTTTCAACCTTTAACTGGACTACAACTCAGCGGCCTTCATTCTTCTGTAGTTCCATCTCAATAAAGAGGGGAATCACAAGCCCTGGTTTCCATCGAGACATAACAGCATTTACAGTGTCTTTGCCTACTGTACTTCTTTGGTGGGTAAATGTATGCACTAAGAGTCACAAAGGGGCTATGATTGTCTGGTCCTTCCAGGAATGTAGGGTACGTGGTGCCAGATGAATTACAATCTTGTGGTTTTCTCGCATTTACTGTTGTCATTATTATACCATAGAGCTGTAGTTTATGAATTGCAGCTCTATGGGTTTTGTACAGAACATATTTTACAACCTCAAGCAGCACCATATCACATTTTCAGCTCCTGATGTCGAAAAGTCTTAGTCTTTTTTTTTTTGTGTCCGTTTTAAAAGATGGGGAATATGCACATAATGAATGTATCAATCCTGCCTGATTTCTAGATTGTTTATGAGAATGATTTATATGGTGAGTTGATTTAACACCCCTGCACTTCCTGAACTCTTTCCTCGTCTACTACCATCGTTTAATCTACCTTTTCAAGCTAAATCTAATTTATCCTAATGATGATTTTTATTGATTGATTTATCTTTGTTTTTCTATTTATTACACATGCTGAGGCCTGTAAACATTTCTAATTTTAACAACAAACATGATTTTGTTATGGGGGGGTTTAAATCAGTTTTTGAAAACGTGTTTGACCAATCAGTTACAGACTAATCTTTTCTTTTTAATTGTCTGGTCCGTTAAGAAGTAGCTGGGATACTTTCAGAATTCAGTGGCCTGATGAGGCGATGTTTTCTTCTGTTTGTTACCTCTGAAAGTGTTTATGATTCATTGTTGAGTTCACAAAGTAAATTACACACATTGTTCTTTCATGTATTTATTTCTGTTTTAGATTTTTGTCTTAAATAAATTATGTTCTTTATTTTGTCCTTTTTTAATCTCTATGCTCTACTAACTCACTGGCTTCATACAGTATATAGCCTTGGCAGTATCAACACAAGGAGGTGGGTTAATTTATAAAGCTGCATTTATTCTGGACTTCTAGTAGAGTTAACCGAAAGATCTAAAGCCATTTGTTTTTAGTTTTGAACAATGTGCTCAAAATTAAATGTCACTTGTTAGACACTTTTACCCAAAGCGACATACATACACTCACTACTTTGGGCAATCCCCACAGGAGCAATTGTGGGGTGAAGTGTCTTGCCCAGGGAGACAACAACATGCTGACTACAGTGGGGATTGAACCAGTGCTCCCCGATCCGAAGATCATCGCACTAACCCACTGAGCCACATCCTCTCTATTACATGATACTCATACAAGGTAACGACTTACAACTTCAGAAGTTGTGCCTCACCAAAGACTTGTTGTTAAATAGTTCATTGACTCAATTCGTGTCGGTTGCTGGATCTCTCGTCTTTCCTTTAAATCATGCTAAGAAAGCTTAAAGTCCTTGAATTGTGGTCAAAAAACAATAAGCTACTCCATTGGCATGATTTGTGTTGCAAAACTGTTAACTTGTTTAACTCATTCTGTGCTTTAATCAAATCTAACATCCAAATAACAGTTTTTACAGAAAGGAAGAAAATGTGACTTGATTTTTTACAGTCAGAATGTAAAGAAAAACTTTCCAATAAAGTGGTTTTAAAATATGTTTGTGGCCTTTACTGCAGAGCTGCTTCTTGTGGTTTGGCCTTGAATTCATGCTGAAAATTGCATGAAGGAAATGTTACGCCCTGCACATGTGTTGGACCGTGAGTTACAAAATCGGTCAACACAGGTGCCCCTTTCTTAAATCCTTGGTGCTTTATTATGTATTTTTTACAGAGCCTCCTATTTGAGCCTTCAAGGTTGTAGGCAGATCCTTTTCTTTTGGACTTAATAGGCTTTGAATAATGGTGCTCAATAATACGGTAATTGTGTATCATCAGTCTACTTGTGAAATATCGCCCTGTAAAAACTTGTATTGATTTACACACTCAGCCAGCATCGATTTTTGCTTTTCTTAGTTTGGCTTCCCTATTCTTGTGGGAAAGGTTAGTGGAGTAGATAGAGGGATCAAACCACAAACGCTCCCAAACTCCTTAATGCACGCCATTCTCTGGGAATAACATCGGCCAAGTTAATACAGGCCTCAAGTGCCATTGTCCTCATGAGCGAGAAAACTGGGCCAACGCATTCATTCATAGGTAGACAGATCAATAAGACAGCTTCCAAAACAAACCAGTGGAGAGGTTCCTTTATTCCTCTTGAGTGGGGCCTATTCACCAAGGTCCCTTCTTCGCAGAGTGGCGTGGAGCTCTTCCTCAGGAAGGGGAGCAGGAACCCCCACCCCTTCCAGCCCAAACACAGCCAGAGGAACTGAGAAGCTTCTGGAGGGGTGACACTATAATAGTGGGCTTTCTGTGTGACACAGGGGTGATCCCACCCTCATGGTTATTGTTAGAAGCAGCAGCCATACTTCGTGACTGACCTGACCTTGTATCGTGAATGGCCTAAAAGAGAACACTTAACATAGCTGGAAGTCCTCGGATTTTAATTTCACTTTCTTTACAATAGTTACTTTAAGTTATGACAATGATAGGAACAACAGAAACAGTCCCGTGCAGAATTGATTTGAAACCTTTATTTTATACTCGTAGGGCATTGAGGTTTCCTTCATTTTCAATGACGACGAGTTTACATCAAGGGTCATGCACACAACAACAGCAATGACAGACAAACACGAGGAGAACAAATAAAAAACTAAAAACATTTGCAATTTGAAGAGCAGAGATTAAACACCAAATGTTTTAAAACAGTAGCAGATAGGAGTACCTGTAACCTTAGAGTGTGTTGCAGAGCGTTCCATGGGCTAGGGTCTTCAAAGAAAAGGGCTGTTTTTCCAAGATCCGAACGTGCGCAAGGAACCCTAAGAGTGAGCCAATTGTTGGATCTGGTTTGATAGGAACCAAGATTCCAATGTAATAGGGAGGAGGTATACAGAGGAAGTTTACCACTAATGGTTTTAAAAACAAACAAGTGCCATTGGTAACTGCCCCTCAAAGAAAGAGAGGACCAGCCAACCGTACTATAGAGAACGCAGTGGTGTGTATTATCAACTATCACAGCTGACAAATCTAATGGCGGAATGGTAAATAGAGTCTAATTGTAATATCAGATTTGTTAACCGAGGTTATTATAAAGCACAAACCTTAAATGTGTCACATGTAATTATCATCACACAAAACATGTAAGTGTCTTTAGCTACAGCAGGCGGAGTGGGGGTTTGAAAAAACTGACATTTCAGAAAAAGGGGAGGATTTTTATAAAGTTTATTTATCACAAACTGTTTCCACAAAGCAGAACTTTTGAAAGAGAGATGTAGCGACAATGTTAATGGGAAACATTCATTGTAAATACAGGAAAAACTCACAATGTGTTTGAGTAACACTCAATTACAGACATACATTGTTTTATGAAGTTGCAGTGAGAGGCCTGTGTTTAAAGATAATTATAAAAAAATACAACTTTCTTTATAATTTGGACAAATATACTGGGACAGGTGTATCAATAAGTGTTATGTTAAGCGTTGGTGGAGCATACCGTCCGAAATATAACAGAAATCAAAGATACACAGGCTACATTTAAGACCTTTTATTTTATTTTTTGTCCATGTTATCCCTGACAAACACATCCACACACACACATTGATTCTGACCCATTCATCATTCACATCCATGCATATGGGTAATATTGTTCATCTAGTGAGCTGTCTATGTATAATGGGCTAATTGAGTTTAACGGGCACCAGTTATCAGTGCAAAGCAGGGGGAGAGAAACAGAGATTCTCGCAAAGCAAAGTACATTTAAATCTCGTCATGGTTAAAGTCTGAGGTCCACTGCCTCGTGCTCGGAGTATGAAATGGCTGACTGCCCTGGTGGTAATCACCACTGCTCTTACATTAATTCATCTCCTCATGAACATTGCTCCTTTGGGGTTTCCATGCTTCATCAGCAGCCCTCTGATAGACACTATACACACACTGCTACTGTATAGCTCTTTTAAAGGTGCGCGTGTGTATTTAGCACTTAAATGAATTGCTTTTCTTCGATGCTTAATGTAAACCAACAGTGACACTTCCTCTCTTATTTTAAATTCTGTATAGATTATATTTAGTTTTATTAAATCTAATACATTTTGGCCCTTTTTGTTATGAATTGAAGTGAAAGGTAGTGTGATGAGAGTGCAGCTCAAGCATCACACAGTAAAGAGGTGCATTCATGAAAACACTTGCTTAAACACTTGCCTCGTATAGTGAGCCACCATATTAATATCAATAAGATGCTTTTAACTTAGCTTCTTCAAAGAGGAATATTCACCCGCTAAGATAAATGGATTTTATTTTTCCCTTTTATGTGTAATCTGTGATTGAATAAGAAAGCCGTGCTTAACTGTAAAATAAATAAAAGGTACATTTCAAAAATGTATCTAAGCAGTACCACAGATGAATGTTTTCATGGTGAAAAAGTAGGACCTAGAGCTCATAGAAAGCTGCTAGATTTCAATAATCAACATGAATGAATACATTAATTATATATATGTATTTTTACTCCTGCTGTGTCCTATTTCTCCTGCTACTGTAGATGCCTCCTTCAGAATACCAACCAACAGAGTGGACTGCCCCCTAGTGCCACCAGCTCTGTGTGACAGCGTGCGGAGGGGGAGGGGGGAGCCTGCTTGCTCTGAGCATTAGCAGAATGCCAGCTTTTCAGTGCCATCCAATCAGAGAGCGCCTTGGTAACGTGTTCATACATCCAGTGGAAATAGGTTGCGAATGCAAATGCTCCAAGATCAAGGTTTCTCCTTGGCAATAGTGAAGCACTTGTTTCTCTCCTTTCATGTCCGAATGATGATGGTGATAATAAGAGGGGAGGACAGGCCTCAGATTGAGCCAAAGGGGGAACGAGCATCGATGAGATCTTTGATATGGAATGCTGCATCATATAATATTAGTGTCATTCAGGGTGCAGTTTGATTGACAGTTTATTAGAAAAATTGTGAGGAATGCACCATTGTCCTCATCCATTTTTCATTTCTGAATTGCTGACACTTTGATGCACTTTGGTGAGTGTGGTGCTCAAACTAGGACAAAAGAGCTGCAGCCTACATCCCATTTTTCTTTGCCGAGCTTTTCTCCTTTTCTATTCTAATAGAAAAACTAATACAGTAACAAACATATTTCTATAATGGGTTATTTTGTGGTTCTACGCTCTTGCAAATGTACCTATATGCAAACAAACACATGCGTACATGGGTCCAAACATAACAAGAACAGAAAACTGCAATCATTTTGCTTTGAGGGATCCTGTTGTTCTGCGTGCCTCCAGGCCAGCAGACTTGATTTTCAGTGTAATATTTCATTAGGTTGATGATGCACATTGCATTCACGGAGCACTTTCGACATCCAGCTTCTCCCACACATGGCCGTAAAGACAGCCTATGTTCCTAATTAATGCAATGTAACTGCACTGTTTTCAGGAAACTCAAAAATGATTGGAATGAATGCAGGAAATTGGGAACATTACTCCGGATAAAGGGAGACATTTAAGTCACTTAGCTTGGACCTAAATGTCATTAATGTTTGCTTTATCATTTTGAATACTTTCCTTACAGCTTAGTTCTGATGCTGTGAATATTAATGGAGTGTGTGGTGACATTTACCATGAATTTCCCTTGGTAATGGTAAAAGGTGTGTATTTTCTTGGTAGTTTGTGTGCTTCTAAATACAGTTGAAAACCAAAATTAGCAACACATTTTGTTACTAAATGACCATGAATAGTATTGTAATTTACATAAAATTAGAGTCAATGCTTCAACGAAAATTCAAAGCATGACCTCGTTCAGAGAGTCAATTGAACGTTTGATCCGGATTGTCGGTGAGAAGGTCACATATTGACACCCTGTTGCTTCAAACAACCCCCTGACCTCCGATCCCTCGCTGCGACCTGCTGGAGCGCATGCCAAACACAGAGGAAGGCAACAGGTCACCGGACTGGAGTCATTTAGAGGAGTCCCAAGGGGAAATTGGCCCCTGGACACAAGGGTCCCCAGCTTCTCTTGGCGCAGAAACACAAACATATGGTGGCTCCAGTCCCGTCTACTACACTGTCTGCTGCGGAGACAGAGAAGTGAAGGTTTAAAGAAAAATAGCTGTTTGTGACTGAGACATGGAATACATATTTATGTCGTATATGCATCAAGAGTGAATGTTTTTGCAAAAGACGTCTGTAAAATGATTTGTGTGTGTGTGTGTGTGTGTGTGTGTGTGTGTGTGTGTGTGTGTGTGTGTGTGTGTGTGTGTGTGTTTTCTTCAAAAAAACAGCTCCATATACACTCAGGAGAATAAGGGGGGGGACTGAAAACTTTTTTTCTCTTTGCTGTATTTCACTCAAGAATATGAAAAAGGAGCAGCTATAGAAAAACCTAGCACAGTTTAATCATTATCAATTTTGTTTCTAATGAAAGGCTGAGAATTATATATCACTTTTAGCACATTAGGTGGAACAATATAACATAAAAATGCTCAATTCTTTTGGAAGGTATTTGTCTTTTGCTTCCTACAAAAAGACTATTATCTGGTAGTGGTGAATGCATATTAAGGAAGAAAAGCAACTATCATTCATCTTCTACAATGCGTAGCTGTAAATTACGGCTTTATCTCCGCTGGCATAGGGGGAAGGAGCGGAGGTGGGGAGAAGATGGAGATGAGGGAGGGTGTTGAAAATAAAGAAAGGTTGTAGAAAAAAGGACAAACCCGTACACGCACACCCTTCAGCCTGAAAGCAATGAGAAAGATTACGCTTAGTCTTATACAGTAGGGCCTGTCAGATTTATTTCCAACATCAAGGGACTTTCTGCTGTCTCACAAGCCATCTATCAGTGCCCTGTGTGGGTTCCTGTGTGGCCAGAGTCCTGGGTGGAGGCAGGGATTGGAGAGCTAAAGGAAGCCGGTGTGTGTTGGGGTTTTGAGGGTATGAAACGGGACTGGTTGCCAGGGCACACAGGCCGGTGGCATTCTCCACCGTCTGGCAGCCCGGGGTGCAATGGGAGCACTAGTCCTCGGTAAGTCACCAGCCGAGGTGAAAAGCACTGTCACGGAGATGAAAAGGGGCTTCCCCCACACTCTGATCTGTGAAAGAAAAATAAAAAAAAGACAGAAGAATATGAGGAGAGAGCGAGGGAGAGAGTTTTAGAGAGTGTAAAATCGCTCTCACTGTATTTCATGTCAATATGTCTCACATTTGAAATCCTTATTATAGAATGGGTGTGGAAAAAAAGGGATGTGCTTTCATTGTTCAGGGACATGTCCCCCTCACCCTCCCACACACACACACACACACCATTCCCCTCACCCGGGTGCATGTGCCACACCACCCGCCCCTGTCGCTCTGCACGATGTAACCTAGCAACTATTTAATTAAAATAGAATCAGCAAGGATAGAAGCTTTCCCCCTCCCTTCTAAGGATTTCCTCCGAGATCGTCTCAGAGCCTTTCAGCACACCATGACTTAAAACTAACGCTATGTATGCCACTGTATTGTACTTCTTTCATCCCCTTCTTTGTTTCTACATGAGGCTTGCATCACTGACACCTGACAGGTAGAATATACTTGATGCCATATATCTGCTGCGGTGCCTCTAAATCTCTGCTTCTACTGGCCAGAGGTTTAATGCAGGACATTATTATGCCACAGAGTTGTACAAGCAAGGCCATCACCTCTCTGTCCTTCAGAGTAGTCTATCAGGAATAATAGAATGCCTCCTCTTCAAGCCCTTCTCCTCCTCCTGCTCTTCTTCCCCCCTCTCTACCCCCCATGCCTCCTTTTCTCTTTGTATGCCAAATCACAGCACCCTCTGTTTCGACCTAAAAAGAGATGCCTCTTACCATGCTCTACATGTGTGCCAAGCTCGGGCAATGCGGAGCAATTAGAGGAAATGTGAAGCAGCTCCGCGTGTCAGCGTACATCGGACTCACTGTCACTCAAACCACATCCATGACTCCTCTGCTCTGAGAAACAAACAATGGAGCAATATTCTGGTTCATGGCTGTCAAAACAGACGGCCCGATCTCTATTTCATTTTCTCTTTCTTCCGTCTTTTTTCTCCTGTGTTGTTTCTGAAGCTAATGGATACCCTGATGTGTCATACAGCAGTGACGTTGGTTACATTATAGGCTTGACCTCTACTTCAGGTACATTCATGCTTTTGACAACAACAAAAAACATATTTCTCACCTTTAAATCCTTAATTACGTACCTTTTTTCCTCACACATATTATTTATATGTCTGCAGAACTACAAAAACCACTCCGCTAAACCAATGAAAGAGGAAAGAGTGATGAAATGCAAAAGGATAAAATCACATCTGCACTCCCGACTAAGAGTCACTGGGAAAATCACTTTGAACCAGGTTTAAGGGGCTGCTGGCATCAAACCATTTAGTTTGTGCTTTTCAATAAAAATATTAATGGAGGAAAATCATCTTCACATGAAGAATAATTTGTCTGATGGACTTGAATTGAACTGGAGGCCAAACCGATTTTTGTTCATTTCTATTTGATTCAAATTATGATTTTAATTATGACATTTATTCAATGTATACTTTTTGTATTACAATTCTATTTATATTAAATAATTCATAGTAAATCAGTCGTTTTTTGTGCAAGTAAATAGCAAATGGTGTACACAAAAAGAATAAATGTAGAATAAATCAGCCTTTGGACGATGATGAAGGAGAAAGCAATTTAATGTTGTTTTAGATCACGATTAATTAACTGCACCTTTTCTACCATTACCAACAAAAGGCTTTACAGTTTACCATTTATTCACACACTGATTGCGACAGAGCTGCAAGACACTGGCCTCCCCATCAGGAGCCACTTGGGGTTTAGTGTCTTGCCCGTATGAGAACGAGAAGATTCGGAGATCGAACTGTCAACTGTCTGATTAGTGAACGACCCGCTTTGCTAAAGCTGCCACAAACATGTTAATGCAATGATAATGTTTTAATCTTCAAGGGCAAATGTAAAATATTCCCTCGTTTTCAGAAATGTATACATGCAGTATGTATTTTGTAGATTAATTCTGTAATCATGTGAATTCACCACGGCCTATAGCCCATATAGTCTATGTAAATCAGTGTGAGTGTGTGTTCACACATTGATTTGCATAATGGCACATGATTTTGACAGGCAGGACGAGAGAAGGGGACCCCTTGACATTTTTATAATGGCACTTTACAGGGTGGACAAGGTTGGGGGTAGGATGGAAAATGGACGACAGCTCTGCTGGCACAAAATAGGGACCTCACGAAGCGAGACAGCGACCTACAGTATTTTCTGTTAATCAGCACACTGTGCTTCACACGGAAATTACTGCCTTGAAAATGGACGGAACAAAAATGTTTGAAGGATGTTCCCACTCATAATTGAAGGATATTTTATTAATGCTTTTACTGTAAGTATTACTCCACTATTCAAAATAATATGTTGATATTTTTGTAGACTTTGTGCAAAAGACAAGACCATACACTACTGATACTCCAAGTGGCTGTTTAAAAACGTACAAAAACGGATTGATGGGTAAGAGAAGAGCATTAGTGAATTATGGCAGTACTGGGTCAGTTATGCAGTTGCGGCCTTGTAGTCATTCTCTAACAGGCCATAGCAAGTCGTTATCTATAAAAAAAATCTACTTATGCATTTTTCCCTCCTGGGTATCAGTTCAATTAATTATCTCCTCTTGTCAATACTGATACGATTGTTATGGAGTCCTAAATCACAGAATAAGGCCACAAAGAGGTCTGTGGGAGAGGCCAACAGAAAATGAAAAGGTCACGGACTTTGATGGCATTCCCTTTGCCCTGACACACACCCCTACGTCTTGTCTGAGTGACACGTGCAACAATGGCGTTTTTTCATCTTATGCAAACAGCTCGGAACAATGCTGTCGCCTTGAGCCATATGCTGCGCCTGTGGCCATCCACAAGTCCCTCATCTTTCCGTCCGTGGGAACGTCGGGCAGACAGAAAGGGTAGTCTGGGGTGAGGCCCTTACCAGATCTCCAAGGATAATTTTTTGTCATATAGTCTGGGACATGACAGACATGAGAGCACTGATAAACATCAGTTAATGTGATGTAGCTAATCGTGAGAAAGTAAATCAGACAGGATTCTTTCCACCACACAATGATCGAGACAGTGCAGGTTGCAGCTGTGGAAGTCAATTAGATGCTATGCATTAAAAATATGATTAGTAGTACAGAAGTTAATTTATTACTGTTTTTGACTGGTGATTAATAAAAGGTAAATCATTCAGAATCGCATCGTAATGTAAACCTGAAAACAGCTTATTATAGCGCAGTGATCGAGGCACATTTGGCAGATTCCCAACAAATTATTTCTACACTTGTCCAAGATGCATCTAATGTGTTCTGGACTTTCGAGCCCCTGTTTTTAAATCTGGTGGCACATCCGTCTCATGCCATGCCTCAAATCTCTGTCATCCTTACACGTTTACACACACTCACACGTACACAGAGACCTCATTAAAATGCATACACCCTCACTCACAGGCACACCCCTGCCGCATGCATTAATTAGCACGCTGGTAACAAGCTAGCCTCTCCATTCACACCCTGAGCCTCTTTCATTAGCATGACAGTGGCTAGCAGCGGCCAGGGGCCCATAGGCTGCAAGGTTCTCTCCTCAGGGCCCCTGATTAAAGGGAGAACCCCTAGCACGCAAAGCTCTCAATTCCTTTCATCATTGCACCCATGTGGCGTCTCTCGGATGATCCCCGGACTGCAAACTGTCAAGTATACCTGTTTCTATGGGCCAGACCCCCTTTCCATCTCTTTGACTCACTTGTCCATCTCTCCACACTCCATCCTTCCTCAACTCACCCTGACCCACTCCAGTGTACTTTCTTCCATCTCAATCTAATTGTCATCTCCTATCTCTCTGCGGACCCTTACGGGCTTCTTTTTTTCAATATAGCTCCTAATACATGTATGCAAAAGGGGGAGGCCTGGCTGGTGTCGGTCTATTCTTCGCCCACAGATGCAGATCACACAGGCGTACTATTTCAGGTTCACAATGGCAGCCCCAGGTGACCTGCAGAAGGGTGTTCTTGCTATAAAGGCTTATTCTTATTTTGCACCTATAGAAATCACCTTTCCCCTACTCAGCGGTAAGAGGTCCGGACAGCCTTACACCTGACGTACAGGGCGGCTATCAACTCCAGGCCTCGCCCATCAGGGTCTCCCCCCATTCGGCCTGGATTTCAAGGCAAAACGTCTCATTAGCTGTGGTCCTTGAAAGAAGGGCACTCAATTTTAAATTCAGTTACACATTCCCTTTGAATGGAATAGGCGGCAAAGGAGAAGAGAGAGGGAGAGCATGGAGAGAAAGAAGGCCTGGGAGATGGTCTCAGTCGAAGGCTGAGGCCTTGGACCCAGAGGGAGGGAGAGCAGAGAGGGGAATAAGGTGTGCTGAGGCAACCATAATTTCACGCCATCATTACCTCTATGGGCTCGAGATTTATGCTAATGCTATTTCAGGGAAGGACTGCTGGACAAAACGGGTTTAGAGGGTCAAAAGAGAGCTGTTGCTCTGCCATGGCATGATTTTTTCTTCCAGTACTGAACTTACATATATATATCAGTACATGGTTTTCAATTTGTTCAATCTGTATTGTAGATCACTTTTGATTTAATTTCCACATTAACTGAGCAGGGATTTTTTGTGGGACTAGTCGCTCTTCTGACACTCTTTAAAATACAGAATGGCAACATTCCTTGAGACACAGTGCCTTACTTAAGCAGGCTCCTGACATCCATTTTGTCCCCCTCATGACACGGCATTTCTCAAGCCAGTCAAAACTCCATCATATCTTCACACCAGTCGAGACAGAGGTGAAAATCAGATTTAGCTGAAGCCGGGTGATCCTGCCTTCTTCCCTTGCAGAGCCGAGAGCTCACGTGGATGTCTTGCTAAGCTCAATGGCGGACCTCGATTGCTGTTTGCCGAGTGGTGTACGATTTGTGATTTGGACCCAATACAACTCCAGGATAGCCTCCCGGCACTCAAGAATGCTGGTCCGAGAACCTGGAGCCACATACAGCACTGTCAATCAGTAATGATGGTTGTATGGCAGCGGCTACATGCAGCAGGGGGCGGGCTGACTTTCTCCTAACGAGGAACAATCTCACGGAGAGACAGGTCAGGGGTGTGAGGGCCGGGCAGATATCAGAACATAACATATCAGACATAGATGAAGGAAATGTCGTAGTCAGCCCCTCCAGCCAGAGCGGAACTAATAATTAGGATTAGTTGATGTTACTAAAAGCAGTGAGGTGTGCCGGCATCCTGCAGGGTTTCATAGTTAATGACCAGCACGCAACAGCAGAGAGGTTGCAGTGCAATAACGAGGGAATCGATTGGCGCTGACCTTTCACTGGTTCCTCATTCTGACCTATCGATTATGACACCTATTGATCTGCCTTTCTGCTGTGTTCTGATGCAGCTGTGGACATCAGAGATGAGATCAGTGGTTGAGGCTTGCACCGTGGTGAGATGGGAGGGGGTGGATGGATAGTTAATCATCAAGACCACCTGTCACTCCTCCAGCCTTCTTCGACAACCTCATCAGAACTCTCAATATACACCACAGGAGGTCAGGCCATAGTAATAATAAACCAGTTGAAAGGATAAGGACACAGGCAGAAAGGAAATGGGCTATGACAGGTTTCACAGCAAATGGCAAAAGCACCAGTGACAATATCAAGTGAATGCAATTCCGCCATCTTATTAATTCAGAGGATCAGCAACACCTCTGCAGCACTCAGTGATTATTTAATATCGATCACATAAAAGGGTGAAGGCATTTCAGCCATACAATCAATCCTGGTAAAAAAAACAATTATGAGTATGGTTTGGCTCAGCATATTTATATTCCAAACACTAGAAAAACATGTTTCTGCAAGTGGATTGATGACAATACAGAAAACTAAACAAACAACACTGAGGATAAGCAGTGTGACCATGTGATCGCTATTTAATATGATTCAGGAATTATAAGATTGAAGGTCAAGAGATACGCAGCATAATATGTTTGAGTGCTAAATGTTTTTACTGTTATTACTGCCAGAAGGAGGAAATACCTAACAGCAGAGTGCATTTTGGGCAGTCTCAGTCAGAGAGGAAGGGATTATTCTACTAATGCAGACCCTTTGTTATGTGGAAATGTGTATGTGTATTTTAGGCTAAATCACAATCTTGGTGGTATAGCTTTTTCCAAAATACTGCTTAAACTATTTTAAGAACACATAGCTTGGATAAATTCCTTTGATGTTTATTTTAAGTGATGTGATTCAAATGCACGTACTGAATAAAGCTATTGGCTTCAGACTGTTTCATTGAATTTGCTTGTCAAATGAAATTTGGTTGTCTGTCATGAAACCTGAATTGAGCACTAAGGATATCTTCACTCTGTTTTCAATCAGTGCATGACATTCGACTTCACTTTAAGAATGTTTTACTTACTATATTTCTTAGCTCTTGCACAACCTAGTGCCAATCAAGATAAGGCTAAATACTAAGTAGATGATTGGATTTTCAGGCAAGAGAGAGCTCTTCACCTCCAGACACTGATACAAATTTGTAAAAGTGTGCATACTTTAATATAACGGCTGTCAAAAGTCAATTTCTCCCTCCTTAGGCTGTCTCTCATCGCTGCAAATTGAACTATACCACACAGATAGAGAGTAGAAGGAGTCACACACAAATGGTGAAAGCTTGGAGGAAGTGCACCAGGCAGCTGCTGTCTGTTAGCAGTACAGGAGGGTGAGCACTTGTGCCCTACGGCACACTGCAGGGGCTAAAACGTTCCTCCACATCTATGCAGGCAGCTAAGAGACTGGAGGCATACATGGGATTACATCCTGTGCTATTGCCCTAGGCAGTCACCAGGAGAGGCCCTCACACATTCAGTGAAAGTGCACACGCAAAAAATATGCAACATAGCATTGAGGTACAACCACATGCATGCTCACACTAATACACACATTATACTAAATTGTTCTAAATTAATGCTTTTTTTGAGTAATTTATGAACAAATCAGTATTGCTCTCTTTACCTGAGGCAGTCAGCTGGTTACTCTCAGAGCTAGCAATGAGTACAAAGAGGCTTATCTTTATCTGAGGAACATGTGATGAAAAGTGCAAACAAACATTTTAATATTGTTAAAGCTAAATTGATCAAGTGCATCTGCTATGCAGCATGTGTGCTCTCTGTGTTGCAGAGCCCAAGGTAAAGTATCTCCCTTGTTTACAATTCAGACAAAACTACAAACATGCACAAATACATGCACATGTGCCTCACACACGCACACACATGCGTAGGCACTCACACACCCAGCAGGGTCTCTGTGGTGAGCAGATGAAAGTATCTTGCCTGCACTCTTCTTGGCATCATTGTGCAGTAGGACCCAGGGGGTGTTCTCAAAAGTGTCTGCTACGTATACAACACTCCCCAGACAAATATACACACTCACACAGACACACAGTACTGCGTGTTGCATATTCAAGTACAGAAAACTCACTCTGTAAGTACTGAAAGGTCACATAAGGGCAATAATCTTCTGCTGTCTGGTGAAAAAAATCAGTTTCAGTTTTAATGACAGTAACTGTTTCAAATAGACCAGATCAAAAATAGCGTGACGTACATTTTTTCTGGCTCAGATTTTAGGTAAAGTTGGATTTTGCAATCCCTATTCAGGGTGAGTTAGTTTAGGCTTCACCTTACACCTTTGGATGTGTTCTCATCCCAGCTCAAAGAGAGATATAAAAAGAAATGTCAGAAACATTTCTCTTACTCTTTCAACCCTTGTGCCCATTACAGTTAGTGCTTGGAGTAATTGTGATTTGAAAGTAACCCCAAATCTGTTTAATGAGAGCAATGATCCATAGGAGCACAGGTAAAGTGCTTTTAACGAGAGGGCCCTTATTTTACCAGCCAGAGAGGAGCAGAGAGGAGCGGAGCCGCTATTTCACATTCAGCTTCAAAGCAGCGCTTCAAATTGTGCAGACGAGACTTCATTTCCTCTTATCTGCCTGTGTATAGGTCCTCCAGAGTGAGAGTGCACAGAGTGAAAATGTGAGGGAACGGTGGGTGAAGATGTATGGAGCACACAGCACCACAGAGAGACGGGAGATCTCAAATTAGCTGAATATGAGAAGAAGAAATGGAGGAAGTTGTTAGACATTACAGCTACGAGCGCTTGAGTGTTGGCTCTATAGTTACGTCCTCCTCAGACAGACCTTGAAAGATACTTTTCAGCTTGGGAAAGTCCACACTATTAATTTCACAGGGACTCTGCTTACTCTAAAGAGCTGCATAGACTGGTAATTGGCTTGTCTAAGGACTGTTCTTTTTTTAGGTGTTGTAATTATTGAATATGTTGAAGCGAAGAGAAGTGAAATTCAAAGCACAAAAGTTAAAAAGGCATTTACAGCTGCCTTAACTCCAATACAAAACCAGACTAACCGTTTGCAAGCTAAAAGCATTGCAATTTAGATTTTCATTCAAAATGTACGCCACTATGCTTAAAATGTGCTTGTATAAAAATAAAAAAAACACATGGTAAAGGTTTGACTAGACTGTTCAAACTGTTGCATTTGGGTCTTGTTGAGCTTTGCCATTTCTTAATTTATACTCAACCCATTCCTCAATCCTCTGGCTTGCTGATAGTTTGTTTATTGCTTTCAAAATGGAAGTTTGACAAATATGTCTGATCAACTGTGACGTTTTATTTAATCCCTACAACAAATTTAAATAAAGTCAAAAGTGTTGGGGCATTAAGGTCACACAATGGGAGTTTAATATGATTTGCATTGCTTTTGTGGACACTTTAACATGTGATTTTCCTCACTGCAAAAGCTAGTATGCCACCAATTCTAACCAAAACTTGAAATACAATGCTAAGAACCTACCCTAACCCTAAATGTGTGAAGCTAACATCATGCAATGTAGTGTTTAACTCGTGTTTTAAATAAACTGCAGCTGCTGTAACTCAAATCCCATCCTTAGATGTCAGTCCAAAATACATGTTCATTAAAATTGTTATAAAATAAATGTTCTTCAGTAATGTTCTCTATTATTTGGTATTTTACCAGTACTTCATTTGTGACAAATGTATCATAAATACAACATACATTATAAAATCCATTCAAGTTAGATTCATGACCGTACCTTCAAGTTCGGCCAGTGAATTGTGTGGCCTCCATGGAGTACAAACCAAATGATTATTAATGAACCCAATAAAAACACTACTGGTCAAAAAAGATAAATAATATAACAAAATAGAAGTTATTGCTGTATTAACCTAAACAGAGAAAGAGCCCTTTTTTATAAATGACACAAGAAAAAAGCAAATCCAGAGTGAAATACCGTACAGGAAAACGTAGAACCTTCAGCAACATTATCCAGATTGAGTTTAACTTTTGCTGCTGGTGTTTATGAGCCAATACTATCTGCTACAAAAGCTTTTTTATAAACAGTTTGGGGGAATTTAATGACTGAACTGTGGGTTATAATCAATGCATCATGCAATGAATGTAAACTATGTTATGGGCTACATGCTATACTTCAGAGAAAGGTCAATTCAGTTACCAATTTTGTGACACGTGTATGGTGTTTACGTGTGTGTGTGTGTGTGTGTGTGTGTGTGTGTGTGTGTGTGTGTGTGTGTGTGTGTGTGTGTGTGTGTGTGTGTGTGTGTGTGTGTGTGTGCAAATGTGTTTCAATATATGCTTGCGTTTCTGACTCTGGAAAAGGAACTCAATTGGAGCAATCTAGATCTATACTCTAGTAGGCAAGGCACATAAAAAAATAAAAAATGTCAGTAACATCCTTGTCTAAATCTCCTGGTGTTCCATTACCCGGTGATAGAAATCGTAGTGGGTAACTACAGTCACCCCCCCACCATCCCACCCCCCCTCCATACAACAAAGCATCTTGGACTAGAGAAATACTGCGGGAAACCTTTGAGGTTGGATTGAATGAATGAAAAAAGAGAAAATGTCACCAATTCCATCTTCGAAGATTTCAGATAGAGAGTCAGACAATGAAAGTACATCAAAGGGAAATGCAGACCCCACAGTCTTCAAAAGGCACCGTGAGCTGCACATTCAGGGTTATTAAATAGTTGAATATTGACAGGCTTTTTCCTATTTGAGGTGAAAGACACCTCAGCTATCTACACAGATCCAACAGGACGAGAGAGATGGCCAGCCCAGCAGAGTGATCCCCCCCTCCCAGCCATTCACGGCAGCCTTAATTGACAGGCAAAACCCCACAACAGCTCCCCCCTTCCCCTTCTCACCTCCTCGCTGCTAACTTTGCCCACTGGACCGAGCTGTTGCTGAGCCAATCAGAGGAGGTTTTGTTTGCTGAACTCCGATACGTCCTTCAGCACTTTGGCCCCATTCATCTCACCAAACAATCCCCCTAAGAATTTAACTGGTGGGCAAACACACGGCACATGGGTAATGACGGGGGCACCTTGGCTGTCTGTGTGAATATTTACCCTGTCATCAAAGGAGGGGCATGCATATAAATCCATGCCTGGAATCCCAAGTTCAGGTTCAGGTTTTGGGAGTGCAGTAGGCGAAGAAAGGGAGAGACAGCAAGTGAACAGTACTCAGATCTTACACCCTATGGAACGTGATGGAGCCCTAAACCTATGGAATATGAAAGAAAATTAGCTTGCTTTGTAACTCTGCAGGCAAGCAGAGGTAGTTTAAAATGTCAGATCCATGAATAAATACATTTGAAAATAAAACGGCACCCTCCCACGCATCAGGGCTATTCGACAAGAGATGTGCGGAAATGCTGTAGTGCATTCAAAGCACCTAGCACTTCAGTTTGTTTTTTTTCAGATCCAAAGGTTTTGTGCCCTCTTCTCACAGCGAAATTGAAAAAAGTTTGGTTAGGAGTTCTATAAAAAGTTGTGACCTTTTCCACAATCTTCTATTCTGATGTTAGCACCTGATAAACCATCCCTATTGCATTGTTCAAACCTGATAAACTCTTTCCGTAAGGGCCAGGAAACAATTCTAATACTACTATTTTCTTTTCCTGGAGAGAAGCAAGAAAATAGCTCCAATCAAGCACTAGATTGCAATGTTTTGTCTGCGATTTGGAAGAGTGGAGATATTCTATCAGGCTAGTTCTCTTGGCTGATATGCTACTGGTAATACGTTCAGCCCAGGTAAAGCTACGATGGGATGAACAGACATTTTATTTAAACTTTCATCTATAGCACTCAAGCGCTGGCATGGTCTATTGGAGACAAACAAACCATGCTTTTGCAATATTTCCATCTGAACAAAAATTCCCATCTCTGCCAATGTTTTTTTCCCCCCTCAACATGAGCAGATGTTATTACTTTGTGGTCAGGTGAAAGACAGTTGTTTACATTCACCTGATGTATTAGCAATGATGATGAGACATCCCTTTGCATATCTATAATGCATTATAAACACAGCTGTAATGCAATATACTCTGCTCATAGTTACAAGCAATCATTCATATTCACATTGCATTATAACAAGAGCACATTATAAATCATTGAATATAACTTAGAAATCACATCATCATAATAATTATGAAGAATCATGATACTTCATAATTGTTGGACACTCTTTTTTGGCAACAACTATAGTGTATTATACATCTCATGGTTGTTATAATGTATTATTCACAAAGTGAACAATAATATAATTAAAAATATGCAAACATAACAAACAGCAGAGTGTTGTTAAATGAATGTATGTATTTTTCAGGTCATTACAGACATTTTACTCATTCAATGTTTCCGCAAAAACTCACTCTAAACAATAAAAACTTAATTGTAAATTATACTTTAGAGGTAAGACTTTGTGAATCAACCCTTATATGTTACATTTAAAATATGATGTTTGTATAACAGTGTTGATTTATTATAAAGAGATATGAAAAAAGAAGTATGCAAAATAAAATACACTATGATCCTTGCATCAATGTCCTTATTAGGCATTATAACATACGTCATTCTGTGTCATAATCTTTGCTTTAAGGCACCTACAAAGTACTTGAAGCAGATTATCATGCATTATAAATAATGTATGATGCACTATGGACATGGGCATCTCATAGCAGGTAAAATGTCTTAAAGAAAGAGAAAAATCAAAGTTAAGGTTTGCAACTTTTGTTTATATGTGTCTAATTCCTCAGGGAAGACTTCAAAACATTTAGAGAAGTGAAGAGGAAACAGCCAATCTTTAATGCATAAAACAAAATGGCTGCCATGCGTCACCACACATGCAGCAAGAGGAGAGAAACGGCACAGATCCTCCCAGTGTGCACTGTACCCCAGAGAGCGTTTCTCCCTCAAGATCCTCTGCTGCTTCTATCTTGGTGTGTGTGTGTGTGTGTGTGTGTGTGTGTGTGTGTGTGTGTGTGTGTGTGTGTGTGTGTGTGTGTGTGTGTGTGTGTGTGTGTGTGTGTGTGTTGGGGTGACGGGGTCTTTCTCAACCATCATCACTCAAAGCTGGAAGGCACGCACTCGTCTCAGATCAACAAAGCCCCAGTCACACGTTACTGTACGCGATGATTCCTCCGCAAAACCAGACTGCTGAAAACCTGTCAAAAACCTGAAGATGCGAGCAGGCTAACATTAAAAAAGGATGACCTTATTATAAGCAGGAACGTGTTTTCTTTTTCTTCTGGCATGTAGACAGAGAAAAGGTGATAACGGCAGGAGGATATGTTTTATTTATTCATTTTGCTGATGTCTATTTATAATTCAATAGCTCAGTGTGTTAGCTTCAAATGACATAGGACTACAAGAGGCAACATGTTAATGCACATCTACTTAGTGAGGCCAGGTGAAAGTAAGAAGGAATGTGTATGTTGACATGGCAAGATCATGTTGTGATACGAATACAAATACGGCACATTTACTTTAATAAGTGGCATTGCCAGTGAATTATATCAGAATATTTCTAAATATTTGAAAAGGGTCTGTGTTTGTTTTAAGAGCAATTTAAAGTCAACATTTTCCTATTTTCTAATCGAAATCATAAACACCGTGATCGATTATTTAAACAAATACCATTTATAATACTGCCATTCTTTTTCACAATGCGACTCATTTATCCTTTGACCTCTAAAACTTGTTCTCAATAAATTCAAGTTATTTTACCTGAAAACTTTTTTGAAATATACCAAGTTTTTTCTGTCACAACCCTAATACTAAATACTAGTCAATGGAAGCTGCCATAATTATAGAAATATCGTCCCATATTTTGTGATCACACACATTTTTTTTAACACCGGTTGCTGCTATTAGCCTGCTAAAATTATCAATCAAACAACAATCACAATTATTTGTCAATAAAACCACAGACCAGGATTTATAGCTAGCATGTAAACCCACACCGAAACCTGCAAGGTGTAATCACACACACACACACACACACACACACACACACACACACACACACACACACACACACACACACACACACACACACACACACACACACACACACACACACACACACACACACACACACACAGACAAAGCCTTTTGTACTGTCTTCCACACCAGCACTCCTCCAGGGGCCAATACTGTGCTCCAAAGCCCTTTAGAGGGGCAGCAAGCCGGAAAATGACCCCATGCTGTCCCCGCTCGCCTCAGCCCCGCCTGGTTACGCCCGTTTCCCAGGGACCCGCTGAGGGTCCAATGCCCCTAGGCCTCCCTCTCACGCCACACTACCTCCCAGGGCCAAACGTTAACGGGGGCTCCTCACCGCGGACAATAGGAGCAGGGAAACGTGGGAAAGAAATGTCACAAGGCTCTCTGACAACCAAGGTTCGACCCCCTGACCTCCAGGGCTGGTCCCACTGGGCCTCTTTATGTAAACACAGGGTGTCCAAACAAAAGCAAACCCTGTGTTAATCAGATTCATAACCCATGTGAGGAGATGTATAGAGGCTAAGGTGTGGAAGCTTAAGGTTTGGACTGCTTGCTGCTTATCCACTATATTAAAGAAATGATTGATATATTTTTGTGTTTTTCTCACATTTTAAAATATTTTTAAAGAAAGATAGATAGCTGAATATTGAACTGCTATTTTGATAAATTATTCTAGATTATTCTTTAAATTAGTATAATTTCCTACAGTTGACCGACAATTCGTTAAATACTGTGCCTCTCTACCCGGACTGAGTTTAATGGAGTCATTAACAAGGGGAGGACAAAGACTGGCCAAGCGTCTGCTGTTTGAACTCCCTATTGCCTTGTAAACAGTCCTGGTCATTTAACCTCTAACCCTGTGGCAGTGTCTCCCATATGGGAGATGCAGGTCAAATGAGGATATGGTCAGCCACGCCGCACCCTCCAAGGGGTCGTGGGGGGGGCGGGTTGCCTGACGGGGTGGACACAGCAATGGAAGGGGGGCAATTTGTTATGGAGTCGGGGGGTTAACAAGGGAATGATAGGCACTAAGCAACCTTTCACTTAACCTCCAGGACTCCTTGACCATGAGTCTTTTTTTCTGGATTAATGTGTGATTGGTGATAGTAGACTTTTCAGTTCAAGAAATGTTTTGAGCTGCTATTTTTTCTAGTTTTCGTTTATATTACATGTAGTTTTAATTGCAGTCAACTGTCATAAAAACAAAGGCAACGTTTGGCCTTTATTAGAATTAGAATTAGAACTCCGATCGGTAAGCTCCTGCTTTTTTCTTATCAGCTGGTTTTCATTATACTATTTGGTAAATAATGGTGTTATACCAGAAAAAATACACATATATCTTACCAAGTGATGCGTTTTTATGACTTGAAAACCATTAAAGCTCCCAATAAACCGGGCCTAGTGTCAGTTTTCTTCTTCATGGGTTGTGAATTGTAGTGACAAGCATTAGGGTGGCTGGCCCTCCTATTTCCAAACAATGGGCTTAATCTGTTTGCTCAGGGACCTTGACAAGGTCCCACTGATGACCTCATTGGTACAAGAGCATATGTGTGGGTCAAAACACTGTGGTCACTAGAGGTCAGAGGTCACGAACCAAACACCAAGACCTCATTCCCAGGAGACTGGCTGAAGGATTCCTGTGCTAGTTAGTGGACATCATTAAGGACTAAGGCCGGACAAGTGGAGGATTAATGACCCTTGACATGGTGAGCTGCTAACCATGCAGTCAGAATTATAACCAAACACAAGGCAAGTAAATTGAGTCTCAATGCAGACGAAGACCACATTGTAGTCATTGGATTCCCAGCCCAACACCTGCCTGGATAAAACATCATGATAAAAAGCTTTAGATTTTGAAAAGGGGAGAAAAATATTCACGGAAAGTCATTAACAATGCAGAAGTGTGGGTGGGAAATAATAATTAACTCTCTAGATGGGGTCTTTGGAGGGACAGTCTTTGAGGATTGCATTTTTGAACGTTGATCTCAAGGTTAACTATTCAGCATGGAAATAAGGGGCCAGAGGTGAAGCATTTCCTGACCACGAGCTACATCCAGAATTAACATGTTAATATGTGTTTTGTATCCATATGAGAATTTGCATGGTAGTTTTCATATGAATTAGCTCCGACCTGGTTGGGCTTTATTATCCGTCCAAAGTCATCATAACCACAACTTCTTGCGTAACAGCTTACTCGCTGCCCTTCCCGAGTTTCCCATCCTGCTCATTTTTCTTCATCTCATCATCATCATCATCATCATCATCATCATCATCATCACTATCATCACCACCACGACTGCATACAAACCCCAAACTCACAGGACTGTGCCATTTATATGAGTATAGATGAGATGCTGCATTGTCCCATGTCTCCTTGTAACCCCCCCATGATCATAAATCTGCCCGCATGGCCTGTGATCGTTTATGAGCACTTTACATGAAAATCACTCTCACAAACAACACCCTTCAGCCAGTAATGAAAGCCAAGCGTCAAAGTTGAAGATCAATGTCAGACTACGAGATGTGTGACAGGGACTGCTTGTATTTATATGACCCCAAACGTAAAGAGGATCTCTGAGGGATGTGGATGGCAAACAATTATAAGACAAAAAGGAATCCATTATGCTCTATGGCATTATTTTTTTTTTAAAGAATTGATCAAATGGCTTTAAAAAAAGTGAATTCTTGACCTTGATAAGACAAAATTGTAGCTGGCATGTGGTTGAAAATGCCAGAAAAGTCAAGTAAATATTTTGTCAAGCAAAGAGATTACTATTATTTGGTTTAAAAAATACCTTTTAGATGTTTAAAATATACTAATCTAGAGCAACAAGTGTGTCCAGAATTAGACACTGACCATTTTTTGTGAAGACTCGTGCCAAGCAAAATATACAGCATTTAGATCGGGACTTGCTTTCAGTCGGTGGCTGAGGTCAAGGGTTAAATGACTGAGGTCAGAGAGTCGTGAACCTCTGTCTAGGGACCTCTCAGATCAATGAAAGGGTGTTGAACATGTGTACTCATAATGGGGGATTGATTAGAGGAAGGATGTGTCAGTTGGGTTGTTTGATGTGTGGTCAGCGCAACCAAAAAATAATTATGCATCCTTTAGCCAAAGAACAGTGTCAATAAGCACTTTATATTATAAAAGCATGCATGGGATGTTTTAGTTTGCTGCTAAAATACTTTGTCAGATAAAAAGGTACACTTTCATTGAGTAGTCAACACTCGCACCCAATAACTGCCCTCTAGATTCACATGTTTTTGACAGCATGTCGTCCAAAACTATTTTATGATCTGAGAACAATATGGTAAAAATGTGGTTTGGTTTGCACACAAAAAAACACTTGGTTACGATCATGTAAAGATCACAGTTTGGGTTATCAAGTTGTTAATTAAGATTACACAAAGGTCCTGCTTTGGCTTTAGATCATTATTTTTCATCAGTCATGGTTTAAAAAATAAAAAAAGGACTCGTAATTTTGAATAGGAAACAAATGTTGGACAGACTGGAATTTTTAATTAAACATAAAAATAACCTAACATCTATTAAAGAGAAATGTGTTGAACTTGCCTCCTCAAAACCTTGAATGCCTGGTGTTAACCTGATGCTGAGACCTGACTCAGTCCTGGCTGTGCCCAGGCAGGTGCCAGCTCAGATCAGCGCCCCACGCTCTGGCCTGGGCCACAGATTAAAACACGTCTCCCTTTGCCCACTTTCATCTACGGCCAACTGTCCAGCCAAGCATACCCTATGCCTCCTCACCCCTGCCTCCACTTATCCTCTTCCTCCTCCTGCCTCTGCTTTCTCTCTCATGCAGGGGACCGGGAGTGGCATGCAGGGACAAACCTGAGACTTGGAAAAAAAAGGAAGAAAACAGGAGGGGAAAGACATTGAGGGGTGGGGATGGTGAAACAGAAAGGAGGCGAGGAGAAAAAGAGAAAACGCACATTGTACTTTTCAAATGGATGGGAAATGATTCGCTGGGATTTGCTGACAATTATACGGTGGGGTTTAATCAATTCGGACCATTCACAGCGTGGAGAGGGCTGATCCCCCAGTACAAAGGAACAGACCGTGGGAGGGCGGTACCTGAGAAAGCGCCGGCCTGGTGTAAGTAACATGAGGCAACACTCCCCTCCCCACACATTGCACCGCAGCATATGGCCCCTCTCTGAACTTATTAGCTGGCGGATTAAGGCCAATCGCAGAGACCCAATGGCCTGTGGCTGCCTCAGTCGCACCCTCCCTCGCCCCTCTTCACCCCCAGGAATGAGGCTGACTGACAAGGGGCATTGTGTTGGGCACCTAGATCGCCACACCCCTCACTTAGCCTGTCATGCGGTGCAGTTTGATGAGGTTATTTGGTAGAGAGAACAGGATCTGACCATTAACCTTACAGCGACAGAACACACTGTACGGACGCTCAGATAATTACTGCATCATGTTATATCTGAACAGCTCCCTTCAAACATGTCTACATCATCATTTTTCACAAGATCATTTTAGTTTTTCCCTTGACCACTATGGTAATACTACCTGGAAATTAGCAAAACTGTTCGGCTATGGAGTGGATTAAAAGCACCTGAATGTGAGCACACAGATTAGCCCTGTAGATATGAAGTCTAATTAGCATCTCATTGCAACTCGACATGTGAGCTCAACATGAGTGCAGACACGCTGAGAGAAAAGGCTCCATTGGCCAGGGGTTGATTATAGGTCCATTATGCACACAGTACTTAGTGATGGGCTGAGAGTAGGAATTAAGAGCTTGATGGCTACTGCGAGGGGACCTGGGCTGAAGTACAGGGGTGTTAGCAGTCAACAGGGTCTCAGGTCTACAGGAGGCCAAACCTGGGGGAGGCTTTACAGTAGTCTCTGGCCCTCCTGAGTATTCATAGGGAGAGATTTGACAAGAGAGGAGCCCCCTATTTAAGCCGTTATTTGATCTGGCAAGCGGCAGGTGATCCTGCGCCTCTTTTTGTGTCGGACCACAGGGGTTTGTTGACCCCTCCTGACCTGTCTTACCTGGCGCCCTTCAGGACACCTCATTTAGAGAGGAAGAGAGAAGCTAATTCAGTCGTGGGTATCCACCCATCGAGGAGCTCCACCTGGCCACAGGGTTGAAGGGGTCAGCTCCACACTGAGACAGTGGGGGTGTTTGAGGTCTGCTTTGCTAATCCCCTCATATAGGGAGCTGTTGGAGGACCCAAATGCCAGAGAAGGAGCAGAGGAGCCATCTCCCTGGTTCTTTTAGACAGGATTAGAGGCCCAGCAGGGGTTGGTCTTCAGGGGCGAACCATCACGCTTGGAGATCATGAAGGCATTTCTGAGAAGAGCAGAAGAGGGCCCAGCTTTGGTCTGACACCCTCCTGAGACCACCTGTGGTCTATGACCCCACATAGACCACGCACATCCACCAATTATGTTGACAGGCGTGACGCTGGTGGGTTTATTCGAGTTGACAATATGCAATGTTGTCTATAGTGGAAAGCCTGTTCTCGGTTTTATGGTTCCTTCAAAGTGAGTGCTTGTTTGTTTGTTTGTTTGTTTCCTTTCAAGAAGGAGTTCTCGTTAGATGGGAGCCGAGCAGTTGATCTTTAATGAGTTTGCTATTGCTATCCCTGGTTTGCTATACCTTATCTTACCCCCCCCCCCATTGCTGGCTTTCATGTGTGTCTCGTCATTCTGATGTGAGAGTCTGCTCCTCCTCCAGACTGTGTGTTGGAGAACCAATGATTAATGCCAATGAGGATAGGGTGGCAGGGGGACGGGCACTGCACCTCACTTTCTTTACATACTTAGCAAAAGACCCCTCATTTTCCTACACAAACAGTAATGGCACAGAATAAAAGAGTTAGGTCAGGGAAACACACAGCTGCCTGTATTGCATAGAACAAGATATAAACGGCAGCCCTAATACTCAAATCTTTTTCACCACCAACCTGTGTCCAATCAAAAACTTCTGCACTTTGTATCACACCATTTCTGACACTCTCTCACCTCCGGAAACACCCCTGTACCCAAGCCTCTCTCATTAAAAGCTTTTTCACAACAAAATGAACCACAGAATAGGAAAGACAGACATTTGTAAAAGGTTTATATCCAGTGCTAAACAGCTGGACATGTTCAGTGGGATCAAAAATAAAAAACAAATACAAATGAGATCTTTCATTTACTGAATGCCATTAAAAAAATCAGAAGGCGTATCAATGATCACCACACTAAATGTCTGTAATGATCGGCATCCTTTAGGAGAGGCCATTAGACAACCAAATAGCAACGATGCAAGGGCAAATGTTAACATTTCAGATTAGCTCCATGCTGAACCTCAAGGTTCACTTGGCTGCTTTTCTTCCATTATCCAGTGAATAAGCAGATCCAGCTGGCAGAGATCCATTTCTCTCCACACACAGTAGCACTCTATCTAGGTCTGAGCCCACTCAAATCACGTTAGCCAGTCAAATCAGGTTAGCTCCTCTTAAGCATCAAACGCACTTTTAATTCAAAGCATCACTTCATCGACACCAGACTTGTTGGCATGCCAGAGTCTGAGTTGTCAGTGCTTCGGCAGTGATCCACATCCACCGGGGTCAGGTGGATCAGGATATGTCGGTGTGTGTGTGTGTGTGTGTGTGTGTGTGTGAGGGGGTGTTGGACTTTGAGATATTTTAGGGTTGGATGAGAAGAATAACTGACAATCTGGCAGTCCCTCACACTGACATGTGTGTTTGATGGTATACACAGCCTGTCGTCGGCCTCCCTCACCCGCTGCTGACACAGAGGGTCGAGTGTGTGACAACGTGCTGCTGTGTGTGCTGCGGAGGACCGCAGTTTGTTGAGGGTGGGTGGGTGAGGGCAAGCTCGACGTGGGGGGTTGGAGCTAAGGACAGGGGTTGTGTGGAGACTGCCAGTCTTCGTGGTTATTGTAGGGCATAAAAATACACCCACAAAAGTGTTTTCCACCGTCTTGATCCAGATTTTGTTTATGTATCCGAAAACAACCTAACAGTGCTGTAGATTATCCCCATTTTTAAACACATGAAACACCATTTTCACTTTTTTCAAAAAATACCAAATCAAAATAACTTAAATGGTTCTTATCCAAATTCTCAGTTCTTGTCCATGATGTTAATGATTCTTGTACTCATTCATTTCTGACCCAGTACAAATCCAGCTGAAAGCAGAGTTGAAGGCAGTGGTAATGTTGTATCTATAATAAATCAGAGTGAATGCAGCACAGCAGTGCTACAGAGAACAGTAGTGCACAGATTTACACTCTAAGGGCTTGGCTTGGACATCCAACCAAGCGGGATTTATCAACAGATCTCCGCTCTTATCCCACTTGCTGCCTGCCAGGTATGCATAATGTCCATTTCTATAAGCACAAAGACTACAGGAACCAAAGATTTGTACAAAGTGCAAATGAAGGAGAGGTAAACCCTTTGTCAAAAGTTGAATTTCCCCTTTTCATGTGCCTGAGGCCACACTTGCACCATGTAAAAATAAGCAAGACTCCCTGACCTTATATGAAACTGAAAAATCAGAAGAAATAGGCTGAGCTGCAAATAATTAAAGTTGAAGAATAACAATTCTTATTATTTCATTTTAAAAACACTTTTTCACCATATTGAAGATATTTGTTATTGTGTAATAATCTCTTATGATTACACTGTCTTAGACATTTTGCTAATATCTCACTACTGTGTTTTCTACCACACCATTGATTGTGCAGTACGATGCACACTATACACATGGAACAATTATGCTCTAGAAAATAACTGAGGCTGCAGGTCCTTCTGACTCATATATACGCCACGAGGTGGAGTCAGGTAGTCTGAGGCTAATAACAGTAGAGTGGGAGGAAGAGGTGCACAGAGGAGAAGTTAAAAAGGCTATGAGGCTTTCACTGGGTGTAGGCGGATGTCTGGGGCTGTGTGTGTGTGTGTGTGTGTGTGTGTGTGTGTGTGTGTGTGTGTGTGTGTGTGTGTGTGTGTGTGTGTGTGTGTGTGTGTGTGTGTGTGTGTGTGTGTGTGTGTGTGTGTGTGTGTGTGTGTGTGTGTGTGTGTGTGTGAGGGCACAGTGTAAGTGTAGGCACAGTGTGGAACGCTAACCCCATTCTGATAAATGTGTGGGATGTGAGGATCGTTGTGGAGCCCCAGAGCCAATCTGCCCAAGACCCTCACTGTAGCCTGAGGGCCTCCTCAGTGCCTTCCTCTACCTGCCTGTCTCTATTTTCCACTCTCCTATTATTCAAACACTCCAGGACTGACTGAATAAAAAGTATTTTAGATTCTATTCTGGGGTTTTTTTTTGGGTATGAAATAACAAAAGCAAGTACTTTGATAATTGGTCACGATTTACATTTTAAACAACAAATAACTGATTGATATTTTGTTGCCTCGATTACATTTATTAAATAAAATTCAACTAAATGTACTCTTCTTCCACCCAACATTTTTAATAAGGCTTCTTCAAACCATTATTACCCTTAGTCGTCTGATGTGCATCATTAAGAGCGGCACACATTAATGCAAAACGCACAATGCCCTCCTCTGTTCAAACTGTGAATTAAAGAGATGCCTCACAAAAATCCCTCTGCAGCAACACTGCAATAACGTGCAACAAATAGACATTACAAAATGTGTGAAATATAGATGACACAAACACTTTGTAAATGTAATTTTTGCATTTGAACTAATGAGTTGTGCATCATGAGCTGGAATCAAATAAAGAGTGCGCAAGAGGAAGACGGGAGATAAGCAGAATCAGTGTGTGTGATGGAGCTGAGCAGCAGACAGAATAAGGTGGTTTTGATCAGGAGTTTCTCTGGGATAATTGTCAGGATCTGCTGTTTGGAAGATGACTGACAAAAGGAAAAATATGACAGTGGAATTTGTTGAGGAAACATGAAAATGTGTCACACATCCGTCAAACAAAGAAATGCAATATTTATGGATTCTTGAAGACTCTCTCTCTCTCTCTCCACACACACACACACACACACACACACACACACACACACACACACACACACACACACACACATGCATATTGTTAAGATCTTCCCAGCGTCTTCTCTACAAATCATTTCCCATGTCGTCATGCGCCTCTCTGACGTTCTCCTATAAAAGGATTAACATGCAAAAAGGCTGTTTACATAACAATGACAAGAGTGTTTAAAAATCTGCACTTCAAAACATGATTATGATTAGCATGTGAACGTTTTAATAGACCCTTAAGCGTAATCTGGAAGGCCATTTTTATTCTATACTATACCCAGAATGTTGTTGATTTGCAGCACGACTACAGTAAAAATAATGCTGTGTTTTTTTAATTCACATGCATGTCAATTGTTCCTTGATTCATTTTGGTTTCCTTATTTTTCCTTACCTATTTTTATAATTATCATCAGGGCCTCATCATATACTGTATAGTGTACAAATATGAGACTGATTTAATTTAATATGTTTTACACTTTAGATATTAGTATTAAACAGAATTATTTTTAAGAAAAAGAGAAAGGAAGAAAGGAACAAACAAACATTTGTTTTTTTAAGGGGCTTGTTTAATTAGAGATCTGTCTGAAGACCTCCTGGTAGGTTCAGATGAACCTCTCCTCCTTAACACATCCGCGCACGCACACACACACACACACACACACACACAGACACACACACACACACACACACACACACACACACACACACACACACACACACACACACACACACACACACACACACACACTCACACACCAACTAAGAAAACAAAACCCCACTAATCATTTGAAGCCTGCGCTTTGTAGGTGGGGCCCGGTCATTATCAGGCCTCAGCAGTGTGCGGTTTTTGTTGGTTTTAGCTCAGCATCCTCAATCAATCGCTAACAGGAAGAACTTTAATCAGGGTTTTAATGCAGCTGTACAAGAGGTGGGCCGTCCCATTGTCTGGGTCTGAAAAGGTTGATCGGAGGGGAGTCCTCTCGCGTTTCTTTACATTCACCTGCTGGGCCCTATTGGGTCTCTTTCTGAAAGCAAAGGACAAGGGAAATGAATAAAGAACACAGTGTGTCCGCTCAACCAGCCTATGGGTTAATCAAGGAGCTACTTGTCATCTCCACAGAGCCTCACAGTTCTGGCCGTTAAGCTTCCCTCTTCTCTTTCCCATGCCAATTCAGACACTGAGGAGCTGGGACAAGACGAACAACGGTGGGCCATAACACAACCATGAGCTAATGATATGCTACTCGGAAATCAATGTATGAAGCTGGAGGGGTGGGGTGGGGTGGGGCGGGGGGGCCTAGGTTGGAAAGTACTTTAAAAGGACGGAGAGGAAAAACTTTCAGAATCAGACAAACACAATTTGGAGAGTGTGAATATATGCATGAAAGAATGATATGAAAACTTAAATCAATTCAAAAATATTGTACTGCCGGAAAATGTGATTTTCAGGAGGTTATTTTGTTTATTATACAAACACTGGTTACATACAAACACCCACACTAGGCCTACTCAAACTACAGTAGAGGCTCTGCTTTAAAAAATACCAATGCAACACACACACACACACACACACACACACACACACACACACACACACACACACACACACACACACACACACACACACACACACACACACACACACACACACACACACACACACACACACACACACACACACACACACACACACACACACACACACACACAATACTCACTTGTTTTGTTACTCTTGATATTTTTCAATGTATTTAGGCACTTTTGAAGTCATGCTTACCCCCCAGCTATAAAGATACAGTATGTGATAAAAACAAATACAAATCATACACGTCCTTCAGTGATCGAACACATGGCGACATACGTTTAGGCCTCACCAAGACCCTGGCTGTCTAGAAAATAAAAGAAATAATTATAATTTAGTTTCATTATGAAATTGCCTTTTATAAAATGTGCAGCGGGAGAATATTTCTTCTGTTGAAAAGCCTTTCAAATGATGCTCTCACCCCATCTAGTGATAAGAGAGAGTAATTCCTATCATCCGCAAGTGTGTGTGTGTGTGTGTGTGTGTGTGTGTGTGTGTGTGTGTGTGTGTGTGTGTGTGTGTGTGTGTGTGTGTGTGTGTGTGTGTGTGTGTGTGTGTATGGGGTTTCTTTTTAAATTAATCATCAAAACCCTCAAGAAACATAATTAAAAGAGGAATACAAATGTTAACCCTAATGTATTTTGTAATGTAAGTACAGGGGTATATTTGGAGATAAAGGAAAAGCAAAAACCTGTAAAAATGTATGTGTATTGTAATTTCATTAATTATATATTTGCTTCCGCTTAATAGTCCTCATACAAAGACCACAAGAGGGCATTATTTAATCAGTGCTTTGTAGCAAAATGTATTAAAGATTTCATTGAGAACATACCGCTTTAATTCAGATAGAGACAAAACAGACAAAACTGGAGCGTTTAAAAAAAAAGTTTAAACAATTGTCTCTATTATTACAATTATTATTACAATTATAATAATAATAATAATAATAATAATAATAATAATAATAATAATAATAATTTCCAAATAAGTACAAATGCTGCTAAATGGGGTCAATATGAATTTTGACAGTTTCTTCTTTTTTGAAGAAAATGACATCAGTAAATATATTAGCAACCCATACCAATACATCAGCGATCCCAATCAGCATTTTTATATTTTTGTTTAAAAAAATGTTGTCTTTCTGTACATTTTATGAAATGGTACTAACTGAGCAAAGGCTCACATCAAAATCTTGTATCAACATGTTTTCAATAAAAAAAAGTTCAACCCCACGTTTATGACATTTCCAGGATAAAACATGTGCAATTTGTAGAGCACAGAGGGTGCTTTGGAATTATGCGTGTACTTTAAACGTCAGATTTGTCAGAGACAATGTAGGCCGTTGACTAATGGCTCATCCACCTGACAAGGCTTTTTGTTGAAGTCCACAGGAAGCCTTCAGTGCTGTGCAGCAGGGATTGATGCACTTATAAGAATGCGCTCTAACAAAAGGGATGGCGGCAATTAGGAAAACAAAAGAGAGGAGTGTGCCATTGATTATAGTAGGAACACTTCAGCAGCCAACACCCAGCATTCACACTGTTATTTGACAAGGAAGACAAACAAAAAATATACAAATAAATATACTAATAATAATTCTGGTTCTTAATGTTTTAAAATGTGTTTCGTAAAAGCTCTGTAATTATAGTTGGTAACATCATGGTAAATATAATATGGATAGAAATGTTATTCAGTTAAAAAAATGAATTTGTTTATAATTATTTTACCAAAATTGATGTTATTGTTGTAAAAGAAAAGTTAGAAAGACTTATTTTGGCCTTTTTTCCTTTGTCTGATATCATACCTCTCCGTCAGTATATTTGGTTTAACTACCTGAATTAAACGAGGCATGCAAACTGTGAACCTGTCTGAGAAGAACATTTAAAATGAACATTGCGTTTAATTTATAATGACTGCGGTGAGACTCACTCAGGCTGGGTGAATTAACAAAATTCTAAATGAGAGAAATATGCTGTCTGCACATGCCGGTTCAATTTTTTACACTTCAGTTTTTAGAAGCTACATTTAAAAGTTTATTTAGGCTGGTTTGTTTGAGTGCTGATTCTGACAGGCACTCACTGCAGAAGGTCAGCAATTCACCTGTAAGTCGAGAAATTACCCTGCCTAATTTTTGCTGTCCTTCAGGTACAGCCTGACAGCCTCCTTTGCATTTTAATGCAGACAAGCTGATTATTAAATCTTAGTGGCTTTTTTTTTGTCTAAAATAAGTGGTTTGGGTTGCTTGGCAACCTTCCTAGATCGAACACGGCTCCCCTCCCCCATTTTAAACCTCATAATTCTTCGTTTATATTCAGGCATCCAGCTCTTAATTAGATTAAGATGCAAAAACCCCCACTGCAAGGAAATTCAAACTGATGTATGAATTACACACACGCTCGAAATATAGCTTTGCTTTAGTGATGTACACAAACCTATTTTAAAATGTAGCTTCTCGTGCAAACGGTAATATTTTTATAGAGGATATTTTATTTCTTATGTTTCTAATAATCCATAAGTACTTGTAAAATGTATTAAGCCTCTATTTTTTTTTCTACCATTAAATACACATTAATTTTGGTCATAGGGATTTAAATTGTACACTTTTACCTTGATACAAATACAGGTATGATCGAAATAAATGTAATATTTAAAAGGTAAAAAATATCTGCCACACAATCACACAACACAATATACATCTGCAATAGTAGAACACATTTATGCTCACTAATACCTTCCAGCTCTTTGGTAGGAAAAGGAGAAGCGTGCCCACAGACAGTGCCATACATTACGGTACACATGCACCCATTTCACCCAAATGGCAAGGCTATTTGGAAAGGTGAGGACATTGCACGTTGATATAAAGGGTCGTTTGGAGGACTTGCTGGAGCTTCATACGGTGAAGGATGGGATCTTCACCAGAATGGCTGCACTTTAACATCACTTCTATCTGCCATTCTCTGCATTTCACTCAAAGCTGAGGTGCTGAGAATGATGGAGCACGATGTGTGTTTTCCACTCCCCTGTGATTAAATCCTGGCAACCATTCACAAATGAACTCAGGGTTACTTTGTTTTTTAAATAAAACATTTCCATCTACACTCACTGAGAGTGAATCTCAAACATTTTTGCACTGTTTGCAATTTTCTTCAAGGTAAAGTTAAATGGATCATTTAATTTCACTCGATTCTCACTGGTCTCACTGTGGAGGAAGAAATTGTATGCATATAGCAAACCAAGGACAGTTGGATTTGCCATAAAGAGCAAGGCATTTTGCTCTCCCTGGAGCTATGGCTTTGATTGAATCCTGAAATGAGTTGAAATGTCACAAATTCCTACCAATATGCTGGGAAATGAAAATTGGCCTTGGGGTTTTAAGGTTCCCATTAAGGTTGTGCTTAACATATTCTGTTAAGTGTGGTTGGAGTGCATCGAAAATACAAAATCATTATGTGTCTGCGCACTCAAGCAAAATGTCCCTAAAATTCCTCAATGCTCAGGAAGCCTTTCTGGTGAAGTGCAAGAGAGCTTGGGATCAGGCCTCCACAGGACTGAAACGAGAGAGAAGCCCAGGGGTAGCTGACTCCAAATTAGACCTGGCAATAAATGAGCAAAATGGGAGAAATGATCAGCTGGTTAATCCATTTTACTGCACACTGTTTATGAAAAATATTCCTAATTATGTCAAAAATATCTGGCTCCTTTTATTTCAAATTATAGTATATGATGCCTTCTCTTTTTATTAGGAATAATAAACCCCTCTACATCAGCATATCCTTTGAGACTGGTAATGCCAGTCTGGCTCTGAATGCACTGATTTGATACAGCCTTCCTCCTTCTCTCAGGTAGCTGTTGTTAGGAAACAGGGAAATGACTCTGCTCGCTGCTTAGTATTCACATCACGTAAAGTGGGTCTGTGTTCCTCATTTAGTTCTGTACTGTACAGCTGGGGAGCTGTCCGGCGCGCGGCGGCAGTATGCAAATGACTGGATTTGAATGGAGATGGAGGTAGACACAAAGCTCAATTAGAGACAGAGAGGGAGAGAGAGATGGTGGGGGAGCTTTGAGTTTGTGAAGGGGAGGGGGAGGGTGAAGAAGAAAAAAAACGTGGCTGCTTAATGCCAACCTGAGGAAACCAATGTACGGACACATCCGAACACAAAGGCACCCATAGATGTGCATGCACTTAAATAGCAAGGCAGATTTCAAAATTCTTCAGACAGGCAGCTGATCTCTGAAGGGCTCAGACAGCTCAGCTCTGTGATGCGTTTCGGTCACACCAATCACACTGACAATATCCCACATCAGCCATATCACACATATCATCAAAACAAAAAGGTATCAGGCAAGCTCAGGTGCACCTCCTTTTCTGTTTAAAGCTCGAAGAGAGACTCTCCAATGCGGAGAAAAAGTGGCATGGCGACCATTTTGTTCTTGGGTGTGTTGCCCAGCAGTACATATCACCTGACCCAGCGCCTGTATGAGTGTCCTTGGAGGAGTCTCTGACATCAGCAACTGCCACCCCTGGTTGCCATGGCAACGGCAGCACAGTGGGGGGGATAGGGCGTTTGTGCAGGATGGAGGGCAGAATAATTAATGAGCGCATATAGGGAGTTTGAATCTGGCTTTAATTGCATTTGTTGGTGTGTGAAGCATGGATTGAACGCTACGGCATAAACGGGGGAATATCAGAGAAGGCGTAAAAGAGATTAAGAAAGCTCAGTGGTCAGAGAAATCATTTGCATTATTGTCAAGGTTATTCCCAAATTATTTCCTTTCATATAAGAAAGTTACTTCAGTGACAAGACAGTAAGGAGGTGGGCAACGGGGATGAGGAATAACCTCCTCCTCCTCCAAAACATTTTCATCATCATGAACAGTTTTCAAATATGTGTAAAGCTTCAGTTTGTCGGTCAGCAGCTGACTTTGTGTCCATGAAATGTAATCATTTCAACAAGCCTGGAAATATTTTTCATATGCAGCTCAGAAATAACAGACAGGAGTGCAGACTTGACTCTGGCTGGATGAGACTAACTCAATCAGGGAGGCTCAGAGATCATTCAGCTGATCTGGTGATGCCACAAAAGTCTGAACACTGCCTGTCAGATTCTATAGTCACAACTTTCAGTCACAGGGACACACAACCTCACCTAACACTGTGTTTCCCTTTTACAAACCACCTCTCTCTCACACACACTCTTTTACATAGACTGTTATTTGCTGCCCCTGAGTCAATAGCATCCATGCATTTCTTTGCCTTAAATAAACAGACTGCAAGTGGCATTGACTGAGTCTCATTATTACTGGAAATATAAATAGTAAATGCCACAGCTTGTAGAAAAAATACATATGTTTTCAAATATTCTAACACAAAACAAAAAGACAAAATAAGTTATCTACTCCACACTGCGGGGTTATGCGAAATAGCAGAAGGAAAGGTGTTCACTGACAAGTCAGACGTATAGTCTACATGCACACAGTCACGCACGCACGCAAGCATTATACGCCCTATCAGTGCGCGTACACACAGGCGCACATACAGTAAACGTTGCAATGGTCTCATCAATAATGCATCGCACTTCATGTTTATGCAATGTACAGGGCAAGCCCGAGCGATGGATGCTGTAGATGCAAGCCTGCGCACATTGACCGCGTTTTACAAGCCTATCACAGAGAGAGCTAAGACATTAAAGTTAAAATATTTTCCGCCTGTAGAGAAAGAGATGAAGATAGTAAAACAGTCCTCAGCACATACCTGTAAAGCATTATTTCTTTGATTCTGGTTTAAGCAGGCTTGAAGGGCTTCATGATAACACCGCACTAAGGAAATAAAACTGTAGCTGTGGTGATATGCAAATTAGTGGCTCCCGCTGAATGCAAGGGCATTTATTATTCATAAATTACTCATGTTTATGCAAATTACGGTATACAGAAATAGTGGTGGGGGTTGAGTAGCTCCCTCTAAACACACTGTGTGATTCAATTTCTGTTATGGTCTTCCATCTGAAATGATCCAAATCCAGAAATTTGACCAACATGGTTATGAAACATCCAGTTTCCTGTGATCCAGTTAGTCAGTGAGATGAGGGTGGAGAAACAAAGGAAATGGAGGTAACAATGCAAATCCATTTGGAAAAAAACTGAAAAGTAGGATATGTTGGCTGTATGGACAGTAAGTTATGCCTCATACTGTGGGCCTGCATCCGTGGATAATGTTCATTTATTTGGATTATTTATCGTTTTTTCTTAACCTTTGATACCACATGGAAGAAATCTGCCTGGTTTGTTTTTGATCAAAGCTAGTTTGTGCCGTAAATAAGTTTGAATACATAGTAATGCACATTAATATGATTTGGTTTTAAAATGAAACACTAGGGCACAAATAAACTCATAGGTAAGGCAAGGCCAGGCAAGGCACGCAAACAGATAGTGCAGTGGAAACACAAAAGGCATATAAAAGCAGTCATTAGATAAAAAGCAAAGAGTATATAAACAAATAACGTGAATAACAGATAAGGTAGTTGCTGATGTACGAGAAAGGCACCTTGTTAAGCCTAAAAAGAAAATAAATGTGACTGTGTGTGACTGTGGAATATGGAAAGTGGACTGCTACTTGGAGAGGTCCCAGTTCACTTCCTAGGCCCTGCTGTGGTGCCCTTGAGCAAGGCACCGGACACCTCCAATCCCCACTCCCCATTGCTCCCCGGGCGCTTCACGATAGCTGCCCACTGCTCCTAGTACTAGGATGGGTTAAATGCAGAGGACTAATTTCACAGTGTGTGCTCTGCTGTGTGCATTTATGTGACTAATAAAGAGGGTTTCATCCTCCGATTCTATCTATCTATCTGTGTGTGTGTGTGTGTGTGTGTGTGTGTGTGTGTGTGTGTGTGTGTGTGTGTGTGTGTGTGTGTGTGTGTGTGTGTGTGTGTGTGTGTGTGTGTGTGTGTGTGTGTGTGTGTGTGCGTGTGTGTGTGATGACACCATCAAAAACTGAGTATTAGCTCTCGGATTTTTCACAGTAACGTATTTTAATTGTTTGATTCAGGGTGGATTTCCCTCTGATGGCACATCACAGTTCAAATGTAAAATACGTTTTTAACTGTGTATATGCTTCATATTAGTATTTAGTGTCTCTACTGTGACATGTCTCCATACTTTAATGTAAAAAAAAAAAGCTCTTTATTTTCCTTATACTGCCTGTGCTGCAGCCACTCTTTTCACCCTCTGTTCGAAACCAGAGCCCAGTCTGCTCTGATTGGTTAGCTGGCCGGCTCTGTTGTGATTAATCAACCGCTTAGAGATGTCCCGCCCCTTAACCTATCAGGTACAATGTGTTGGAGCTCTAGCCAATAGAAGAGTGAGTGTTACAAAGTGATGTCACTGTGTTCTGGAAGTAAACAAAAGGAGTCGAATTTAGGCAAGGGGACATTTGCATGCACAAAAACCTATATAACACACTACAGGAAAGGGATATCCCAAAAAGCATAATGACCTCTTTAACATGTTTCTGTGTTCCCATGCCAGGTTGACTTTCAAGATGTGCCGTACTTGAACTGGCCGGGCACCATCAGAGTTCCCTCTCTGATGAGCTCTTCTTCCTCTGAGCTCCTCTGGTCATTCCACTGGCAAACTGCTCACAGCAAAACCAGACTCATTGGATGATGACAATGAAAGATTCATATTTATGGCACTCTCAAATATTTAGAAAATGTTCTCAAGCCTAAGATCAAAAACAGTTAAGTTTGATGCAAAGTGTTTTGTTTTAAAATGTTTTAGCCATTGTTCCTGTGGCCTAATGATGGGTATTGTAATACAATTCCAATTTGCATATTGCACACAAGTGTTATAGCACAAAAGTGGTGTCATATTCTGTGTTTTTTGTGTTTACATCATTGCACATTGGGGTAATTTCACAGCATAGTCACTACTGAGTGTGTGGGGTCTACCAGGGGCCATGGTGGTTGTAAATTCTGACTGCTGCAGGAAGGAAGGACCTAAGATAAGATAAGATGTACCTTTATTAAATCCCTGTGGGGAAATTCAGTGGTTTAAGCAGCAATAGAATAAGAATGAAAAACAGGACAGTGTGGTTCACACAGGATAATAAAACTAAAATAAAATGATTAATGATTGACCTGCGGTATCTCTCCGTGAGACAGGGTGTCCTGGAGGGGGTGGGGCACGTTGTTAACAGGGATGACAGCTTGGTAGACATTTTCCTGTCTCCCACCAACCCACAGTGTCCAGAGGTTGCAGGACAGAGATGGCCTGTCTGTTAAGTCTAAAGTTGCACCATCACATTTGCTCCAATTGTTTTTTTTTTTCTAGGGGCACATTTTTCAAATCACAGTAAACATAATTTGATATGAATGCTCATTTTGAAATAGTGCAGTTACAAGCTTTTTCTATGACATACTATCAGAAAAACTGATGGTTTCAAAAAGCAGTTGAAGTATTGTAAAACTAACAGCAGATCAAAGCGTCTAACAAATGACATGTAGTGTGTGTGTGTGTGTGTGTGTGTGTGTGTGTGTGTGTGTGTGTGTGTGTGTGTGTGTGTGTGTGTGTGTGTGTGTGTGAGAGAGAGAGAACGAGTCATAAACACATTTCTATATGCGCGCTATTATCCTAATTTACGGTAGCAGTACGTCATCAAAATGGGACGACGTTGACGTAAAAAAGTGGCGACACGCAGCAGTGTTTTGCTAGTGTTTGTATCTTTTATAGAGTGAATTTGAAGTTTCTCGAGGAATTAAAGAAGCTGTTTGTACAGAGCTACCTCATGCTTCACCACATCCTTGTCTTCGACAGCGTTACCCACGTTTGAATGGAATAGACACAAATAAAGTAAGTAAATTAATGTGAGCGCAAACCTGTTACACTGTGAGCAGCTTAGTTAACACTTCATTTCTATTACTGTTGTTGTTTCCCTCGCATTATTTGGACAGTTTTGCTTTCTTTTTTTCTTGCAGGAGCAGCCATGTTCCACAACAGTTCACAGGGAAAATACTGGATTTTAAAAAATGAAGACGACATTGAGCAGAAGAGATGCAAGGCCAATCAGAAATTCCGTCACAAGATACTAGAAAGTGGGAAGGTAAGAAGTACCTATCCTCACACAATAAAAAGTTCAAATGTGACTGTTTACTTCACCTCCTCGCGCCTCTTTGAATCAGCCTGGGGTGAGTGAGTCCTTGTTCCTGGAGCGGCACGAGGAGGACGTTTTATTCCGACACTATGAGAGGAGGATGCTGGACTTCTGCAATGCTTTCAAGCCTGCAATGCCCAAGTCTGTCGTGGTATGTGTGTGCTTTCTCATTATCAGTGTGGTTAATATATCCTTACTACCTGTAGACATCTGTGTCACCCGTGTATGTCCCACCTGTGCAGGGTACAGGCATCATGTACTTCAGGAGATTCTACCTGCACAACACCATCATGGAGTACCACCCTCGAATTATAATGTGAGTACATGTATGTTTAAAATTAAATAAGCAAGCATTTCCAAATATTCCATGACCAATTAGTTCCTCTATGTAAGTTAGTCATAGGATACAACAATTCTTCCAGTTGTGTGTTTAAATTGCCAAAAGTAATGTAATTTAGTCCATATATCTCATGTTAGCCACATAGTATCTGTGTTTTTATTTATCATTTTAAATGTGTGTGTAGGTGTGGTGCAGTTTCCTCTAATTCCTGTTTCTTAACAGCTGCCCGCATCCACAATTTGGTTTAAAAACACAATGGTGTAGTCTTATTGTTTTTGCAAACTGGCCTGGATAATATTGGGGGGAAAGTACTAATGTATTGATTGCAGTATTTTTAAATATATTTTAAGATATTGCTTCTCTATGTAGGTTTTAGCCCGACTTAAAACAAACATCCTTTATTTAGGATATGTACAGTGGATGAATTAGTCACACTAACCATGACACTACTTATTGAGCTCAAATCAATTTTGTATTAAGTGTATAACATCTTCCTTTATTTAGCTATACATTTAGGAATTCTTGATGGTTTTGTATGAATGATAACTTTTGCTTTTGCAATTCAGCTATCGTTTAGGGTTTTCATTCATCACCAAAACTGCTGAAAAGTATATTGTTTAGCCTTGTTGTTACTTGTGTGCACAACCCGTTACAAACCCACCTCCCTGTTTCAGGCTGACGTGTGCATACCTGTCCTGTAAAGTGGAGGAATTCAATGTGTCCAGCACCCAGTTTGTGGGCAACCTTCTGCAGGAGACCCCGGCCGGGCAGGAAAGGGTTCTGGAGCAGATCCTGGAGTTTGAGCTGCTGCTGATCCAACAACTGAAGTTTCACCTGGTGGTCCACAACCCATACAGACCCATGGAGGGTTTGCTCATCGACCTCAAGGTAGAGCTTCATTTGTGATTAGTGCTTATCTAGCTGTGTATGTGTCCTGTCTCATACATGTTGTCATTTTCATGCATTTCATCCATCAGACAAGATACCCAGCACTGGAGAACCCTGAGTCACTGAGGAAGAGTGCAGATGACTTTCTGACACAGGCGACCATTACAGATGCAGGACTGATGTTCCCCCCCTCTCAGATCGCTCTAACAGCGATTCTGAACAGCGCCTCCAGAGCCAGTCTCAGCATGGAGAGGTGGGTTGTTAGACATGTTCATTCTAAAACATTATGAAGCTTGTTGAGCAATTAAAGGTAAATGTTATGCCAGATAGATAATGTGTAAATGGTAAAACATTGTTTTGTTCCAAATGCACAGCTACCTCAATGAGTGTTTGGGGCTGAAAGAGGACAAGGAGACTCTCTCAAAGATGTATGAATCCATGAGACGTGAGTGAGCTGCACCTTCAATGTGACACCACAGGATGGGGCTAGTGAGCCGTTTCACTGCATTATGGCACATGGGACGTTTTAGCTGAGATTTAATGTGTACATTTGTTCATTCAGGGATGAAAACCATCCTTAAGAAGTATGGACTTCCCAAACCAGAGGAGGTGAATGCCTACAAAAAGAAGTTGGAGAGGATTCATGCTGAATTTGCCAGTTCAAACAAGTAAGTAGAGGAAGTTACCTGCTTGTGTTTAGAGATTGCTAATAATTAGAGAGAAGGATCCTATATTATCACAATATACCCTGTCAGAAAAGGTGATTTTATTCTGTAGTTCAAAATGAATGTCTTTTATATGGACCTTATATTAAGATTAGTGTACTTTTTTTAACCCTAAATAGGGATGTACCTAATTTGTTGTGCCTTGAACCTTTTGTATTCCCCAATGTAATTGTTATCCCCCCACACCAAAGTAAGCAACTCCAGTTTTTCATTGTCATACATAGTAACAGTTTTATTTTAGCCAGGTTTGTCGTATCTAAGATGCAAAAAGATTCAAGGTTCAGTATCAGGTAGAAAAATAAAAAGGAACACATCATCAGCTGTATGAAATACAGAAAGGAAGTACAACAGCACGCCACATTCCGACCTACATCATCTATACCATGTAGCACATTTGATATCGGTATCGCTGATGAGGAGACTTTTAGGCTCATTTATCTATCGCCGGCTGTCTGTTAACACTTGGTGAGGTTGGTGAGGTCCGTGGTATCATTAAGTGCAACTACAGTAAACAGTTTGGTAAACTCTTTAGCTATGACAGGCACAGATTCAGACTCTGCAGCTGCGTGAATCATCAGGAGGCACAGGAGGCCGACCCTCCATGACTTTGAAAGTTGATAAATCTGTGCATGGCATGACTTCTCACGATGAATCTATCGGTGCAGACAGAGGTGTACTGAAACGTCACCGTGATGGCGGGAGAGCAAGAGAGAGAGAGAGAGAGACTGCAAATGCATGAAAGCTTTTGTTCACACCCCAAGGCTTAGAGGGGGGTTCAGGTGATGTCTGTTAGAGCAGCATATATGTAGGCCCACACACTAAAGCAGGATCCCATCAGGGTTAACACATGCACAGGACACGTTACAGAGACCTCCTAGACTATCGTTCAGCTCTGTTTGACTAGATCATACACAAACACCAGTTACTTCTACACAAGCCTAAGGATACAATATCAACAAACGAAGCAGCATATAAAAAAATGTAACAAGTGGTTTCTGTGCTGCGTGGTAGCTCACACAAAGATGGTGGACGCTTATGAAGGAAGAGCTCGTCATAAAGTCACGTGACACGGTGGGCAGATGGTGAGTAGAAAGGGAGTTAAGGCTTGTGTCATCTTGGAGAGAGGTGCTGTGTTTAAATTCCCTGATGACGGCAGAAAACGCTAGTTCAATGCTTTGGATTGCCTCCTCCGTTATCCTCCCCAACTTGAGCAGTGGCAGAGCAGGGTGCCACCTCCATCTGGTTTACATCACCAGCCACAATAAGCAGTCAAACGGAGGGAGTGGCAGGCAGAAAAGGAGTTCACACATTTTGCAGTTGACTGTATCTCAGGTCCATCTTCACAGAAATCATCTCTTCGAAAAGGTCTCGTGCGACAAGGCTTCTTGTCAAAAATGTAAATCAGTTCAACACACTGTCGGTGTCTGAAGCATTTGGGAAGGGCTTTGGAAGGACAGTATTCAGAAATGCAGCAAGTGTTGCCCCGTGGAGAACAGCCATATTGCGATCGAACTGCTAGGAATCTAGGCCACATGCTTTTATAAATACAAAACTGACTTAAGTCTTCGGTCGGGGACACCTCATGGGACGAGGCCTCGCTTTGGCTGGCGGTGTGGTCTAGACTACCACACTTTTGATTCTCTGGTGGAAATCTGTAAAACTCACATTACCTGGATGGCAGCAGCCAGTGACATGATGGTGCACTCTGTCCTGTAAGATAAAGCGGACATGTTTGTGAAAGGCACAAGCCAGGAGAATCACTTTGTGTACTAACATGCTACCACCACTACTTCTAGTCTAAATGAATAGGAGTTGATAATGAAGAGACATTGGAAACTACTTATGATGGTCATGAAGCTATAGGGGAACTACATGCTACATTATTTACCTAAATGAGAGGGCATGGATTTGAAGGGTTGGTCACAGATGTAAGAAACAGTTCACCAACAATTAAAGCTTGCAAAGATAACTTCTGATTGAATCCTGAAGTTGCGTTCTGTGATGTGCCCGCTCTTATTAAAACTACTTTTCTAATTGCAGCAAACGGAAGAGAGGATATGAAGAAGATGGGCATGTAGCAAAAGAACCACGTCTAACAGAAGAGGTGAGACTTTGTTCTGCATTCAAGGCAACATTCAGACATAATTAATAACTGTAAATCTTTCTAAAATCCTTTTTTTCCCCTCCATTGCAGATTATGAGTGACGAAGACATGTTATGAGCGTTCACCCCGACATGGCTTTTTGATTTCAAGTTGTTATTCCAGATTTTAACTGTAAGGTTGGAAGATCAAGCCTTCAGGAAAAATCCACAGTTTGCATATGTGTACATTTACTTTTCTACAGTGTGTAGAAACTTGGGTTTGCCTTTGTTCTGCAGTAAGAATAAAGATACTTTTCTACACCGTGTGTCCTTGTTCGTAACCAGTCCACATGATACTGTGTGCAAATGAATGACTCCGTTATCTACTTTACAAAAACTGTTTAATAAGTGCATGCATGTCTGATACAGTCTGTACTATTCAAGAAAATTACTGCTGTAAACACTTTTATTTTACTTGGTATCTCTGATTATGTGTCTGGCATTGAGAAGTGTCAACAAAGACTTTACCAAATAATCAAAAAGTAGCTGATACAATCGGAAGGAAAAAAAAATCAGTTCATCTGTCTTATATACTCATGATTCCAGCAAGAGAATTTATTCTTAATATAAAATAACCATACGTTTCTGAAAGACTTTGTTCCAATCTAGAAAATAAAGAAAGAAAAAAAAGAACAAAATACACAGAAATGCTTAGTTTCAGCACTTTGCGGATATTGTCACAACCTTAAAATAAATCAGTAAATTACAGTATAAAAAGCATAGTCGCTCATAATCCAGTTACAAGAAAGGGGACTGAGAGAACGAGCTTCTTCATGTCAGTTTCCTCATATGGAGCAGGAGGAGGGGATACACTTTGGCAACCTGTGCTGTGAAAACACGTAGTGGGTACAACGATACTCTGAAAATCTCAATATTTGGCCCTTGTGATGAAGGGAATGACGTGTACCAAAGTCAGAATTTTGAACACAGTTTTAAAGTTTGATTCCTGTGGATGTAGCTATCAGTCACTGGTGCAAGTTTGGTTTATTTTAAGTACTGCGTCGGCTTTGTACTCGGCTGTTGCATAGCTCTCTTGTGGTGAATGGGACAAGATGGTGGGGGATGGGCGGGACTATTGGAGGAGGACATGATGGAGGGGTTGCCATGGTGATGAGGGTAGAGCATGCTAGGTCTCTGCACTGCAGTCCGGTGGAAGGAGACTTGACGAGAGGATGGGGAGATGGAGGAGTGCTGTACTACCTGTTGCTGTTGGACATGGCATACTGAGCCTGCTTCTGCTGGAGGAGCTCTGTGATGGCCAGCAGCTTTTTCAACACATGCTGCGGAGAGAGGAAGCAGGAGTTAGACACAGCTCTCTGAAACATGGCTACGGTAAATTCCACTGTGTGAATCTCATTGGCCCTCTGACCTGCTGTGCTCCCCTCTCGTTGCTCAGTGTCCGCAGCTCGTCCGAGTGTGTGGCACACAACTCGTGCAGCGCAGCCAGGTCCCGGGACAGGTCCCTGGACAGCTCGGTCCTAAAGTGCTCTGTGGCTTCAGGGAGGTCAGGGACGTTCTGCAAACACAACGGGAAAATGTTCAAAGCTTGTGAAGTAAAGTCAGAAGCCAGGGCATGCAAGAAGAATATCAGTTTTGGGATGATTTGATCAAAAAGCGAAGACTGTTACTCACCCCCAACTCATCCAGAAACATGATCATCCTGTGTTTGTTGTTTTTGATGAAAGGGTTCACACCCTCCATGTAGGGTTCCTGTTTGAGGATAATCACAACGAGTCAATTAGAACTTTCAAAAGACATCATTTTGTAATACAGATCTGTGAAAGGGCAAAATTTAGATGTATAACTACTGCCTTAAATATAGATTTCTACTCTAGCTGTTGTTTCAAGTACAAAATCCACACCTTAGCACCAAATTCAACCAGGTTGGCCAGGTTCTGAACGGACTTGGCCACCAGTGTTAGAGTCCTGCCTGCTGCTGAGGAAGGAGGGTCTGCAAGAAGAGAGGATAGTTTATAACACACATAGGATTCGCCAAACAGGGGGGTTACATGTGTTTTTAGGCTGATGCTCACCAGAAATGATGTTGAACAGTCTGGGGTTGAGGATGGCCGGACAGATCAGTCTTAGAAAGACAAAGCCACTGGGAGGAGAATGGAGGAAATAAAATTGACTGAATAAGCACTAAATAAAACGCTGAAATGCAAGTGGTCAGCAAACACTGACAAAAGGCACATTCAAAGCTCTCTTTCTTTACCTCACAACTCTCGTCCTCATGGTCGTGTTGGCGGGCCATTTCTGCTGCACAGACTTCTGCAGACAGCCGTAGATGAACCTCAGCGTCCTGGGCGGGGCATCACAGAGAGACAATGACTTATATACGTGTTCATTAGACATTTGGACTATTTCTGTTTAAACACACTAAACACGACACCGCAGTGTGAGTATGTGAGGGTTTGTTCTTACGGTGGTAAGATCTCAGCCGCCATGAAGATCTTCTCCACCAGTTCCGACAGGATGTTCAGCAGATGAGTCAGGTTCAGGTTCACATCCTCGTTCTTTTCCAGTTTGGAGGGGTTCAGCTTAGAAGCAAAGACAGAAGGAGACAGAGAGACGGATTCATTAGAATACATTATTTTAAATTCATTAGATAAGATACAATTCCTCTACAGTGACAACAGCATCTTGTGTTGCAGGTAATGTTGACATTCTTTTAAGTCAGCCACTGGGAAATGCATTTGTGATGTTTCTCGTACTGACTAGAGTTTGCTTTCAATGTGAACTCAATAAGAACTCACAAACCAGCCTTGAGACTTCAGCCATGTTGATGCTGTGTCACTTTGTTTTTCTTTTCATCTACTGTACATTCTTGCAGAGCCACTACACTGATATCATTTAAAAACAATGAACCCTGCGCCACAGATAAGAGCAGGGGAAAAAGCGCAGAAACTGGTATTTCACGTGTGTAATCCTTTCAGTTCTTTACCTCACAGGACTGTTTGCTCTCCATAATCTTGAGGATGGTGTCTTTGAGAGCGTGGTGAACAAACGGTGTGGCTGTGGCCTTCATGTACTGCTCCATCAGCGTGCTGGCGAGGGTGGTCGCTCTGAACAATGTTGTGGCTTCATCTGGAAGAAGTGTACAAGGTTATACCAGTGTAGGAATACATGGCTGTACATATAAAGCAAAACAATGAAGACGAACCCTGTGAAACACTCCACTCTGAGGTATTTCTACACAGCAGTATTGAATATTCAAGTACTGACTTACATTTAGACACATTATGCAGCATGTGTTTTTATTTGTTATTATAGTCTTCTTTCTTACCCTCCATGCTGATCTCCCTGTCATTGAGGGTCCTGAGTAGAGGTGCTTCAGCATTCTCGTGTCTGAAGATCCGCAGGAGGAGGCTTGCTAATAAGGTGCGGTCCTGACCACACACATGGGCCAGAGCGTAGATGACGTGGAACTCTTTCTGCAAGATCATCTGCAGAGGACAATGATAGGGTTGTCATCGGAAGGGAATAACAGAGCCAGTAAATGGACATTCAGAACCATTTCCCGACCTCTTTAAACTCAGCGTACTCCTCTTCGGGCATGATCTTCTCCATGGAGTAGCGGGCGCGCACTCGCAGAGAGCCAGGCTCGATGCCCTTCAGAGGCACGTGGGAGCTGAGAGGAAACCACTCATCGATCATCTGGCCCTTCTGCAGACGGTTCAGCTGGCAGCGCATGAACACTGAACGGGAGAGAAAGGGAGGCGGGAGAGGTGGGTGTGATGTCAGTTGTGATGTAAAACAAAATGAGACTAAAGAAGATCACATTGGTTTTAAATGTACTCACAGATGTCACTTTCTTTGCTCTTTTTTGTTTTGTTGCTCAGGCTGATTTCAAATCTATTGATTTCACTCGACAAGTCACTGAAACAAGAGAAACGTATATTTTAGAAATCTGAAGCAAAGAAGATCTGATTCATTCTAAGCAGGTCTGACGGACTCACTCAAAGATGAACTCCTCGGTGAAGACGGGGTTCTGCCCCTCCCTCGGGTGTGTTTTAGCCACTTGGACGCTGTTCAGGTAGATGTTACAGTACGGGTTGGTGAAATACTTCACTGGTAGTTTGTGGGCCTCCTCCACATACAGCACCAGGCTGCTCACCTGAGAGAGACACAGGATTTAGCACACAACACATACAAATGCGAGTGAAAATGGTCGAGCTAAGTGTGGGAATTAACCAGTAACATCATTTACTTTCTTATAATAATCTTGCTCCAACAAGCCTGCTAGGGTCAGCCAGGTAAATGTCGTTTCAGATATTAAAATTAGGAGCTTTCAAACTTTAAGGTATTTCTGATCATGTTCTGCTTAATTTGGAGTAATTCTGATTTTGAAATGACTCACTGCTGGTGGTTTTACACCTGAGTGATAAACACCTTCTGACTGACTTGTTGTACTGCATTTTGATCATCTACCTCTTATCTTGATGCACATGAAAACACACTGATGTAATATGTACCTGTCTTAGCCTCTTGTTAGTTGTCGGCTGAGTGGTTTTCCTCAAGTTACTGCAGAAAGTTTGAAGGCATTTCATCCAATCCTGCAAACACAGAACACCGTAAGAACATTTGGAAAACAAAGTGATCATAAGTCTGAAGAACTCACTGCCCTATACAATGTTAACAAAGTTTGTACTTGTTTGTTTAATGAGAACTAAAACAACAGGTTATCCATCACATATAAGTCTTTATTACAACTGTACATGACTACCCAGGGGCCTCCTGTATCTGAAGAGGGAGCAGGTTGTACTGAAAATGTGTTTTGGTGCGATGTTCTTTTACTACCCTGTTCAGTGAGACAGTTATCTATGTTAGCGCAGTGCTACTCACCTGTGCCTGCTCTGGAACATCTCCCGCAAAGTAGAATATGTACTGTTCCTCACTAAAGTGCTGGACAACAATCTGGAAACAGTGTGGCCTGCGAGAGGAATGGAAGAGAGGATTTTAAGTTACTTTGTACGGTATGTTACATCTTTTTTATGACATTCCTTGCATGTATTGGCACCTTATGATTCAGATAGATGAGTGAAAGTCATTTTTGACAACTTTACTGAATTAGAACAGAAACAACACTTCGACATCTCACCTGCCAAACAGACTGTCATGCACACCGTACACGGAGCACACACTCAGGTCGATCAGCCCTTTTGGTTTGGTTGCTCTCTTCTCGCTCTCAAAGTAGATGAGCTGAGCATCGTTCCCCTCCAGAATGAAGTAAAGGTTCTTCCATCGTTTGCCTTTGCCTGAAGGTGAGAGGAACCAGAGATACGTTAATATACAGGTCCACAAGTGGCTACTGATGGTCTGTACGACACAGATGTTACTTTACCTTTGTTGAACTGGAGGTAGCCTTTCTTGACAATGTTTTTGTAGAAAGCGTCTTTTGTTTTCCGTCTGATAGTGTTATATATTTCTCTCCCATCCACTGTGTCAGAAAGAACTTGTTCTTGGTTCTACAGTAAAAACAAACACAAACCAAGCCATCACACAATCATCAAATCAATTCAAATCAATGACCAGCTTACATTGCCATACTTTTTAAGTCCTATATAATGAAGATCAAGATGTTTGAAGTAATATATTTTCACATTTAAAGTTGAGTTTGTTTGTCATTTAAACTGCTCTCTTCTGACATCAATATTTGGATACTTTGGATGGCAGTAAAGGTAGGAGCCTTTAAGAGCATATAACACCCCTAAATTCTCAAATGTCTCCCCATTATAAATAAATATAACTTAATTTCTTTGAACATACCTGCACCGAAACGGGCTCCTTCAGGTTGTAGCCCTCGACAATCTGCTCTTTCTTGTAATGGTCGATAATGTCGTCAACACTGCCCATGACAGAAGCAGCAAATCAGTAACAAGTCAAAATACACAACGCAGGCAGCAGCTGAAAAAACGCAACGGTCAGCATATCATTTATGTGATTTTATTCTGTTCTAAAGGCCGCTGGAGGACGGCACAATGCAGGACGTACCTGTTGTAGTACCTCCCCCCCATCATGTACTGATTGTTTGGGGTGGGGGAGATCTTAAACCTTTGGATGTTTTCATTGGTGCGAAAAAAGAGCGAGTAGTCCCCTGGTGTGTTGTCTGACGGTCGGACCAGAAAACTGCACACCTGGCCAACTATGACATGAGAGGGGAGGGAGGGGGGAGATAATCAGAGCGAGGAAGCAAGGTTTTGCTTCTGCTCAGCAAAAATACTTCGATAAATGGACTTCACAACTTATTTCTGACAAATAAAATACACAATAATGTCACGACGGATTAATAATGTTGGGGTAATGAAAGGCACAGAGGAAGGGTACCTGTCATCAGCAGGTTGTAGGCCTCTTGCTTGGTGATCTTTCCGTGATACCATCTGTTCAGGAGATCCAATAGCATAAAAAATGTAGCTTAGTTAACAAAATGCAGACTTCGAGGACAGTCTTCTGCAACATCACCATCTCTAAACACAAATCCTAAATGACTGACATCACTCTTGTAAGTAAAATGACTACCAAAAGGAATTAGGGTCTACAAACATACGTGTTCCCATTTGTTGTCCATAAGGTTAGAAGAGTGACATGCTTGGATGTGGCAAGACTTTAATCTAGAGCTTCTATCCTCTCTCAGGGTAGAATCAATAACTCTGTCAATCTTTAAGACTTGCCAAAGCTGAAGGACATGGTCGAAGAGAACACAATAATAACGGTTGCTGTGAGTAATGTGCTGTCATGATACTCTTAATGACGTAACAAAAATATGTTCTGTGAATATAGGCGAGCAACAAGGCTGAGCTCACATGGTGGATATTATCATGTAATTATCTGCTATTTCAAAGTATGAATAAAGCAAATAAAGTTGCTGCACTGAGAACAGTGAAATCAGAGTATAATAACTTACGCTTTTCCCTCATGTGGATCCTCCTCCCGTCCCTAGAGACATGCCAGAAACAGACATTTGTCATGACACGAAATCAAAAGCACCAATAACTTCAGTCTTTGTGACGACGATGGAGTCATATATCACTACTATGGGTGCTCTGCTAATGCCACTCTTGTATGAGAAATTGTGACCTCACACTTTTGGACTATTTAGTTTAATTTAAGATACATAGTACACTTTGTGTACTGTACTTACCACCTCTTCCACCAGATCCTCCACAATGAGGCCCTGCTCCTCTGTGCGAACATTGGTCACCCACATCCAGCCATCATCCAGTTCATTGTGAACAATAAACATGTCCCCTTTCAGGAAGCTGAAGATATCATTGAATCAAAATGGCAATTCAGACAAAAGGATCATTTCAATAGTGTGTTGTCTGACAGTTTATAGCTTATTTATCTTCATAGTCAACTGTATATATATATATATCTTTTCTCTAATGCCAGTTTATTTTTATACATATTTTTTCTTGTCTACACTTTAGCATTGTTTATTTCTGATTATTTTCTATACCTTGTATTGTATCATGCTGCTGCAACACAAAATTGTCCGAGTTTGTGAATAATAAAGTAATTCTTATCTTATAACATTGTGCAGATTGCATGAAAACAGGCAAAAATAAAGAGTTGTGAAACACGCTGTAAAATCTGCTATCAATCTGTTGTTTTAATATGACCTCAATCCATCTCAAAGCTTTGTTATCTGTATATTGTGAAAGAAAGGGACAGCTATGCACCTCTCTGGTTATTTAGAGTATAGTGTTATAGCAGAGCATTACCAGCAGGTGTCTCCTCAGACTTATAACATGCGAGGTAACTATTGCATGTCTTGATGCTCGGTTAAGCCAGTGGCTCGTTGGCAGACTGAGGGTTGAGGTTGACTTCGGACAGATGTTGATCAAATTTAGGAAATCGGGGATAGCTGGGATCATCAGTAAGTGTGCCTACTGCAGCTTAATAACAGGGAGAAGTTTTTCAACAACAAGTCAGATGATGTGATTTCCAGGCTGCTGTGAGGGAAGAGCAGGCCTGTGACATGCCAATAAAAAACTAAGTGAACGTAGGCTGCTTTTTTGGGAGCAATACAATCAAATGATATATTTTTAAGCTCATAAAATCCCCGAGGCTTGTCTGCGTCTCAGACATGGATCATGTTTATGAGAGTACTACTACGTAAGAGAAGAGAAAATGTCGTACTACTACTAGTATAACAATAGGACTCTTTTGTACGGTTACATAGTCACAAACGTGGTTACCTGATCTCATCGGTATCTGGCACTTTGGTGTAAGGAAGTATGGCCCTGACTCTCCTCCTGTCTTCTACAGGCTGTGGAAACAGGCACACAAAGAATAAAAACTCTCACTCTTATCCATGACCTTCTGAAAGCACATCCATGTTAAACCCCCTAATTATTCCACAAATTCAAGTATTCTACTACAACCCCCTCAGGGAGACATCACACTCCGCTGAAAAAGGTAATTAGCATTAGCTTGTGCTTTGCTTTAAACACTTGCGAACACTGCCTGAAGGTAAAAGAAGAAGGGGATATGGAAGATGGGAAAATAATCCCTTGCACATTGAGCAAGTGGCTTTATAAAAAGGACTTGAGGTTTACTTTACTTTCACTAAAATGGTAATTTTTTCCCACTCATTTTCTAACCCTGAAATATTTGATCAGATTAAATTACTTGGTAGTGGACAACTTTTCATGAGATTAGCTTTTAATTTTGCATACCCTGCTGTTGAGCCTCACAGTTTTTGCATGTATTTGGAATTAACATTTGAATAAAGTTCTGGTGGATCTCTTTGAAAAGTTATCTGCATTTCTATTTTAAAATACACAAGACACTAACACGCTTAATCAGAGTGTTCCACGGGACTACCCTATAGTACCAAAACAGGGTGTGTTGCAATATTTAATTAAGAAAACAACTACAGTCAGGAAGAAGAGCAAATACCAAGTAATGTCATGTCACACAATTATTAAAAAGTGGATGAAAAATGTGTTTGGGAATGTTAAATATGCCAGAATAGATTAAAATGTAGTATTTTGAATTTAATGAAGTCAGTCTCACCTCTGGAGGCGCCACTGGTGATAGCAGTTTCTCTCCTTTTAGCAGGCAAGACACATAGCTGTAGTAACCAATCAGGTCTGATAGAGAAGAGAACCGCCGCCCCCCAATGTAATAGTCCCCACACATGGCAATTATCCTGTTGAGAGAAAACACAACAAAGATCAAAGACAGCAGTTATTTAATCACCGAGCAGCAGGGGAAATATAAAATGTTCAACTTGAATTTATTAGACGGTGAAATAATCTGCACTGCCGTGTCAAAATTGTTTTTTATTATTGTTCACACACTGCTTAATACAACATAGCAGATAAAACAGAAGAAGAAGCAGCTGTAACACAATCATTCAACATCGGAAAATAGTTAGTATACATCTAAAGAGGATTTCAGACAGTGGGATAAAAGAGAGAGATCGAGGCTTTCCCGTTTAATCCAACAATGCTATTTGTCATTTGTGACTGAAAATAACTTCAGTGAATGATTACATTGGTCTGATGAAAGTACTCCTCTAAACCGTATCCTGTTGCAGAGCCACTAATCCTAATTCTCTGCTCATCAGTTGAGTGGATCTCTGATTGAGGGTTTATAATACATGCACTTGTGCGATTACTCATTTGCTGCTTCTAAGGACATCGACCTATTGCGGTGTGGATGTCACGCAATTAACCTTATGTTCATGATTCCCATTAAAGTAGCCCTCCTTCATTCATCCTCAATGACATCATGGCTTAACACTAAACCAATCAGAGTGAAGGAGATGGTCTCACTGTTAGTTAATTAGAGGAGTGCATTTCTTTGGAGAAAATGGAGGAGATTTCTCAAAACACAAACAATCTTTTAGGAGTTCCATCATTAAGAAAACAAGCTTTAGAGAGAAAAATAACCTGAATGTTCTATATAAACATGTATTTTCACAACGAAGGGCAACAAATAGTTAGGCTAACACATTAGCTTCTATCACACGCCTGCCTTATGTCCTTAAGCACTTACAGTTAGTATGAAATACATACATTGGAAACATGTAAATGCTAAATGTGATCCTCTGCTTATTGAAACGTCCACGTTATCACATCCAATCTACGAGGAGGCCACTCTAAAAAGAAGCTAAGCTGTAAAGTAGAGGATATCAGATTGTTTGCCCTTCATCTTCTATGTGCTTTCAGCTGCAGGGTGAATGTATCCGCACAGCGACATATCAATTGAAGAAGAGGACAGGTTGTAGTGCGTTATCTGATTTGTTTTATTGACTATAAGACTAAATAGCCTAGGGTGTTGTTGCTAGACAAGTGTGCCGTCTTTATTCTGTAAATTCATGTCCACCCACGCACTAAACTCTTTCACATCAAACACACATGAGCAGAGTCCTGGGTTTCGGCAGACCGACATGATATGCAATATAAAAACATCTGTTGAAGTGACAGTGACAAAAAAGGCTGAAGTGATCGACAATGGCATGACATCACACAGAAAAGAAATACTTTCCACACCACAACATTCTCCCTGCAGTATCGGCTCATCTTTGAGGTTGATTTCTCTGCAGGGTCTGGGGTTCTTTCCCTGTGGGTTAGCAGGTAACCAACAACTTCTGTAGCTCTCTTATTCTTACTTAATATTTAAGGGTGGCATGCTGCCTGCTTATTGTGAGATACTGTTCTATATCACCTAATCAAAAGGCTCTATAGAGAAAAGAGATTCAAGGTAAAGTGAACTTTACTAGAAAATGTCCTCTTAGTTGTGTTAGCAATACCATGCTAGACAGGTGAGCTAACTCTATGTAGCTTCTGTTATTGGTATGTTAAAAGCATTCACCTCAAAGACGTTTGCAATACTTTTGAGTAAACTGAAGTAGGAATTGATTTAAAAACCAACATTTTTTAAAGCATTGTCTAGGCCAAGTCAGGTCAGGTTACATCTCTGGACAAAAAAACGTCCAACATGCTAAATTATTTGCAACCACCCCCTGAATGTGTAAATGGAATAGAAGATTCGTCTCCCTAAGGCTTTTAAGAAAGCCCTCGCTGCAGATTCACACCGTTGTTTTTTGCCTGTACTCTGCCGTACCTGAAATGGTTGACCACGTTGGTATTACTGAGGAAAGACAGGACGAAGGAACCGGGCCGGCGGTCGCTCTCCCTGATGAGGTAGCTGCCAGGGCTCCGGGCCTGGCGCAGCCGCTCCTCAGCAATGGTTCGGTCTAGCTTGCCATGGTACCACCTGAGACAGACGGAGCAGAAGGAGATAATTAGAGGAGAGGGGACAAACAATATAGATCCAACATATTCCTTATGATATAGAACACCACAATTATTTTTAAGTTTGTTTTCGGGATATAACCAGAAATAAAGGAGGCAATCACAAAATGATTAAATATCTAACATGCACCTTCAACAAATATCCTATCCGTGTGTTATTGTTAATATATTTCCATTTGAAAGTATATTTTTGAATCATTTTTTCAGAAGGTTTTGCAAGGGAATACATCAAAAACTCAATGATCAATCCAAAATATTGATAGATGGAAAATTAAATAAATATTGGATACGAAGCTCTCATGTAGGCCTATTCTATACAAATAGATATCCAAAAGCTTTTATTTTTGAGTTTCTAGCACACCGTTACATCTTTCTACTCCCTGAATTAAACAGAAGCCCCAGGAACAACACTGGTTAAAATTTCAGCAGGTGAGGCTGAACCTGACTGGGCCCTGCCAGCTGGGGTAAAAAATTAACACGCTTTTTCCAAATTTAGGCCACTGGTGCCTCTCGAAGCGGAAGGCAGCTCCTGAAAAAACACCCAGCGTTAAAGAAGATGAATGAGGCGCTGCAGTAGCCCTCACCACAGGAGACCTTAAGCTCTCCCATCTGGTTCAGCTGAGGCTCTACTTGTAAAAAAAAAAAAAAAAAGGAAAAGAAATGTGGTGAAGTCTGCGATCATGGAGCGAGCTGGAGAAGGATTGCCAAAGAGGAGGGGAGAGTTAAGGGTCCATGAGGGGGCTTTGGGGGGATTTGGGTGATAAGAGAACTGAAGAGGGCGAATGAGGGCAGTTGCAGAGAAGGCCCGAGCAGACTGTAAAGGATTGGGAAAGCTGGGGAGAATACACTGTGAGATATTAAATTAGTGCACAGGGAATCGCAGAATATGGACAAATATTATTAAAGTAGTTTACGCCCCACCAACATGAACCATAAAATCCTGTCTACTATGACATTAAAAGCCCCCAAAACAAGATATTTTGGATAACAACTCCTACTGGCACTATTCCTCAACCAGAAACCAAGAAAGGCACAAACCACTACGTCTACAAAAACGTTCCTCAGTCAAAACCAGCCACAATACAACGTTAAACACATTTTAAAAACTGTTTCCGTTTCCATTGCTTTGTACCATTCAAAAACCAAGCAGAAGGAGCAGCTAGTGTCTGCTTTGTTTGATCCTTTATAAGCATTATATTGTGTTTACAATTGCAACTTTAAGTAGAGGGAAATATTGAGGAGGTAGTGTTGGAATGATGTGATCACTCACTTTTGTTATGTCTTCATACCATCATTATTGTACTAAATTACTGATTCTGAAAAAAAAAAAAACTGCCCAAACATGTGGATGTGTCTGGTTAGTGCCCGTTCTGCACCATCAAGACATGATAGCATGATATCTGTTGCACATAAATGACCCAAAATAGTGGGTAATGGGATGGTGCACGTACCAAACTAACAGGGCAAGGCCATTTTCAAAACGTTTTTCTTTGTGCAAACAGGCACCCATTACCACCCAGAAACACCAACACGTGTAAGGGAAACTGGTGTGTACACTGTAAATGATCAACATTCAGAAGAAAAACCTCATTCTACTGTTTTCAGATAAAAATAGTTAAAGCTTCTTCTGCTTTAGTCATGCACTTTATGCTGGAAGATATGCTAATGCACCAAATGTTGATTCAAACTGATAAACTCCCTGAGGCAGAGCAGCCTGCTGCCAGACAGCCTGCTGCGGGTTAGTCTGTGGAACATACGTCAAAGAACGGCATCAGCTACCCTATTTTGGGCCGTTTAAAGTTGCAGGCAAAAACATTTATTAAAACAATAATGGGTTCCGTTCACTATAACACAGGAAGAGCCATCCAACACACATAGTGTAAATCGCACCAAGTGTGTTAACTTTAGTACAGGAAAGGTTTAAAGTGCATTTACACTTTCAGACTAACTGTAAGCTGTGAAAGATCTTTCCAGCACAAATGCATAAGTCACGATCATCTGCCTTTGCTCTCCCATCACAAGTAAAAAAGGTGAAAAAAATCACTATAGGCATCATTCTACAAAATAAACCGCAGCAGCAGCTACCTAGCAGGTATAGTATAGTACAGTAGGTATAGTTTTACAACCAGCGTCTATAAATGCAGTGTAACTCTCTTTCATCTCTAAATGGTTCAAAGACCTGACATGCTGAAGTATATGTTTAACCCTTACCTGAATGTTGCCTTTGATATATGACTGAGGGGTAATAAAGTCACAAGTTATCAGAATGATACTGCAGACCTCTGTACACTGCGGAGCAATGATTAGAACAATCATAATTGTGATTGATTGGCCACCATAGACATTCGGAGCAACTTCCTGAGAGCTTCCTTGTTGGTGTTTTGCAGAGCTTAGCAACAGGTGAGTTTACAAATGAGATGTTAAAATAAAGCCAATATATTTAACTGTTACCTTTAATTCCCCCCTTGTAAAGCTCTGGCTTAAGGCAGATGTGTAAAAAGCTTGTTGGCATCTTGTAATCCCCCTCCTACTCTATGGATATACAGAGAGAGTGGAATACAAATGTTGAAATGCATTCCTTTAGCTGTTGGTAAACCAAACTGCAGAAGTCAGTCTTGTTTTTCATTCGTGTATTTCAATTCAATATTGTTAATCAGTATTCTCAACAACAACTAACTCTTATCTGGTTTACATGATGGGCATTTTTTGGTTTTGAGTTGCTATTTATCGCACCAAAACAAACCTCAGCCATGTGGATTTGTTGTTTTGTTTAGCCTCGAGGTCCTCTGCATTATTTACGTAGCTCGGTTAATTTCATTCACCATGACTAACACAGCCACCTCTACAGAATTAGAAGAATTATTGTATATTTAGTGAAAGTCTTTATGCTTTGCACTGTACATTACACCAACCTACCTATCTGGATCAAGTGAACTACAGTTTCATGAGTTATTATTTTTAATTTTTAAATGCCACTGTTCATGATGATGTGGGATGTGAGGGTTAGGGTGAGAACACCAGACAGGAAGGGTGTTATGATAAACATGCTCTGAGCATAAGACATGACAGTGGTGATAGGATACAATGCTACAATCAGCTTGAGGAATGCCCCGTCAAGTCAGAACATGAACAGCCAGCAGCACACTGACGTTCTGGATCTCTCCTCTCAGCATTAATCTCTCTCTGCACCCAGTTACCCCAGAGTCAACTGAAACACGCCAACTGATACAACTTGATAGATATAAGGGGTGCACAGATCCAATGCAGGGTACTGTGGAAACTCACAGGACATAAAACAACTACCTGTTAATGATTCCACAACAAAACATGTTTCAAACTGCTGAGGTGAGTAAGCAGGAGGAGTCCTCAAAAATGTCATCATTCACCGCTCCAACAGTCACATCCTGAACCTTACTTTCACACCAAACACACATTTAGTCATTCCATCCTGAAACATGGGCGTAAGGCGCTGCTTCCCGCTGCTCCTGTGAGCCTATGAGTGACTAGGTTACGTTATATGCATAGAACAGCTGACTGTGTCATGCTGTCAGGAACAATATTACTGTGCGTCGCTGAAATTGAACATGCCCGAGCCTAGTGTATTTTGGCAAGATGCCACAAATATAGGGCTTAGGCTTCAGTAAGCATGGTAGCATGATTCATTCTGTTTACAATCCTTCTGGCTATATTTTAAGGTTGAAAGTCTTACAAATATTGCATCACAAGGGCCCTGACAAGACAGAAGTGACACCCTGTTTGTAGATTATGCCTGAAGTGTTGAGCCTATTAAACCTCACTGTGGTTATCCTACGTTTGATAGCTTTTGATTCGGAAAGAACAACCTGTGGCACCGTGAAGCCAAAGACAAAGTCACAGATGAACAGTTTAGTTTTGTCAATAGACATTATAAAAGTACAATATCTCCCTCAGATGAGTATTAAATACACGGTTAGATGTTTTATTCCAGGCTCTCAGTGTGCCCCTCTAGTTTGTGCTGTATCAGCAGAAAACAAAAAGGCGTATCCTGCATGTATGCAATCAACGTTTCAACGAATTAAGAAACAAACATGTTAATATAAGTAATATAAATATGGAATACAAATAAATTCATGGATAAATAGCATTTGCTGCATTTCTTGGGTCCTTGATATATGTGAGTTTTAGACAGCAATGAAAGACACAATTACCCCATACACATTCTGTATACTCCCCATGTGAGGAATTACACAATCATTTATAAATGTGAAAGGAAAATGGTATAACGTCAATAGACTAGTCTGAGTTAAAACCATTTTTAAAAAAAGATATTCAAGTTCTCTGGGGCGTAATGCGTCATCATTGCTAAAAGTAGCACAATGGTAGTCTAAAGCCAACAAGTGTTAGGGAATCTGTGTGCTTGTCCTCAAAATCGCTTTCTAGCGTAACTAAAAGAAATGACAGACTCCCAGATAATGCTGGGTAGCCATTCAAGCAGCCGTGGTAAATAAATTACGCAAGCAGTTTAATTTATCTAATTACTAAATCTAAATGATATCCCTTTTTAGATTTCAGGTAAGCATTTTTACTGTCTCTTTCCCACAGCCATCCTATTAATGTACAGCTTCATTGTTACCATGAGTCAAAAACAAAGCCTAGTCTCCGGAGGAAATAAGACTAACAGGACAGACACAGACCTCTGTGACTTGAGTGAATTGGACTTTGTCTCTCTGTCATTCTGTCTGTGTCTTATTAAGCTCTTTGGTGAGCTCTTCCGCTCTAGCTCATGTCTCTCTTATTCATCTTCTTCTGGCTTGATGGATGCAGCTGTACTCAAAAATCTCCACAGACGTACTGTCAGCCCTCATCAGTATCAAAATGAATGAAACATTGCATTATTGTACATTAGCAATGCACCTCAGCGGAGCTGCCAGCTTTCCATGAGAGGGTTCTGAGAACAAAGTGTTTTCCACACACAAATTGAATTCCCAGCAGGCTAATTGTCACGCTAACATTTTGAGATAGAGGTTATTACACACTCCATTACGTTGTCTTGATCTCACACATCACCCTGTCCTTTACTGACTCCCATGTTTCATGTATGTGAAGTATTAGATAGGACAAATCTGGCACATTAAGCCATTATACTGGTTCCACTATCCAGAAAACACTTTTCAAGCAAAACACATAAAAACATATATAGTCGATTTCCTGTGATCTAACAACTGACAGTAAGTCCGATGATCACAGTTGGCTGAAGAAACAACATAGAAAAAAGTGCCTTGCATAATATTAACACATAATCTGCACACACACACATCACAGATATTCCTTTATAAACAAACAATATATTTTTTTTATCATCTACGTAAATTAGGAATCCTAAAATAAAAAAACAGTTGACAAGCAGGAGTTGTCAGCTGTTTGTAGGTTAGAGTTGCGGGGGGATTTGATGCCCCACTTACGCCGAGTTCGCCCTCTGCTGCATCTCCCTCCTGTGTCCCGTGGCCTCACAAGGAGCACTCACTCAAGTGATAACACTGCTGCTGGCCAGGCAATAACTGTGGGCTCCAACGTCGAAAGCAGAGCAAAGGCTTTAAATCCGCACAAGGCATGATGATTTGACCCTGCTGCTGCCCTGATACACTCATTTCCCGTCACTAATGTCAATGAGCAACATCCATGGAAGTGAAGTGAACGGACGGACACAGAGATGCAGGCTGACACCCCAACATGCATTCAGTTGTGCTGACTAATTTAAGGAGAATTGGATGACTTGGTTCCGTTATCCTGCAGACGCTGTTCTTATTAAGTTGGTCTTTCAAAAAACGGAGGAAATCTAGTCCTGTCCTCTTTGCTCTAACTCAATCCGGATTCTCTTTCTCTCCCCTCTTTCTCTCGCACAAAGCCACGCATCATGAGCATGAAGCCTATTGGTTTTTGAAGCAGCGGGACGGAAAGGGTAGGGAGTGGCATATCGCTGTATGAATACATATGTGCTCCTCATAAACTTTCAGATACACAGACCTGCATCCGTGGAAACAAATTGTACAGCCTTGCAACCTTACCCGGCCTCAGAGATTACTTTATATACACATGGCTTAAACCATGCTTAAATACTAAACACACTATGACAGGAACCTCAGTCACCTTGCAATCTTTTAGTAAATGAACAAACACCAGAACCTCTAATGTAAACACAGAATGGGTTTATGTACAAACCAACCAAACAACTATTATGCAAATTGTGATCCATTAACCATTGACTTATGCACAAGTTTCCACAAAGGAAAAAAGGTGGAGAGCTGCGGAAGCCTGACAGCAGCTGTGAATTGTTTTTCTTTTGCTTCTGCCACAGCTTGATTCCTCAGTCAGGCCAGGAGAACGTCTACACACAGGAGCAGACTCAAAATGCACAGATGGATAGATTGGAAAAGGCCCGTCCCTGCACCGTCAGCCCAGCGAGAGACACCGGGACCAAAGCCGACATCTCGGTTCACCTGCTGTGAATCAGCCTCCCTAAAATAACATTATCACATCAGTGATAATAGCTGCACTGTCACCTGCAAATACATCCTCCTGCGGTTTGAATTTTACAAGAGGGGACCAGTTAGGAAAATGATCCTACTGCCATGGTTTTTAGTCAAACTGAATGTGTATTAACTTATTCAAATCAGGGTTTCTGTTAGCTGGTGATTACCGGTTTTTAGCTGGTGAAATGTATAAAAAACCGGTATATTCAAAGCCTGCCGCTAGAAATGTCTGGTAATACCGCTCATACAACACATTACTGGTGCTGCGTCAGGACATCCCCGTTTACTTCGCTGATTTTCTCCCCAGCTCTGTTCACAACAACAACAGTCGGGGACTGCGTCTGGTCGATGATCGTGTTGCTTTTAATTGTACGAAGACAGATTGAATTAAAGAACTACTTCTCAAATCTTATCCTTTTCTCCAGAGTGCCGTGGTTTATTGTTTATTAATGTGGTTCAGCGGCATTTACCGCCTGCATTTAGTCTGCCGTTAGCTCACGGCAGCGGCCGATGCAAAGTATTCACTGTCTGACTGTCACACGAGCAGCTGATGCATACCCCCCATCCCCATCAGTGTATGTGGTTCAGTCTGAATTGACGCTGTTCGGCATCACAACGCTGTTATGAACATTTGTCTGGTATAAGACCAGTGATGTTAGCATAGCAGCCGAAGCTAATCTGACTACCTTGACTACTTGTTGCTTTCTTATTGTTGCATAAACCGGCAACAACAACAACCAGCGGCATATTTTACCGGCGAAGAAACAGAGCTTAATCAGGCTCTAGCCTTCGGGGGCTGGGGAAAAAAAATGTGTTAACATTATAGTTGATTGTGTAACATCTGTTATTGAAACGTGATTGATAAGTTGCGAATTTGTCCGGTAAAATTTATTATTTCCAGACACTTGACCGGCAAGAAAAAAAATCCTAGTGTAAACCCTGATTCAAATATCTTATAACTTATACAAAAGAAACAGGCAGTGAATCTCAACAAAAAAGCAGCACTAGCACGAACCTGCTTTCAGTTATATGGCTGTTAGAGTTAAAAATACATTGACAAAACTGCTGAAATAAAAAACATTCATGGTTGTTGTTTTTGTTAGAGATTAACCTGGCACTGTGACACTTTCTACGCAATGTACACAACTTATTATTAAGACTCAGAAATCCTGGGTATTGTCAAACACAACTGAAATGCTTCTGAGGATCCTGTTAGGGCCACAATGAGTGGCTCAGTCTTGAAAACAGGATGTAGGAGAGAAAAGGCAGGGCAGTGTGGGTATTAGAAGGGCACGACAGGACGTTGTGTAACACGTTGAAAATCCATGAATGCATGTTTTGCCTTATCAATGCACTGAAAGGATCTAAGTGTGGGACTGGTATTCTAATCAATGGGTCTAGTTAACCAACACTAAATGCGCACCATCTGCTTTGAGGCTGGAACGACTGAAGGAGCAGCTGTGCAACAAGATAAAAACAAAGTTTCATATAAACTCCAGTAGTTTACAAACTGTCCACCTAGTAAAACGAATTCAGGTTATTTAGAAAATGTACATCAGGAAATAGGAGGCATAAATGCAAGGCTCATCAGTCACCAAAAACTGAAATGACTGAATTTCAAACCTATTATGCTTTGTTATAAAAGTGTTGTCATTTTAACACTTTGGCTAGACCCAATCTCTATCAGGTAATAAAGTGTTACAATGTGACATGACGCACGTGCCATTTCAAAAGGATTCAGTCACCTCAGCACCACACAGAGGGGCAGGAAGTGGTGTGACTTCTCAATCAGGCTACCACTGCAGTTACAGAGAGGTGGCTGTCAACTGCTTAACTCATTCGCTGATCTTTAAATCCAACATTTCTTTCCCCTTTTCCTCCTTCTGCTTACTACCACCTTTTCGAAGAACCCCTTCATGATTCCAAATCCTTGATAATCTCCGTGGAAACTCAAAATCAACGACTAATTTCTCAATATGCTGTTTGTTTAAACTCATGCACTGTGCCGGAGGTTTCCAATGGCAGCAGGAAGTGTGCCGTTAGGGCCACCTGACATCTTTACTCTTGCTTCTTTGTCAAGCTTTCATCAGTGTTAAATTCTTATCTCATTCCCGCAGCAATTATTTATGAATGACACACTGTTGTGTGAATTAATGTGACTGCCGTTTGTCTCTCTCACGTTTTCAATCTAAGGCACTCTGCGAATGTGCCAAGTTTAGCCTTCAGTCACTTTGCAACACACAGTGGGACCAATGGTGTGGAAGTGTTCCACCATCACTCTTCCAACATGCACTTTGCTGACTGCTAACATAACTCAAAGGCATACAGATCAATCTTGAAGACCGATTACAGAAGCATACACAGGTAGCTACACAGCTTAAGTGACAGAATGAAATTCAGAATCATTCAGGGCAGTCAGCTGGGAATGTACCACCCATTACTGCCCATGCTAGATTTGCCACTTGCATTTGCTATTATAGGCACAATGAAAAAAAGCCCATTACGACAAATCTAATGTATGCATGCATGGCATGTATCCATGCATGGCTTGTATTACACATAGATTGGATGTTCACAAACATAATGTGACACATCATACAATTTCATGCCATAAAATGTGGTCATGGGTTTCAATATATTGCCCCCCGGGCAAATCTTGAACTATGTCCATGATCGTTACGCGTTTGCCTGCATCCCTGTATATTAGATTAGGCATCATACAGGACAGCACTACTGAATGAAACAGTAACCTCACAGAGGGTCTGCATGTCAGCCATGTCTATCGATGTGGATCAGTGGCACATACTGAAGGAGAGAAAGCCCCTTGCTTTAACTGGGTCATCATTACAAAGAGAGGAATCACCTTACAACTCGTCTGTTCTTGAAAAGCATCCACTAGTAGAAGATGAGTGAAGGCTTTATGACTAGCCCTTAGGAGGGCTTGTGTCTGGCTGCTTTTATCACTCTATAGTTATTACGATAAGCACAAACATATACCGTACAAACGCGCAAATAGTTGCTGGGTCAAATTCTCGTACAAAAGCAAACTCTTCAATTAGAAAAATGTGCTGCATGTTCTGTTTCTATTCTTCTACAGATCTACATCCCTTTAGACCACAATTTGTTACACACCAACATACATCTTAAAACACCTTTTGAGAAAAGTAAAGGTTAAAAATAACCGGAAACTTTAAAGATATGCGGTCAAGTTTCCTGTTGCATTTAGAACCACTAGAAACAATTCACCAAGACCACAACCACAATATAGAGGAAAAGCTTGTCTGCATGTGCCTTGCCCAAGTCTGTTGAGTGAAGTGACTTAGAGTAAGCAGGAGCAAGAAAGTGAGTAGACTCAATATGAGTCTGTCAAGCCTGTATTTATTAATATGGTGTTACTGAATGTGGCAAATAAACATTTGACTACAAGACTCTCATTATAAAAGCAAGACCAAAAGAAAATCCTTGCCATTCATGCACAACTGTTTCACTGCTTTACTGGCAAACCTGCAAGTTGATAAACTGGAACCAAAGTGCAAACACAGGAGGGAGTCTTTATTTCCATGGCAAAAACTACTACTTCCACAGTCAAACTTTGAAGAACTGGAATTCAACTGTAGTTAATTCCATTTAGGGTTGTTCATTACCAGTACAGGAAAGACTGGTGAAAAGCTGGCCTTCCCTTTCCTCTGTATTCTGACAGGGAGATATAGGGAGGCTCCTAAAATAAGAGCTGAATCCACACTCCAGGCCCAGTCACTTCCATATCTTACAGTATGAGGGCCAGAAATGACAAAGCTCAGCAGTTCTCTAATGAGACTGTAACAAATGGGAGGGCTGTATTTAGGTTATTACAACACCAGCACACACACACGTTTGGACATGTGCTTTTGAGTATGCTTGATAATTTCCTAAAAAGGCAAAATTAGAGTTGCAATTCATAGAATGCATGTTTAAAAAATGCAATCCAAAAAGGGTAAACATGTACTGTGATGTAAGCGTGTTTCATTGTAATCACAAACAAAATAGTACATTTCTCAAACATAATGTCAATTTTAAGTCAGAAGACTATACTTAACCAGAATCTAAAGTACAAATGTAAAAGGGTCATTTTTGATCAATTCATCTAAATAAAGTGTTTGAGTAATTAAGATTATAGTTTTATATCTAGTCTATGCAGGTATTCCCTGCACCTTGAGCAAGCTGAACTTAATACAGTCTGAAGTTAGCGCTCACTACCTCCAGCTCTTTCTTGCAGTTTCCTATACTTTTCTTTCATGGTAAAACTGATCTGTAGATTGTTTTTATCATTGGAAACAAATCAGCTGATTGTGTTATTGTGAAAGAATGGAGAATGAACCAAGTACCAGATGGATGTGCTTTTATTGTTGATCAAATACTAGTAAGATCCAAGGGAAATCTGTCATCCAATTCAACTTGCTGATACATGCATTTGTATGCTACAACTTAGTGTTGATGCAAGATGGAATTTGGCTTTGTTTTAAGTGCATTGTGTCTTTAGTTTACTTTGATTAATGTAATTATTGGGACTTTTTTTTAATATCAATGATATTCAGGATAAGAATCTTTGTTTAATGGCGCTAATGAATTATTCATTGTTGATTCCTCAAATAAAGTATTTAAGTTTAATATTTACATACCAGTACTTACTTGGACAGTGCTTTGAACATGTTGGTTGTTAAAAACGGTTTTCCTAAAGAACAAGACGCACTTGTGCACACTTTTATAATGTGAACAGTTATTGACCAATAGTGCTTAGATAGTCAATCAATAAAACTGTTTAAATCTTGCATACTTGATCTCAATTGATAACTTTTTGATTGATTGTACTCAATACTGACCTGTTAGCTTGAATTTCAATGGTTGTCTGACAATTTGATGCAACTAGTTTAACTATTGAAACCACAACCTAAAGTATTATACTGGAATTATATTGAAACTACCAGAGGGAATTCACACCTCGAGAGTATGACAGCTGGAAGGAAGTGAACCAAACAAAAGTACAGGATGTTTGAATTTTTGATTTCTAGGTGTCAATGAACAAAACCAAATAGTATCTAGTAGTAACTTACTGGTTCGTGGGGGGTGCAGAGAGGGGAAACACGACTTCTTCTTCCTCGTATTCCGGTCCATCCTGCAGATCGTTTTCATCCATAGTTCCACCAAGCACCCCACTGGCCAGAGGGGGAGGAGGATGGGCTGGCAGTGGGGGGAAGTCAGTGGACCCATCCGGGCCTGTTGATGTGGGTGAAACCCGACTAGCTGGACCCTCCGATGTAGGAGAGGCGCAAATGCCTCCCCCGGTCCCTGAGCTTGTTCCTTGAATTGAATGTCCACCTCCTGCTCCGCCACTCCCTGCTGCGGAAAGCACTGGTGCGGTCATATCCCCACTAGACATGGGATAGGTCATACTCGTGTCGGGAAGTGGGTCTGGATATGTGTTTGAATGTTGGTGGAGGGTAGGTGCTGGTCCTTGTCCCAAATCAGAGACTCGCACTCTGCTCGGCTTGGGATAGTAGGGGAAAGGGGCCGTCTCCGGGCCTCCTCCGCCTGCCACCCCTGTCCCTGGCGGTCCCGTATCCTCACTGACCTCCGTAGCCATCATATTAGGAAAATATGTAGAGGGGAAAAAGTCCAAAAGGGAACCTGCCCTTCCCCTCTGTTTTCACAACACTCCTTCAGTGTTTGAGCTCTGGGGAAACAACACCAAAAGTTTCTCAAAAACGCGTTTAGCTAGCCAGCTAACGTTAGCCGACAAGCTAACTTAGCTAGCTCACTTGGCCGCACTAGCGGGCGTTAGCTTCGCCTCGCATTCGCTCGCTGCGAGATAGCCGAGCTAAGGCTAGCAGCTTCGAGACACTTGATGAGTTCCTGCTTGCTATGTCTTCATTGTCTCCTGAGTAAAAAGTTCACCCAGAAACGCTATCTTGAAATAAACATTCACAATAATACAAATAAGAGTATAAATTCACCAATATATCCTGTTTTTTTGCTCGGACTTCCCCCTCGGCACCGGGCAGACCACTTGTCGGGGAGTGTTGTTTTATTGTTACTGTTGTGTGTAACCTCCGTCTTTTTCCAGTGTTGTTGTTTTCTTTCCTTCTCAGTTTCCAGCCGTCTCGAGTAGAGTCCACAAACAACACAGTTGCACCGCCTAACTCCCCGGAACAATATGTTGTTTTGTGCGAACTATCATGTCGTTTACCAAAGTAAATAATTCTTGCGTATATAAGCTAAGTTCGCCTTTATTTCTGGGTTTCAGAGCTGGTGGCTTGCCCGCTGCTGCGCTGCTCTTTTTTCTCCCCTCCCTCTCCAACTCCTCTCCAGTAAGCGAGCAGACTCAGCCAAGTGAACACAGAGCGGCACCGGTTCAATCCATGACATCCTCAATCAGTGCTCTGAGAAATGGGGCTTTGTATCCTAGTAATTAGATTACACGTGATAGTGTTCCCTTGCTTTTAATACAGATTCACAGATATTGTCAAAACGGGGCTTAAATAAACTTAGAGTACTTGCTTTTTCATTGGGTATATCTTCAACAGAATACAATGATTGAAAACATGTGTCAAACTCAAGCCTTTGAGCTCAATTCAGTAAATTTGTTTCCACTGTGAAGTTGATGACCTTCTATATCATAGAGAAAGTAGTAGGTGTCTGGTGGCTGGAAATAGGCCAATCAATGTGGTTAAATGACGGACTGATGCTTCATATTAAGGTCTGTGTGAGTAGAACTTTTATTTGTCATTTTCAGAGTTCCATGTGCAATTGCATGCGGGCTATAGGGTGTATCAAATATGTAAACTGTGTGTATTATTAATTATTTACTAAACATTTGATTACTCAGCAACCTTTTTCTCTTGACTTTTTGGGGGCTTTATGCGGACCACATTGCGATATGCGGTAACTAAATAATCAGTTATTTAATGTTGTTGATTAAAGCATGTTAAAGCCAATACCTTTTCAAACATCCAAATTACGTTTGCAAGCTGGGAGGCATTTTTGAGAGCTCCAGTAAGTCAGACATGGGGTTAAATTGCCTTAGTAGAGCTTACTTAGAACTGAGTGGGCCACTGTTGGTCTCCATTCGCCAACTCCAGCCATGTCCTTGGTGCAGCTGCCATCACCATTTCACCTCCTTACTGATCCGTTTTACAGCAACTGGCACTGTAAAAATAAAAAACTGGATTTATCTGGATATCCCTTCCAATTTCTCTTTGCTTGCTGTGTTTTTAGTCTTTCTTTTCTGTCCTTTTAAGACAGATGGATGCATGGGAATTTTAAGGCTCTCATGACGAATGGCTCCTGCATGCGCTATGACAGAGGTGGAGGGGCCAGGTTGTGAAAAACTGCCACTCACTCCTCAGCCAACCTTGCATTCCCGTGGGTCACTCAGGAAGCTAATGCCTATGTCCTCCGCTACAGCACAGGCTTCCCTGTAGTCCTGTGACACAGAAGGTCAGTGAACTGTGAAACTAAAGGCTAACATTGACTTGACATGTATCCATAAAAGCTTTTTGAAAGGCACAAATACTCAGTTGTAAACACTTGATCACCATGCACCTCTAGATGTAGTCCTACTCTCAAGCATGCTCATCAAGCACGTAGGGCACTCCAGTGGAAGAGGGCTCTTGAAGTGACACTACAGCCTGATCTCAAGACATCATTGACCCTGCTGCATACTGTATGGCCATGCATTAGGGTTTATAGCAGCTCCGAAAAGAATTCCACAGGCCTCATTTGGCTTTATATGCAGGTGTAGTCCGGAGGATCACTCTCTGTTTTAGAGTGGCACTATATTTTACCACACTCAGAGTAATGATAATGTAGAAAAGATATGCCTTTCCCTGGCAGACTGACTGTTTGAAAGAGCCAGCCATCTGCAGAGAGTAGGAATATGTATCCTTCACTTTGTTTGACTTTAACCACTGACCCTGATGTAAATATGAGTGAAAAAAGATATCTCATACCTGTAGGTCCCAAACCTAATCCTAGGATTTTTCAACAAGTGTATTCTGACACATACATGTCTTTGTCTTCATCTCTGTATCTCTGCATGTGTGTTGTGGGAGGGGGCCGGCGCTGACAGTCTGCCAAGGGGGAAAGGAGTGTGTGAAGGAGAACGCAGGCCAGCCTGGCTGTTCTGCTCTGTTTCACCATAAATGCGTTGTCAGATTTCAGGATTGGCACTGATTTGAGTAGCACAGGAGCCTGACTGGGCCCTCATCCATATTAATCGTCATATTATCATAATGCTTCATTTCCCTCAAACGCCGCACATGGGAATACGTCGACCCTCCTACGCCTTTGAAGACAATGACGTGTTTTTACATGTACTGACATGTTGCTTGTGATGTGAGGCAGTAGCATCATGCCTTTTAATTTAATCAGAAAATCCTTCTTATATTGGTTAATGTGAATGATATAGCTATAGCAAATGGCCATTGGTTATTGATTTTGTTTTGTTTGAGACACATTATACATTTTAACTTTTTTCTCAGTGCAGTTAATGACAGAATGAAGTGGGCAGACTGTTACACACACCACGACTCAAGTGTCTGCCAATCTTCTTTCACCCTGTGTGGAGTGTAAGGTAAAAGTCATTCATTAGATATAAACTATCACACAGTAGTGAGTGTGAAAGGCTAAACATGTGCAGAAACTTCCTTTCCTTCTCAGTCATCCTTTTCGTCCTCCTTCTGAAGCACCCACACACAAACACACACACACACACACACACATACACACACACACACACACACACACACACACACACACACACACACACACACACACACACACACACACACACACACACACACACAGCTTTTTTTTTTAAATCAAAATGTCCTACTGTGTGTCCACCAAACAAGACCCTGAGTGTCCTGTCTAAGTGATAAAGTGGTGAGTGTCTGATGTTAAGTACACGCATTAACACACATGTTCCAACTTCCAGGGTCAGTGCAAAAGCTTGCTTGCCTCCTCTTCCTCAACTCAAGAGGAGGCACTTCAGGACTCCTGTGAATAAATCACTGGATTAACATCAAATTTTAAAAACGGGAATGCATGGATGGATAGCGTGAGCAAAGGTCCTCTGGAGTAGTGGGCTTAATTTTTCCAACATTACTTTCTTGGGAGTTTTGAAACCTTCCCATGCCATGTCCGATGTCAACCGGGTGCTTAAAGTTTAATGCCATGTGAATTATCAATGTGAATTTCTAGATGGAACATGAAACCATAAATTGCCATCTGAAAATATAACTCAAAAAGCATGTTTCCGAAAATATGGCTCAGATTGTACCAGAATGTATGACATTGTTTGTTTTACATTACCTTACATGATTTGATAATTTGGCATTTACTTTCTGTTGCTATTTCCGGTTTTCTACTTTTTCTTATGTGACTTTCTGGTCTGTTTAGTTAACTTAATATTCACATAGCTTCAGTTCCTCCTTTGCACAAGATGGGTATTATGCTGCAGGAGGCAGCAGCTCTGTCTGTTGCTGAACAAATCTGATGTGTGTGTGTGTGTGTGTGTGTGTGTGTGTGTGTGTGTGTGTGTGTGTGTGTGTGTGTGTGTGTGTGTGTGTGTGTGTGTGTGTGTGTGTGTGTGTGTGTGTGTGTGTGTGTGTGCGCGCGCGTGCGTGCGTGTGTGTATGAGTTGACATTTCATTGAGTGTTTTGGTATATATGTAAAACAGGACATTAAAGAGACAGAAGTATAGGGTCTGTTCCATATTTGTGTCTGCATGTGCAGCACGCCCTTGCATTTGTTTCTCTGTCTGCACACTTGTCTTGTAGTATTCTAATTGGTGCAGGATGAGACTTCGGTTGGCGTTGCCTCAGTATGTGCAATATGTGCCCGCCTGGCCCCTGTGTGTCAGTGAGTTACTAATGTGTTGAGCAGACTATGGCACAGTCTGCTGTTCTACACCTCCTGTAGTCCCCAAAGGGAGTTGGAGGAGGCAGATGGGGAGGCTACTGTGGTGCTTTATTAGTGAATAACTGCAGGTTGTGTGCACACAATTAATGCATAGACCTCATCACAAGACAGTATGAAAGTACACAAAAGATAGGTTGTTTCTCTTTTATAAATGAACACTGCAGACGACAAATTTACATTACAAATTACTGGTTTACTGTTTCCTACAACAAAAGACCCCAGAAACCCCTACAATTGTATTTTGGTTCTTCCTGACACTCACAGTGGCAGCCAGACACGCTCTGGCAAGAACAACTTCTCTTACTTCTCTCACTGTTTTGCAGGGGGCTTTTTTTCACTTTTCTTTTTTTCATAGGGCAAGCGAGGGACTGTGCAGCTGCCACTTGAATGCACATATGGGCAGAGCAGTGGTGAGATGGGGATGGGGGGTAGGAGACCACATGGCCCACTCAGTCACACTTTTAGAGAGGGATGGTGGTAGATAATGGGCAGCTATCTGCTTGCACAACCTTGATAAAAGAGAGAGAGATTAGTAAAAGTAGAATTTGCAATGATGAATACCTTAAATAAGTGAACATTATCTAAGCTTTGGTGCAGCATAATTTCTGGAAAACATCCACTGATGCATTGCACATTTTTTAACTCATATTTACAGCTATTGCAAATCATTTGTGTCATTTCGTGATTAAGATCAGATTATTTCATAATGCTTGGTCTCTAAAGTCAGGCACAATGGAAAAGGTGTGTAGGCATAACATATCCAGTGTGTGTGATGCCTTACCCTACATTTTACATTGTAGTGTCTTGTCATATTGTTTGGAAATATGCTTGTCCAGATGGGCTCTTGAGGGAATTAAGAGCACTCAAGCTCAAAAAGAATGACAACTGATACTCCACAGACAGACTTCTATTACAACTAATGGACTGCATCAATAGGAGAAGCTACATTCAGCTTGAGGTGAAAAAAAACCCCAGATTGTAAAGATTCAAGTTGTAATAAGCTTAATTTACTTGGCACCCATTGAGTTATATAAAACTCACAACTTCCCATTTAATATGACAAGCCAATTTCACTTGTTCTGCAGGATTAATAAATGCAGAAAAAAAGGCCCTGCATATAAAAGAGGATAGTGAAGGATGAAAACCTTCCACAATATGAAAATGCACCTGTGTGGCTCAGCGCCCATGTTTGAGGTTGATGATCAGATGATATCACTCTGGCACTATTGGTCTGGGCGGTTCCTTTTCCCGTCCAGGGTTGCTATGAGAGATGGACAGCAGCTCCCAGAGGGCTAATAAAACGGGTTGTTATTAGAGGCACTTTCTGTAAAAAGTTACTTACAAATATCATACTCATAAAACACCTAAGTGAGTGTGAGGGTGTGTGTGTTAGAGAGGAAGGATAAAAGCCTGGGTTTATCCAGCTAATACTTATAAAATGTGAGACATAACACAAACAAGAGCTTATACACATCATGGGTTTACCCAATGTATGATTATGAACATACAATGTGCATAAAACACACAAACCCCCTGTGTATATATAGATGCAGGAAATTGATTGAATCCTTGTCAGTGACCTCAGTACCCATTAGTCAAATTTGATCTCCTCACTGAAACAGGAAGGGTATTGCCTGAATCTTTTATTGCCCGCAGCTACTGTGTATTGGTTTGCTGCATCAGGTGATGAGTCACAGCCCAAATGAGGTCATCCCATCAATCCAGACATGCAGACTGACCACGCTGCTCAATGAGCAACAGCTGAGACATCACACACCTCACTAACTGCCCATTGAATGCATGACATCATCTTCACTCAGGAATGTTATATGCATCAGTATTAATGTCTCTCTGGCTAAATGAAGACAGCTGACTTTTAGCCATTTGTCGCCTCTCTGTCTGAATCATTATGACGCCCTTTTCTCGGGCTCTTCCTACTTCTTCCTCAACAAAGTCATTTCTCCTCTGCTCTCTCATCTCTCACTCCTCGTCTATCTGTCCCTGCGTGTCCGCTCCTCCCAGCTTTACCTCCCTCTACCCCCCCGGGCTGCGACATGTGCATTGCAATCTGCAGCCCCAGCGCTCTGCTGTCTCCCCAGGCCTCCCCATCACCCTGTACCCTCCCCTTGTGCTTTTAGGCCCCTCTGTTTAATTCATGAGCTTCCTGTGGCTCCTGTCATGTCTCATCGGGGCCACAGGAAGGCACGGTGTAAATAATGGAGCATCCCCAAAGACATGTTCAATGCTGACTGTCACAGCAGCGCACCATGTGCTTCCATGGGGAAGACAGGACAGCAGTCTGTATTTCTCTGCCTCTCTAACACATATGTCAGCCTTATAACATTATTTTTTCCACATATGGTGAACACAAAGTGTAGTTACAGTGGGCTGCAGAGACGTATTGTGGTGATGTGCCACATTTCACCTCTCAGATATTAAGTACTTTGCAGAGATAAATAATTATCAATGAAAATTCTGTAGATGCAGAGGATTCAATATCAATTGATGAAACATATTTTTAGTACAAATATCAAATAATTAACATTACACATTTTGGTTACATGTTTCCTATAAAACAACTGGCTCTAATTAATCAAACAGGATTCTCCCACTGCTATAATCTTTAGCATTGATCACCTCTGGGCATTTTATTGGCATTAGTCACAGCAGAGGTGTTTTCGAAGCAACATCCTATCAGCGATCTTCAGTCGAATCCGTTCTTAAACCCCATAACAGAATGCTCAAATCAATACTGTTGTGAGACAAAATGAGAATTCAGGGCAGTGGAAGGGAGGCAAGGCCCTCGCCCAATTCTCACAGGGCAGTCTTTAGAGGCACCGTCTTTAAACTGATCTGCTTGTTAAGCATAGCTGAGCGAGCAATACCTTAAGCACAACTAAGATCCCTTTGTCCTACTCGTATATCTACCCTCAGGATGTTTGTTCTGTGTACATCAATAAAGAATACATCAGGACAGGGGACTGAGTCGGGATAGGATTTTAAAGTTCAAGTCTCTCAACGTATGGTGTCCTTGTAATTTGCCTTGTTGTCTATGCAACATCCTCACTCACACTGCAGGATTTGCCATTATCAATTTTCAGGGCATCAGGCATGTTTATGACTCGCTATAAATTGGGCAAACAAACTGGTAATGTAAATAAGACTCAAGGGATCTAAACTGAGATAGCTGTGGGAATAAATATGAACTGATTCAGCCTTATCTCGGTGTTGAAGTCTATCTTTCCTCAGTGATGGAGCAAACCTATTTTTCATATCTGAAGGGGTTGAATGTTTTATACCTTAAAGATACATTTGGAGATGACATCATGGTGTGTGTTTGTGTGTGTGTGTGTGTGTGTGTGTGTGTGTGTGTGTGTGTGTGTGTGTGTGTGTGTGTGTGTGTGTGTGTGTGTGTGTGTGTGTGTGTGTGTGTGTATGTGTGTGCAGGTTTGAATACAGTCTTGATCATATCTATATGACACAACCTTAAGTAATGCAAATGCTTCCTTACAGTAATAATATCAGAGTCATTTGCAGCGTGTGTGTGGGTGTGTGTGAGTGTCACTTGACATTTCATTGAGGGTTGTGGTATGTGTAAAACAGGACGTTAAAGAGACAGAAGTATGTGTCTGCATTTGTCAAGTTCAGAGACAGTGACACAGGGATGTAAATGTAACTGCAGTTGATCACATCAACATAGGAAATCTCTAAGGGGCAAAATCTGGCAATACACCATGTCCTTATTGATCCGTGCTACTTACGCCGACTGTGCTTCAATATCACCTGTGGACCCCCCACTGTTCAACACTGGGATGTATGTTGTTTAATTCTGCTTGATCTGGCTCCCTGTGGCTATTGGTGCAGCCCATTTGGAACGCTTCTAGTCGAGCAAGTGTGTGTGTGTGGTGTGTGTGTGTGTGTGTGTGTGTGTGTGTGTGTGTGTGTGTGTGTGTGTGTGTGTGTGTGTGTGTGTGTGTGTGTGTGAATACAATCTCTCTCTATTGATGATAAACGTGGTATTTTACAAACATACATTAAATATTGATATCATCGTATTAATACATGTGGTAATATCACAATGGCAGATGTTTGTGGATGTTTTGGATATCAGTTCGTTCGGATATTTGTTTGCCTTTTCACTATGCAATGGTGTAATTGTTCGTTTTGCACTCTTAAAATTATATGTGGGGAAAAACTACATCCATTCTAATTTTCTATATAACTTGATATTATTGTTTTCTGGATACATTAGACAACGTCAATATTTGTTACATATTGGATTTTAGTAGTAAGTTCAATCTTAAAAAAAGATTTAAAGCATGGAAACATTTGATTTTGTAATTATTATTATTAGTTTCAAACATGTGGGTCCCCAAAATACGTGGACGCAAAGCCTATGTGTACAGAATACAAGAGTTACATTATTTGGCATAGTAAGTATGGCAAGAACTGATGATTAAGAAGGAACATATGGGAGTAAATTAAAATAAGAAATTAAATTCCTCTGAAATATAGCCCATTCCTCCTTCATTGCTGCCCTATGTTCACCAAAGCTGCAGTGGCAGGAAATAGGAAGAGGGCACTGTGGGACCAAGAGCCTTCTGCATTCCTACAGATGCAGGTTACACAGCTGGTTGTGACATGATTACAGAGGCTCTTAATCAGAGATCAGAGGTGGGTGTCTGCTATCTATTTGATTTGATCAACGCCCTTGAATGGATGTCATGAAAATTGTGTCACTTACAATGTCACGAAGTTGGGTCTCAACAGATCAGCTGGCTGACTAGAGTAATACTGTAGGAGACTTTTATTTTGTGTCACTGTAAGTGAAAGTGAGAAGATGGATTACACACTACAGTGAAAAATAATGGCACTGCAGGTGGGGAAATCTAGGACAAGCCATTATGAGGACGAATATTCATCTTCAGAGCTTAATGCATGTATTTCAGGAGAAATAGGCTGGAAAATTCATCTTTTTTTCTTCAAATATTCAGTTTTTCTTGCCTATTGCCAATATAAGCTGACCCAAATGAAACACCTAACAGAACACTACATGTGAGATAAAATGTGTTTGAAGTCTTAAAGATACGTTACCAAAACATCAAACCAAAGGCAGGTGAGTAAGTAGTCCCTCTGACTTTCGTTGTAATGATCCCGATACTGTTGCTTACACAGATCTCATTTGAACTCGAAATGCCTGCAGCAGATAGCTAGTATTTCTGCCTGCGGCAATATTCCCAAGGTCTTTCTAAAACAGGAGCAAGCATAGTTTACTGCTTGAGGGCGAATTTTGCTCTGCTATTAATTACAGAGCTCTTTATTCCTGCTATTACTGGTTCTTGTTAGTTCTCACCACCCTTAACAAAGACACAGATTAAAGTCTTCTCACACTTACAGCTCTCACTCCAGTGGCACTGTTGCTGTGCCTTCTTACCAAATTTAATAGCGCTACAGAATGTGTCCCCTTGTAATGCTGCATTTGTGACACATTATAATCAAGGTCATATGGCAAACTGTGGGATTTGTAAGATAATGATACAAGACAAAGCAAAAAACTGCTTTTGGTTGACCTAAGCAGTGCGTTTTGTACATGATTGAGTAGGCTAGAAGTTCTTGATGTTCCTTTAATATGTTTGTCTTGAAAAAGGGAGGAAGTTAAACACAAAATAGCATTGCTTCTCATCAAAGTGTTCACAACAAATGTTAGGGTTATTAGTTTTGCAATAGATAGATAGATGGATTCAGACTTGTTATTCTTCTGTTCTTTTCCCCATCTGCCTCTTCATGTTTCCATCTGCTCTTTTTCCTTTACCTTTTTTTCGAACTTTCTTTCTCTCAACTCCCCAGGCCAGCATCACCAAAAAGCCTCTTTATGAGGACAATAATGAGAAGTAAAGCTTTGCATTCAGTTGCGGTGCCTCTGGGGACTGTTGCATTTCTGAGCTTAGTTTCATGTTCCATCTCATTCAGAGGCCCTGACAAAAGGACATGATTCACCAACGAAAAAGAAGCAAACAGGCTATTCTTAGAAGGTCAGGGTACAGTCCGATGTGACGGGAGAGGTATACTGATTCTGTTGTTTACCGTCACTACTGGTTAAAGTAGATTATATAAGTTAATGTATACGTGGATATATACTGTACATGAAACCTGAAACGTTTGCAACATGTTGATTCTGGTTCAGTTCTGTCTTTAAAATCCCTTCTTTTTTTTTAAGTTTAGAAATTAAAACAATTCTGGTAGAAAGGTATGGCATCTTAGATCTCATGATTTGTCAAGCTCCAGTCAGAGTAAAAGTGTGGATAAAGCCCCCTCTCCTGGTCAGATCATGCAACTCTAAAACAAGAGCTGTTTTGTCTGAATGCAATGTACCAATTTTCTGCAAAGTCCAATTGAAAATACAGCTCCGGAAAAAAATAGGAGACCACTGCAGCATTGTCAGTTCCTCTGGTTTGATTTTTTTATAGTTATGTGGGTTTTTTTTTGTATTGTATTCTATAAACTACTGACAACATTCCGTATTGGGATTCAACAGACACTGGAATGGTTGCCATACATGTAGAGATAAATATTTAAGAAACATTTGGAGTGGTCTCTTGATTTTTTCCGGAGCTGTATATTAAAATCATTTGTAAATAATGACCCGAAAAACTTGTTTTAATGCAATGTAAATTTGATGTAATTCCATCTTTTACTAAATATCTACCACGTGGATGTTGTGTGACTCTTTCTTTACAATGTCCATGTTGATGTGTGTCACGTCCTGTGAAGTGACAGCAGAGCCAACAGTCAGTCACAGTGCGTCTGTGTGAGTGTGCCACATGACAGAGAGCCAACACACACACACACACACACACACACACACACACACACACACACACACACACACACACACACACACACACACACACACACACACACACACACACACACAACTCTGGGTGACAGGGCCTCTGTTGTTGTCAAAGAAAACAGAGATGTTTCTTGTATCAGCATCCAGCCGAACCTTTGGAACATGTCACACTGGCCAGAAGATGGCACTGTAGCATCAATGCTGAAGCAAGTGCCCTAATGCTATCAAAAGGAGCAAAATACATCAACGTTAATTAAATTAGAGAACAGATTACTGAGAATGAAAGGTGTATGTTGACAGAAGAAAACACAGAATCTTAAAATAAATGTCCTGAACAATATAGATGTTGAGGTTCATGCATTTGCCAACGTTTAAAAATAATTGTGCAATTAAAAAAACTAAAATAAGGACATTTCTAAAAAAGAAAAACAATCCTACTGTATTATGAATTCAATGTATTTTTTTTTTCAAATCCAGAAGCACAGCAACATACATGCAGATATGCAGCTCCACCAAGCAAAGCATGCAACAACAGCCTGCAGTAAATACTGAGTGTTTTTCTCATATCGTGGGAACAATGAGAAGTAAAGGACAGGAATTACGACCTCTCTGTTTGGCTCTCACTGCCATGAGTTCCCCATTGCCTGCTTCATGCAGCTGTAAATAAAGGTAATTGTACAAAAGCTTAATTAAATGACATAAATCCTGTTTATGATGTCTGGGCTTTACTGAGCCACTGAATCGTAGGAGGAAGGAGAGCTGCTGTCAATGGTGTGTTTGTATTTGTGTGTGTGTGTTTTTGTGTGTTCAGTTTATTTTTATTCCACCACCGCCTCCACTCGAATGGCCACCGCCTTTTGTGTGCTTTCCCTTTTCCAGACACACAAACACCCACGCTATACATATTGTATGCCAAAAACTCCCCTCTATGTGGATATGAGGTACGGCTTTTTTTTAATGTCCCTCTCTGTGAAACTCTGGACACTCGGAGCAATAAGTCATCTCTTTCATTAGAGCTGAGTGTGGGGGGTGGAGGTTTGGCTGTCTTACTGGCTCTCTGGTATTCTACACCACAGATATCTCGCTCGGCCCAGTGTCCATGACCCTGCGCCCTGATGAGAGGATATTTAATGAGCACAGGAAGCGAATGGAGCAAATAGGCAAGGACATCCTCAGTTAAAAGAACGAGCAAATATATTTTCATAAGGTCAAATGGAGTTCAAAGCGTTGTGCTCACACTTGTAAAACTCATAATACAAAGGCGGGCTATGGGGATCATTTCAACTTCAATCAGTTCACATTTGTCTCTGTGTAGGATAATGTTGTGGCTGTTTGTAGACAACCAGCAGAACCTGCCTCCATCTCTCAGTCTCAGCAGTGTTATCCAGCTTGCAAAATCTCTTATGATTGATTGATATTAGATTGAACTGGCTGGCTGTTGTTTCAGCACCATTGACTTCAGCAAGAGATGCAGCCAAAGATTACAACACTGATTGCATTTCAATTTTTAATGGAAAGTTGGAATATCCAAAGTTCTTCCTGGCGAGTTCATGCAGAGTGTTTTGCGCCATTAGCGACCCTCAGAAAGACAAATTGGTTGCATTACCATCTGCCCAATGTTCATTTATTATTTGCAATAATATAGTGGCATGTGTGTGTGCTGTCCTGAAATTGATTATGTTGTACAGCACACCGTTCTGGGAGGATGATGCTTTATTACAACCTCATAAGTCATTTGACTCTCTGTGGCAGTTATTAATGTGATGAGGTGCCACTGAATCAACTAGGCCTGCTCCTGTTGGATTCAGTGGGACATGCAGTAAGACATGATCCCACTGTATGTGACTTAATGGCAGGCTGCTCCCTGCCCAGTCAACTGTGGACCATTAGACCCAGATGCAGTGAGTAACTGATAGAGATTCCCCACATATCGAATGGGTGTGTATGGCATGGCAGGCATGATGATTAGAGATGATGCATTAGGAGCAAACAGGTAAGAGGCTATAGTGTTGGGTAGAAATGGATGAACTATTTTCAGCCAGACTGAATCCATTCATCAAGCATCATCTGGGAAGAAGGATGGAACAAGTGAGTGGGTGGGGGAGTGAAAATGGCATTACAGGGACAGATAAGAAATACAATTAGCTTTGGTTACCAAGGATAACCGTGTGTTTTTACAACGGTATCTTTCAATGTTTTTTATTATTGTGCTCAACACAAAGCATAAGAGAAAACGTCTGTCCAAAGCTCTCGTGACATGATAGAAATAACAGGTGAAAGTGAAACAAGAAATCTGGAGAAAGATCCGAATCATTTCAGCTCTAATGTAACTATTGAATTATTCACTATCAGAAACCTTACTGTTTCCACTAATACATCTTCCGCTTTCTATTTGGCAGACTATACTGAAGCAGCCCATAATTGCGCAGGGCATGAAGTAGTACTTAAAGCCCACACCAATGTAGCTCAGAGTGCAATGCACACCAAAGTGACAGGAACCACCAGAAACTAGTCCATCACGCTAACCTCTTCACTGTGTAGTTTTTTTTTTTTAAGTAAAGGGCCCATAATGTTGCAACTCTGCTTAAACTCCACTGCAGGCTGTATCCCACTTTGGCAAAAAAAGTCCAGAGATGAGCTTCTGAATCAAAGGAAGGACAATTACAGTAATAATTAGAATTTTATGAAGGCACATACAGTGGAAGTCTTAGTATTTAAGATCTCAATGAACTCCTAGCTGGGAGAAAGCTGAAGCTAAAAGCAGTTAAAGGATGCTTTTGATCCAGCTGGTACAAATCTTTAAACAGATCTGAGTGCAGTGTACAGTGGCAACCTGGTAAATTATAAACCCTGCGATGGATGGATTTTTACATAATCACCAACTATAGAGACCAAACAGCAACAGAAAGAGTACAGAGCAGGAGAGCTGAGATACTTCCAGTCATATTTTCCCTGAGCTTCATGTTGGAGAAAACTTCTCTGTACGTGAGTGAAAACCCCAATATTATGGCCTGCTCAACCCTCCCCCCTCCCTGTACGGTGGATTATAACTGTATGTGGCTATTCTCTCAAAGGTCAAGAGAAGCGATTTGTCTTTCCAGCACTTTAAACTGTCTCTCACTCTAAATCCCAGTGGTGTCTGGGCGGTGATGATAGAGCAGTCCGTTGCTTCCCTCCCAAACTCCCTGACCCCCCTCCCTCCCTCTGTCCTCCTCTACTCCCTCAATTTCTATCCATTCCCTCGCTCAGTCAATCGTTTAGTTCCCTTATAGAGAGGAAGGCACATGCTACAAGCACTGTGTGGCATCATTTCATAAAGTTTCAGTTTCTGCATCTCTCCCATGGTAATTCACTCCTGGCAAAACTTATACATGTTTTATAAACCTGCTTAGCCTTGTGATGGAAATGAGAGTTGATATTTTATGTTTTTTATTGCAAGTGTCTAGCGTCTCCATTGAGAAACCTTGGCATACTATTTATGTATTATTTTCTCACAACATCAAAAGCAGGTATTTTTTCCTATTTATTATTTTATATATTTAACTCCCAGGTCACCATGTCTTACTTTTCTCCTCTTGCAGCTGGTAGCGCAGATTTGATTAAGCATTTCCCTACTTCCCAAACTCCCTGTTGCTTTTTCTCTCTGCTTAACTCACAGATGGCTGCTGAGGAGGCTCCAGGGACACTGGGATTGCACGGACTGATTTGCAGGATACTCAGCTATATTATGTATTCACACAAACCCAACAGACTCCCCATTGTTTTAGTTGTGCTATTCTATGTCTGTCCCCATCCTCACCCTGAATGTAAGACTCATTTCCTCTCAGAAGACGTGTGTGCACTTGTGTTGACCATGTACAAGGAACTTTTAAACAAATATTCAATTGTCACTTCTACAGACTGTAATTGCCTTAATGTGTTAACCCCAGGTTAAGAGTAAGACTTTTGCGGTGGGCAAAGCCATATATTTCACATTTATGTGTCCATGAATAAATGTATAAATCTAACCTGTTCCATGTGAGTAACTCATTAAAAAGCAGTCAAAGGTTAAATAGAGTGATGGAGGGCATAGTTTAATTAGACCATCTTTTCTTGCACTGTAAGGCAGGCCATTCACCATAACTTATAGAGACCTTTTGAGATCTTACTAAGGAAAGCGATTTAATGAACCATAGGAAATTGAAAGCATTAAAAGTGGAGTGAGAACACATAACTTATTTAGTACCCAAAGAGAAAATATTCCCCTCACATTGTGTTTTCCAGTATAAAAACTTGCTATAACCCAGATTCCATTAAGCTAAAAACATAAAAGTATTAATTTCACCTTGCAGTGAGGAATTTGACAACAGGGCAGACAGTAGAGATATAAGCTACGTATCATAAATTCCCATTTTACACTGCTGAAAAAACAGTCTCTGAAAATGCAATTAACTTCTAAGAAAAGACATTCTGAACAAAGACACTTCAGAACAAAATCACATTCAGAGTCAAAGAACTAAGCTTAATTGTGTTAGCAGACTTTGAAGGTAGGTGAAATTCAATTTCAAACTCTAAAAGACCATAGCTGCGTCGAATTAAGCTTACATACTTTGTTCAATCTTTCTCCTGTGAAAATTACACCAGAGTAATGAAATATTTTGATATAGCCATAGGGGAAGCTTTTCAAGGATAGATGAAAACGTTTATTCAGAATAAGGGCACTTTGTGATATGATGACATTGCACCAAGATAATACTGCTGAGAATGCCTTCTTTAAGAGCTTTTAATGATAGGTTAGATCTCCACTGCAAGTGATGAAACAACAGTGAAATTCTGGTAATGTGTGACCTAAGTTCTGTGAGGGATTTTCATTTTTTGTTCGGCAAATATTATTCCCAAAATGTAATAAAACACTGTATTGCCTGCGCTTTTTCAAGGTTATTACTACTTCAATTCGCATATTGAATTCGAATATATATATTTTCATCTTCTCTATCTTATTTGTTTTGCATACTTTACTCCACATATGAAATGTACCACTGAAGAAAGCTCTGGATTCGTGGAGCCCTCAGGAGCCGAAGGGCTACATGTTCAGACTTACACTTTTTGTTTGAGTTTGAAAAGAAGTCTGCCTGCCGTCAGTTTGGAATCATAAACCAAAGTGTGAAAGATGTGAAGGAGAAAGCGGGATGCAGGGTAAGAGCAAGAGAAAAAAAAAAGCCTGTAGACGAGAATATTTCTCAGCCTGCTGAGGCAAAACTGCCATCAGTGTCGGGATATGAATGTAGGAACAGTGAATTGAGCATCGTCCACGGCTGCTTCTAAGCGTTGAGACTGATTTTCAGTCCCGATGATGTGTGAATACGCACTGTATTTTGGGAACATCCATCAATCTTTTTTGCTAGCTCGGAGGTTTCCTTTGCAGACTGGAGAGTCACTGGGTAGAGTCAAGTGAATGATGCTTTTGATTGTGTATCCATATGGGTGCTCTGAAACAGAAAGAGTCACATGTCCCTTCAGAAAGTCATCTCCTTCATGTTCCACTGCTCTGGACTATGCAGAGATAAAAATGCTGCTGTGACAGTATTTTGTTATGTAACAGACGCAGGGCCAAACTGAGCCAACGTATTATTCTTGACAAAACTGGAAATGTGGAAGGACGTTTATGTGATACTTTATGCCCAAATATTTTATCCTCTATGGCAGTAAAACCAGAAGTGGACTGATTAAACTCTGGTTGTTGTTCTGTTGTAGCACACAGCCTACTCCTGAAAGGGTCTGATCATTCCCATTACAGATTCAGCATATGTTTCTGTTCAGTCAGCGTCCTCATTTGAAATGCAAGCTGAGCTGTCAGGGGGCCACAATCTTTCCCTCATTCCTTATCATGCTTCCTCTCATCCATCCCTCCTTCTTGGTCATGCTTTTCCCTAAGTGGCCACCCACCCCTGCCATGACTTTGTTCACCAAATTAACCGGGGCACCTACTGTGATTGGACCAGCCAGTGGAAAGTCAACTTTAACCTCTCTTAATAATTGGATATCTTGGCCTCTCCTATCAGAGAGAAGAAGCTACGGAGCAGAACAATAATGTTGTTGGTGCGGACCTGCACACAACCACATACACACACCAGAATCAGCAGACTACAATTTAATCAGTGAAGAGGCGTTGTATTCTATATCTTATGTCTTTGTAATTGCAAAGATTAATAGGATAACAGTCATTCTCATTTGACTAGCTTGCATAGGAGTAGTTGAAAGATCCAACAAGAAACTCTATAATGGTCGGTATGTTATGAAAACTGAAAGGTAGCTTAATTAAGTTTGAATAACTTTGAGTTATTGCTTAAAAAAGTTTCGCTCTTCATCTAAAATAACTTTAAACGGTCGATATAGAAAGCATACCTGAAAGATTGGGTCTCTCTGAGCTGTCTGTTAGAAATGTATTTTAAGTGTCTAATTATCTTATTATAAAACTTTCATTTGATGAGATTATCAACAAATAGTCTTATAATGTTGATAATCATGTCTTTAGGACTTATAAACAGCCTTACTGTCAACGCTTATTACAAGGACCTTCAAATACAGCCTTTCTGAAATATGTATGCCTCCTTATGAAACACTAAATAAAATAATAAAATGTGTATTTGATCCTTTTTATATTTGCAATATTGAGTTTGTCTAGTGACGCATATGGCTGAGGTCCCGGGCGCCATGTGGTTCGGCGAGACTTTGAAAGGCACCATTCACAGAACCAACTGAACTCAGGCCAACCCGAATTGTTCCTGCACGTTTCATCCAAACATCTGTGGCGTCCAAAGAACATCCTGGAAGAAACTGGTCCGCAGAGGAACAAAAAACAGGAACGCCCCGTGCCTTCTTTTGCCCCTGTTCTCCCTCCAAGTCTCTGCGAGACACAAGCCTTTCATTCATATTTACCCCGCAATGTCACTCCTGCCTTTGTCGCTTGTGTTGTATCTCTGTTGGTCCTCTGTTCCAGCGTTCAAAGGGAACAACCATTGTTGCAGCCTGCCCTCTGAACAAACATTATGTCAGATCAAATTGTTTGTGTATGGACTCTCACTCGGCCACTCTGACTTTCATATAATGAGTTTGACCTACCCTGAGTTACTTATCATTAATTTTAATGTGGGACAATCAAGGGACAAGATAAATAAAAACAACTGAACAAGTTTTAAACATTAAAGAGCGTTAATTCCAGCAGAGCAACATTTGTCTACATGCGGCAGCTGTAACCTTGGCAGTGTCAAGGTTTCAACTCACTACCTGATTTGTTTTTGTCCAGATGGGGGAGCCACCATGCTACCAAGCAATAGGACAAAAGTGCACCACCATAGGGCCTCGCTACCTCTGCATCTCTGTCCTGGGAGACTGGGCCTGCTGCCGAACTACATCTGAAATCCTGCAAATATGGTAAACAGAGTTGCAGAAAAAGTGCTGACTTAGTGTTTAGGATTGTTTCCGAACAATTATAGTGATACAGTTCCTATTTTGTGCTGTGTAACAATCAATTGCACTCTGTTGTCTGATTTCAATCCAGCTTGGTGTACAAAATATGAGCTTTATTCAGGAATTATTTCTACAAATATTGGTAAAATAAGATTCAGCAGACATTACTAGCCAGGATATTTGGCACCCGTTTTAGGAAGAACTGTTGATAGCACAACAGATGCATTTAGTCTGCTTGTGCAACTATTGTACAAATTGATATATATCCTCTTAAATTGAGGTTGACTGTAGCTTTAACAGAAATATGTCAGAATATGTGTTCTGACTTGCGGATGCTTCTGTGTTTGTGTGAATACTGTATGCATATTTCAGTAGTGTTCCTGTGGATGTACTTGAACAATGTTTGTGCGTCTGTTTTGGGGCTTATGTGCGCGACCATGTGCATGTGAATAGGTTTGTACCGGGTGCCTCTCAGTGTGTGAAATGCCGTGGGTTGAATCTCTACAGTGAGAGTATCAAGGGAGGGAGACCACTGGAGAGCAACAGACACAGCTTCTGGCCCAGAAAAAGGTTCAAATATGTTCTCTCTATCCGTGGGAGGAAAGAAACCCATGGCAGAGAAAACAAAAACAAATGATCAACTGCACCCTGCTTTTTTTTCTGCCATCCTTTAAACTTTTCATCTCAAGCAGTCTCACATTGTCAGACCTTGTTCCCACACTACATTTGCAATGTACAGTCACAGCAGAAAGCGTCTCTGGAGATGCTTCATTAGAGAAAAATATATCTCCAACGGGTTTTCCTCTTTGTAGATCACATGGAACCCAACCAACCCTGTCCTGTTGAAATTTAAGGGGGGTCTGTTACAGCCTATGAGCCTGCTGAAATGTATGTGGATCTGTAAAGCTTGACAGAACTATAAAAAACATCCCTTACAATAACAGATAACATATGACAAGCTGAACACTAAATAATTATGATTTTTGTGAAGGAGCAGTGATTTAATGGGATTTTTTTGCTAATTCAAATTGCCATCATTAGATCTGCCAGTTGTTACAATGAATTTAATTAGACAGGCTGCAACCTGCGGAGACATACAAAATTAAGGTGAATTTTATTCAAATCAAATTCAAATCTCTAAGTGTTCAGCAACGGGGGCCTGGAAAGGAGACAGTATACACTAGACCCGACAAAAGGTCTCAAAAGTCTTTTCATTTAGCTTATTGTGCCAAAAAGTATTTTTATAACAGACTGACAGGCGTAATTTAAAATGAACATGAATGATGAATGAATATTGTATGAAGTAACCAAAGAAATATATACATCCATCCACATCCGACCCTTTATATGCATTAACATAAGGCTTGATGTGGAAGAGCATGGACTGAAGTGGACTTTTTTACCCTGGAACTTGCAGCTATTAACTCTGGCAGTGAGTAGTGTTACATTATTGAACTGAAGACCTGCTGGGTCTCTAAAGTAGGCTGCAGGGGCTGTAGAGATTATGCCAGTTTTGGCGCCTGGGGTCCCTGTCAGATCTCTGCACCTGTGATTTTCATATCAAACTAAATGTGCAAAAAAAAAAAAAGTGACATATGACACATTTTTCTCCTTTGGATTAACAACCTCCTTGGGATCTGTGAATGCTGAGAGAACGAGGGCAGGTCTTCTTGAGGTGGTTGAGTGCATGCATTCTTCTCTAAGCAAAGGTATTGCAACATTAATGGATGATAACGGCTGCTGAGTGCAATCTGTGCTTTACCGAGAGGGCTTAAGTGTCTGTATTATATAATGATGTATGTTTCTGACTCCTGATATACTTAATTCTGTGAGAGTTGGTATTACTCTGTTACCCTTATCGCAAATAGTTTGTCAAAGCCCATCAAAGAGAGTCTCTTCTTCATTTATTTTTTTCCTGTGACATAAAAACACGCACATACACACATATGAGTCTACTTGGTACCCTGTGAGCATTCATCTCTTATGAACAGCCATTCCCTCGAGGTTCTAGACTAATTGTGTAGCGTTCCTGGCTGAGGCACTCCGACGAAGTGGGAGGTGCATGAACACTTCATCTTCCTGCACTGACAGTTCTGCACTTCTCCTCAAGTCAGCATCTTTGAGGTCCTGGTAAACAGAGAAGGTAGGGAAGGTAGAGCTTAGCAGAAAACTTGGGAGTTCAGCGTGCCCTTGAAACTTTATTGACTGACAGTGCAGTGTCAGGGTGTTGTTCACCACCTGGAGGCAGCTGCTCTCACCTCCTATTGTCTTCATGCTGATATGATGGGCGGGCCACATTTAGAGCATTCCTTCTTTTGGATATAATGAAGTGATTGGTTGGGACAATGCCGCACAAGATGTTTACAAGAAAGTGCTGATTAGAGCTCATCCAGCTCACCCACAGGGGTAATTTAGTCTGTTGAGTATTTGTCAGGCACCCACTCTCACTCAGAGTAAGTAAATGTTTATACAACCGTCAATCACTAATGAGTCCGCTCACACCGACTAACAGTTACAAATGCAATTGTTTGCCTATAATACAGTACAGTGGCTGCATGTGAAATGAAACTCCAACTGAAAAGATGAAATAAAAGGTTGAGTCTTTTTATTTGATGGCTATGCAAGCTTTACACCAAGCTAAGTCCACCATCTTCCCCTCTGAAGTGCAAATGAGTCTATAATTAGATTCCAAACGTGAGATTCAGGAAAGTCTATAAAATACGGCAAATAAGGAGATCTACATATCTGCAAGAACATATAGAACTATATTGGTTTGTTGGATGAAAGGGAAACTAAAATAAAAGGCTGCAACGGAGATATAAATAGGCGCACGGTAAAGGATTCATCTGCAGTAATTGTCGGTAGGCTATTCACTTTATTAGCCTGCATGGTGTTAGACAATCACTGAGTGTTGATAAGCTGGTATGGAATTGATCTTTAATGACTACACTTTGTTTTAATTAGTGCCGTGCGCCAGGGAATGGAAAGCATTTGGAACGACTTATTACAATAATGCGTTTAACAGATATTGGCTTTAATGAAGGCGTAAACTCTGGAAAACCACACAAAAATGCAGACACAGACTATAGCCCTCCCTCTCTCTCGCTTTCATTTCCTCCACACTTAGATACTAAATGCAGCATGACAAACTCCTGCATGAGACTTGGCATGCTGGGTGCGTAATCCTGCTGTAATGTATTCTTTTTCTGTTCCCCCCCCATTTCCTTCCTGCAGCCGCTCAAAGTGCCACGCAGTGGAGATACAGCAAGCCCCATAGGACTACTTTTGCAACATGCACTGTGCCAGCACACCCTTACTGACTTTTCATAAGTCACTAGCACTACACTGCAGCTTGGTCTTTGTCCAGATAACACCATTGTGTCTAATTGGTCCTCACTGCCAGAGTCTGGCATCAACGAGGACTTTTAAAAGCTCCCGTTAACAGCATAATGGCAGAGAATAGATCAAACATTTATGACAAAAAAAGTACTTACTGCCTAGTGGATGTCCTTTTTACTCTCAGATGCCCAGGCAATTTGACCTGATCTCTCTAAGTGTCAATGTTGTCTAAATTTATTCTTTCCAGTGGAGAAAATGTGTCTCTTAAATCTTTTTTTGCATGTTGGGAACATTCCAAAATTAGAGTGCTGCAGTGAACTGTAGTACCCAGGTGAAGCCTTTATACAATTCAAAATAGCTACTGGCCTATCTGTTTAGTCAGTGTCATACTGTCAAGATGTCAGAGCACAAAAGTACAGCTTACCAATGTTGACTAGTTTCCAAAAACAGAAATAAATGTACATACTGGATGTTAGAGATGATGGTTATAACTTTTATCTGGTTGTTTTCAAACCCATCTGGGCAAGACTTTGGATACAACATCACTTCAATGACGATTATTTGTCTCCAATTGCAGTTAAGTGCCCTCTCGATCTTTGAGATGCACTCAAAATGAGTAGCCATGGCCCGTGTCAGGAGCTGAAGGACATCAACTAAAGCAGGCTTACACGCTTAATCGTGATGGTTCATTACATACTGATAAGAACCATTCTGAGAAAGGATTGTTGCTTAAGCCTGAGAGGGGCTGAGTATTTTCCTTGGTAAACACAAAAGCTATTGAGATATCACTAGAGTAGAATGACAATTAAATGCATTATGCAGTGAGGATTTGTTCCCATTCCTGGTGCATGTAAAAACAGCAAAGGTGATGATCAGAATATATCAGTATGTGTGGCTAGAAGGTGTTGATTGTGTTGTTCTAAAAAACATTCAGAGATTTAAAAACATGCTGTGTGTATGTGTTCGGTTTGCTAAGCTGTGATACCACAGGATGTCAAACCGTGTTTTTTTTTTAACCTGGGAAGCCACTTCCCTACCCTTGAGCTACTAACAGAGGTCAGCCTATTCTAAGTGAGGACAACACAACACTCCTATAAAATATCGGCTCCCACTTGTTGACCCCATTAAATGTCTGATAACTTTATCGCCGCCAAGCAAGAGCCGCACGACCTGAATGCTCTTCCATCCAGGAAGCCCAGAGGCACTCACAGTATAACATCATTACAAATGCAAGAGAACACCAAACCACCTGACAGGTTTACACAATGCTGAGATGTGTGCTCGTGTGTGAGATAAAATCAGGGGGCTACAAAGGGTATACAACAGGTTGTTTCTCATGCTTACAGCTTGTCCCAGTATTTGTGTTTGTGTCTTAAGGTCAATCAGCTACCTGTTTTCTATACAGCATGAGCTAATGAAAAACTAACCTTATCCAATTTGTAAAAAATACTTCAGACATAGTTTAGGTAGAGCCGAGTAGGTGCTTTAAAATCTTCTTTTTGATTCCCGTTCCTTACAGACTGAGCATCCACACCTCCCTTTTTAATACATTGTCCCGGATAATTACAGCCACACGCATAGGGTTGATTGAACTGAATTGGGTTTTTCAATATAGTTCATCTATAGAGCTAAGGTATAGAGTGGGGTAACAATACCTAGCAAATGACCTTTAATAGCAGGGGGGCTGGACTTTTCAATGCATGGCCTTTCACACAGATTTTCAATCTCCACTTTTTTCTTCTGCTTGCAACAAAGGGTTTGAATTTACAAAGTTATGGATTCTCTTTTAACTTTTACAATGAGCCGTCTTTACGCTGACAGCATACCTATCTTTTAAGCCTTTAATGATGTTCTGAGCCCTTGGATAACGTTACAGTAAGTATTTTTGGACTAACACTAATCTGGTTACTATAAAAAAATATGCTAATCAGCTTCATCATCTATGCAACTCTGTGTATTAAGCTAATCAGGTACTATTAAAAGTGTTATTAAAGCAAGTTCCCCTTGGAGATGAATAAAGCATATATTCTATTAATCAGGTGTTCATGATGCTAAAACTAATTGTATGATAAACACATGTTCGTACATAGCCTACGATGATTAAGCCCGTTTCAGTAGCTAAATGGTAATAAGATTTCATGTACACATTTCTTTTCCAGTGTTTGCCAGCCCTCAAAAGTGCCTTTACATATTCAAGCTAGCATTCAACAATTAACACACATTCATCCTGAGATGCCATAAAGGTGCCACCTGCTCAGCAAGAGTAAGATTCACGCACACTGGCTGCGTAATAAGGAGCAATTTGCAGTCAATAATATTGTCAAAGGACACATCGACATGCTGACTAGTAACATCAACAATACATTTACCCACTGTAATAAACATAACAACAGACGTACATGTTATATTTAAGTAACTTTATTTACAAAGAAAAATTAAGAGATTCCCATTCCTCTGCATTGATCACACTGGTGGATAACTTTGTTCAAGCTGACAGCCTGCAGAGAGAACAAGAAAAAAGGGCAAAAGGGGATGAGATGACATGCATGCATACACCTGATGACAGAAAAGCAATTTCGGAGTAAACACCAGTAAAGATAAATGTGACAACTCTGACCTGCTTCCACCTGATACACATCAATGTCTGCAATAAACTGTCACATTAACTTGCTAAAGTGCAGGCTTATCCAAACATAGCGTCAATATCAACCCATATGACATTTCTCCGACACACGTAATTCATTTAAGATATGCCGCTTAGCAAAAGGCTAAAGAGGAGCGGTGAAGGAATGTTATTGTCTAAGGTCACCGTTCAAACCAAGGCTGAGGTAAATGTCACCTCATCCCGACGGTCTAATGAAAGCAGATATGCTGTATAAACATGGCAGTCATAATTACCTTGAAGGCTGAGGAATAGCACGGGTCCATTTTACTTCTTCAGGATCTGATGTCTGACGACAATGAAGGGGAATGCAAAGCCACTGCCAAAGAACACCACCATCATGCCGAGCAGACGCCACTTGTTGGCCACAGAAAATGGCAGGTTCTGAAAAAAGAAAAGAGTATTATAATTCAGTGAAGCTTCGTTACATTTGTTATAACTCTGGGCTACAATATTTTGAAGGCTGGCAGCATATTGTCCTTAGAAATGAAAGGTACTATTGTAAATGAACACGTTAATTAAAAACCCATAACGTACAGAGGCGGCAATGAAAATAACATGCCTTTATAAACTAAAAATCAATACAAGCAATGATCACATTTAATTAAGGGAGCTTTTTATAGAATGCAACTAGTGCAAAGGGGGAAAAACGAAACCAGTCTACATTACATTTAATTATCAATACGGTGTACACAAATACACTTAGAGTGGATAACGATGTGATGCTTATTGTGACGCTTTATTAGTGATGTACATGTCATGTCAGCTAGAGAGTCATTAAAAACGTAACACATTACCTAACGTTACATGTCATTCTTGAATGGGAAAACTGCAGTGCTCAAATACAAAATGTTTTCGTTCACACATCATGATCCGCTTTCAAGAAATATGAGGGATGTTTTATATTATACAGGTAACTTCCCAACCATAACGTTAAATCACCTTTCTACAGGTTCGCTTGTTGTTAGCATCCTGATGTGACCTTACGTTTAGCCGGACGTAATGAACAACTCCGCTAACGGCCTTTATACTACCATAACTTCAAGTGATACTGGCTGAATTAACATTAGTATTTTAACAATATATCCACTCATAATAAATGTATAACAGCTAGTTAGATAACTTCAGCCGTCCTTGTACAGTTTGCTAAAGTTGCATGCTAACGATACAGCACCGGTGAGTTAGCTTTAGATAGCTAGCTCAATAACTAACAGCCTCTTAGCTTCAATGCTAATGCTAACCAGAAGGTCGCCATAACACACTTCCCACACTAAAGGTTACATTCAGAAATTCGTACTCATGTTAGATTATAAGGAGCATCTCTAAACCCGTGGCTAGTTTTGCCAGCATTACATCTACACTCCAGTCAAATGACAGACATGACCTCCAAGTAGCTAACGTTAGCCTGTGGACACAGACAAGGCCGGATACATACAATATGACATTTTAAACAATAACGCTGCTCTAAGGAGACACTCTTACATTTCCTGGTCCTTCAGCATAGTGTGAAGAACGAACAGCAGACGTTGTGAATCGCCTCACAGCTTGTCCCAACATGATTACAGTCTGGTTTCTTGTAGCTTCTCGGTAAAACGTTGTTATCTGCAACCTTCTTGAGTCTGTGACCAGTGGAGCGGCGCAAAGACTTATGGGTATTGGAAATGAGGCTACAGCGTATGGGAAATGTAGTTCAAACCATACGAAGCGAGAAATGTGTGTTTTATTGTTCTCTAGGGGCAGGGGAATTACTTTAATTGTGCAAAAATGAAAAGGTCCAACAATTTAACATATTTCTAAACACTTTTTTTTCTTTTCTGTTTTGAATTAATGCAATGAACACTGATATTATGGTGCCTTTCTGATGTAATGGAATAATTGATCAATAAAGTAGAACACAAATAAAGGAAATCTCTAGTGGCAGGGGTTATGACTTAGGTATCTCCTTAACCCCTTAGATGCATAAGTGGGTCAAAAAGGACCCGGTGAAGTGGTTTTCTTGAACTATCTTCATAATTAATTTTTTTTATCATTTCATATTCCAGCTATTCCTAAAAAACATGTTTCTGTATATATCTATATGTATATGTATATATTATGCCATTTTCACGTTTAAGTTGCATTTTATACATTTTAAGAAATTGTGGTTTTTGTATTAATACCCCAAGCTTCCATAAGCAGGTCAAAAATGACCCACATACATTTTATATGGAATCTTATGGGAACCTTTGATTCTTATCAACTGTGGCTGTGAATACATTCACTGTAGACCACACAGGCTACATCAGAAGTGACTTTTAAAAATGTCCCACTATTCTCTCATTATTCTAACTCCTTCTTCATGTGGCCCAATTTCTTTTCCTTTCTATTTTCTTTTCAAACTGCTGATTTCTTTTCCAAATTTCAACTTTTTTGAATTTGAACTTTTTCCCTAAAAGATCCAATTTTTTTTCAAATTTTTGGATTTCTTTCTAAATGTCGACTTTTAAAAATGTCAGATTATTTTTCAAAATGATTACTTGGTCCTAAAAAAAATCTTCAAATTCAGATGGTGGAGGGCTTTGTAGGTGAGGGTTAGTTGATGCTGTGGGAGACGGGAAGTCAGGAAAGACCTAGACGACTAGGGTGATGCCATGATCTGGTGTGTCTGAGGAGTCGGACGGCTGCATTTTGTACCAGTTGGAGTCTATTTAACTGATGCCATAGAGAAGTGAGTTAGAGTAGTCAAGGCGGGAGGAAATGAAGGCATGGATAAGTTGTTCAGCTGCAGGGCAGGTAAGAGAGAGCGTTGGATCAATGCAATTATTGTAACATGTGTCATCTTTGACCCACTTATGGAAGAGTGTAGGGTCCAGTCACGTGTGCATCTGAGGGTTAATTAATGTAAAACAAATAATAAATTTGGATCTAGAGTTGCATCTGGTATTGGTATTGACTTGATATTTTCACAAGTGTGAGTGAGTGTGTGTGTGTGTGTGTGTGTGTGTGTGTGTGTGGGGGGGGGGGGACTTCAGAGTAAAATACTATCGTTTGATAAGCTTTCTGCATTCGTAGCCTTCAACACAAATATTGCACTGCTATGGGAGGAGACAAAAGCACTTATCGATTAGTGCTCTTGTGTGCAGACTGGGCACTAATGTTTATTCAGATTTGGTGTAAATGAATATATTTCATAGGTTTCAATATTATAAGAAGGTATCCTCAAACTAAACTGAAATATTAACTGCATATCCAAAATGGAGAACATTTCATAAAGCGATCTGTGTGTCTATGTCTTTGTGTCATTGATTTATTTGATGGTCTGCGTCTGCTACTCTTCACCTGATTTGTTTCTTTTTTGTCATTTGACATCCTTTCAATTTATTTATAATATCCTCCTTGTGTCTGTTGCATCCACAGAGATTCTTTATGTGAAATGTGAGACATGGGGTACGCGTCTCACTTATTCTCCTGGGTCAAAGAAAAGTTTAATCAAACTGCCTGTTCGATGTTTTAAGCTCTGATATTCATCAAATACAAACCGTGAACACTGGTTTGACATTTAATGAATTTGAATGCCTTTTTTCTGATGTTTTTATTAATAAGTTCGCGGATGTCAAGTAATGTGATGCATTTGCACAGCATCATCGTATTACGTGTTAGTGTTAGATCTTTATGAACATCCTCAACAGAAAGACAAATTCAGATTAAGAATAGGGACTTTGCTCTTCATAAAAATCTAAATGCCTTTTGACATGTTTTTCAGGTTGTTGAATTAATGGTTTTCTTGACATTTTTGCAGTTCCACAAAACCATATTATTTATTTATTGCAAAACAAAAAATAAGGCATTTAAATGTGTGTGGATTTTGAATATAATCACATTTCCACAACTAACTTCTCAGGTTTGAAAGCCACTGGGACAACCAGAAAATTACCTTCAACTGTCTCTAATAATGAGTCACAGAGAATATTTATACAAACTTTATGAATCATTTTAATACGTTCCACATTCAATGGCCTGAAAACATTTTTCTGAATGCAATTACTTTCAAAAAAAGGAGTGTAATGTCTTCTGGTATAAGCTGCTAAATAAATGTCTAGTTAAATATCTCAAGCTCTTTAAGTTCTCTCACTACTTTGTTGTGCGATACCTGAAATATTAGTGTCAGTGCTAGCAGTAGATCATGTCCCAGGACAAAGTGAATGTTTTGTCAGTGTTGTCAGCTAATAAAATGCTGTTTGCCTGACAAGTCGGGTGTAGCTCTGACATTGTCTGCTATTATACGGATCGCCGTCGCAAGCTGGTTACTCCTCGTCATGGCTGCCACATCCATCAACACAGGGTCATCACCTGGCCTGCTGCCACGTGTCTGTGCTCTTATTGCCAGCGCAATCTGTTAAAAAGGAATGAAAGATGGGGTACCACACCACAAACAATACCATCAGACCCTACTATAAATATTGAAGTTATTTCTTGTCATACAAGGTTGGCAGCAAAAGCCTGAAATCCATCCAGCTTAACGTTCACAGATTCATGCATCGTGGGCATCCATTGTTTGTTATTTTTGTTGACTGTCTACATTTCTAGTTATTGACTTGGCTTGGCTTATGAGCAAATCTGTTTTTACCCGGAGGGCTCTGTCAATAGCCATGTGCGTTTCTCCTTGTGAAAAAGAAGAGTGCAAACATGCTGCGTACACAAATACACAAAGCTGTCATATTAAATAATAACCCCCCATTTCCATTTAAGCCCAGCAATTAGCATTCAGTGAAACCCAAGCTCAGTCATATCTGTAAACAATCCTTTACTCAACCATGTACATGACTGTGCATAATGAAATGGCAGGCTGTGTGCATAATTGCATTAAATGCTAACATTATCACAAGCTTGATTCATAGTTTGTAACACATATCTAAGATTTCAGTTTTCTCACTAAATAGCATTTGCACTTATCAATACATTTGCTCCAGTACATGGCAAATAGCAAGTTAGACTGCATAGGTAAACAGAATCTCTCTCCCTATCTGGATTTGCAATAATTTTCCAATAAGGAGAGGAGAGGTAATGGATAATGTTAATCAATGAAGACAGTTCATTTTGGCAACAGCACTTCCGAGTTAAGGGCGTCTTGCATCATTGCCTCTGACGAGGGCTGATTTGCACAATTACCGTGTTTTGTTGAACGTGAGATAGGATAGCGAAAAATCTTATTTGGGCTAAGACATTTTATTTTCAAGTGTAGTGACAATAGCACTGACATTCTTCTCAGTGTGGTCTGAATGTGAGGGACTGAGAAGAAGGACTTGTCATCTAACTGTACGTTTATTTCTATTTCTTCTCTACCTACTTTACGGTCAGAATAAATCATGCAGTTGTGTGTAGGATTCATACATATACAGTAAAAGCACATGCACAACATTGCACACACATTCACACAGAGACCCATGCATGTTCCAGTTTATTCACTACTGGAGTTCATAACATGCGCATAGTGGCATGATTGGACATTAATCTTTAAAGGGGATTAAGGGGAAATTGCATAGCCTTGCTGCTGACCCAGCCCTCCTGGGATGACTAACCTGTGACCTTGTACATACAGGGTAAGACCTCTTGTATGTCTAGCATCCTTACCTTTTGTGTGTTCGTTGGTGTTACCCAAAAGCTGTTTTTTTAAATAAACTTTAAGGTCAAAAATGGATTTCCACTCCCTCTTCCACTCTTTTCAACATTGCCATTCCTATGTAATAAAATGGACGTTGACTTGATTCTACATCTAACCTGCCAGGCTAGAAAGAGAATTAGATAGAGAATTACTTTGAAGAACAGAGGTGAACACGACACATTTGAGTCATTCCTATTTTTTCCTCCCCCAGCATGCACCTGTCTGGTAATTCAACAATAGGAAATGTTATTATTGAAATGTATTGCTGTTTTTATTTTAAACATCAGTGGGTTATTGGCATTATTAATTTGTAAAAGTGTGCATTTATCACATATTAGACATTTTGTTTGATAATTAAATGATGTTATTATTATATGACTCATTATCTGGCAGCTCCATACCCCAAAAAAACTGTCAAGCTGGACAGGGAACGACATAAAAGTGAAATATTAAACTCCGTTGTGCAGATTTCTGTGATTGACTTTGGCCTTTATGGAAAACATTCATGTGAATTTAATGCAGTAGATGATTTTATTACCCAGGATTTCCAATCATCGTGAGGTCAAAATAACAAAGCATTAGGCCTACAAAGCCAGTCTTTTGTAACTGTTTGCCTACATTCATTTCTTTTCCATTTGGTCTACTTCCATATTTTTTCTTGAACTATTTGCCTACTCAGGTTTCTCATCGACTGTATTACTTTTAGCTTCTTTTCTGTGTTACCTTTGAGGCATTGCAAAAACTTCAAAAGGTGTGTTGGAAAATCATTCCTTTCAGCTGAACAGAAGATTTATGTCTGTGGCATTGATTTTTTTTGGTTTGTGAGAAGGGAAGTGAGAACCAAACTTTAGAGCGTTATGGCGTGACAAATGTTAGTAAAAAGCAGAATCTGACTCCAAAACGAACCACTGGACTAGAACATCTTGTACTTGTGTGTCCGGGTGCGTTTTGTGTGTTTGTTTGAATACATTAAAGTAACACATATCTGTATGTGTAATCTAGCTTCAACTCATTGACATTTCTACTTGAAAATCATGGAAATAGGCAAAGAACCATCCAATGCAAAGTTAATTGGAATGTGTGCCTCCTTCTCTTTTCTAATTTGTCTTTATTTTTATACTCTTTAGATAACATCGTATGGTTGCGTGCTTGTATAACCTTCATGATTCATGTCATTATACTCTCCCAGTATTTATGTCTGTGAAATATCTACCATCCTTGGAAATCCCAGCAGTCTATTGAAGATGAGCTCCTGCTTTGCCACCCTGTCAACCATGAGACAGAGTGCCACAATGCCACCTGTCAGCAGGCCGTTAAGCGAAGCTCCAGGCTGACCAAGGACTGACCGGGAGCATCTGTGCCACTGTTGGTGTCTAATACGCTAATGAGAGCTGTCAAGCTGTCGAATTCACTCCCGGTGCCCTCCGGCACTAACAATGGCACCTTCAATTTGGCTGTCTTGAATGACATTAACAAACACAGCTGCAAAAAGAACAGACGCGTGCCAGTGACGCAGCGCACTTCACAAACAGAAAAAAATCCACGACAGATACAGCCCTAAACACCCACAAACGGGGAGAAAGAGAGAGGATGACAGAGTGAAATTTGTTATCTTTAATAATGGAGTTGCTGCTTTCATTTCATCATGTCAGCCCACGTTCGTCTTGCTGCCTACAGAGGCCAGTGTTGCTCAGTCACTGTGATTGCATTTCCAGCATTTAACAATCGCGGAAAGACCTAACAACACATTTACCCCAGAGCAAAACGCTGAACAGAAAAGAAAACTCATCCTCTGCTGTATCGCTAAACTCACATGAGCATTCTTGATTGATGCCATGTGCCCAGCAGTGAAGCCCTCCACCACTTCATGAAAAGAGCAGTGCAAGTAAGTCAATGGCAGACGTGTGTGTGTGTGTGTGTGTGTGTGTGTGTGTGTGTGTGTGTGTGTGTGTGTGTGTGTGTGTGTGTGTGTGTGTGTGTGTGTGTGTGTGAGAGGACTTAAGGCGCTCCACCCTAAACCTGCCAAGCCCCATCAAACACACTGTGCCTCCTCTCAGCTGACTTAACATGCTTTTCCCTGCACTGTTCTTTGCTCTTATCTTGTTTCACAACAACAACATCTTCCCGGCAAAAAGATTTTAAAAAAAAACACATGAAAAAAAGAAATTTGAAATGGGAGGTTTGTTTTGGGACACCTAAAATAAACCCAGTCCATAACTGGGTTGTAATATGATTCACAGTTCCTTCGATACACAACTTACACACTAATATGGGACATAAGAGAAACTCTTCAAATACAGGTGATAAAAAAAGTGATCCTAGTTGCCCAAATCAAATTTCTTCCAAAACTTCATGATATGTGGCTTTTCCAGATTTGTTGATCATTACAATTCCATACATTATTATCCAAATCTACCAAAATAAAATGTCACCTCATTCAAGAGAGGATAAAACATGTTCTGTATATTAGGTTTTAATACAAATGTAGTTACATAATACATTCATAACGCAACACGCTTAAATCTAAATCTTGAAGATTAAAGTATCACTAGATAATTAGACTATGCAGGACCTATAGTATGTTCCTGTAAATTGCTCATCTACAGTGTATTGTAGGTATATAGGTAACAGCATGCAGGATGCTTTGAAGGTGTCACTGTATGTGCCGAGCTGTTAAAGAGTGAGTCATATGTTCATCAGCATTCCTGTATGTCAGGCAGTGATAAGGAATCATATGCATAATGTATGTGCGGGTGTGATTTACACATAAGGTAAAGAAAAGCATAAATGATGCAATTAAATTCTACAAAATGATGCACGTGTTATGTGGCAAGTCTGATGCAGGAGTTAATTATGCATTTTCAATGTCTACAACCAGAAGTAGCCGTTGTTTTTTTAATGAGAACATTTTTTTATAGCAGCACCTCATCGATGCCGTATAAAAGAATCCCTAATGCACACAAACACACACACACACACACACACACACACACACACACACACACACACACACACACACACACACACACACACACACACACACACACACACACACACACACACACACACACACACACACACACACACACACACACAAACTGTTCATGCTGTATAGAGTACATCCATACTTTCCAAAGATTTCTAAGGGAATGAGCCGCTCATTGTTCCTTGAAATGCTTTTTATAAATATTATTGTAACTGAATTGCAGATAGTGAATATTTCCCATGAAGTCTTAAATACATGAATTAAACATCATCGACTGCAGCCTGTATTTGTCATATAGCTTATAGAGCATATTTTACAGATTCATTATATGAATTAAACTCTTTCATGTGATGTTCTTAAAGGAGTCATTCGCGGTTTTTTTTTCCAACCACGTCATGCAAGGTCACGCTCCACTTTGAACTTCAGTAAAAATGTCTCTTCTGCAAAGTATGTAACCTAGTAAAGGTGAGCGATTAGTCTTCAAATCAATACTACAGTCTTCAGGGCTGCAGTATACTGATTATAGACTTTGGACCCTAGCTTGATGTGAATATTATTCATCTTTCATCCACATCTTTGAAGTCTGCATTTTAACATCACTAAGACATTTTTCAGGTTTTTCCTTTGAAGATGGCCCTGTTTTCATAGAGAGAGAAAGACTCACACACAATGTGAAACTGGTTGCACAGTACAAAGGCAATAAACAAATGCAACAGCCAGCTTGATAATGGAATAAAAAGAGTCTATGCTTCATCGATGACATATATCAACTCATATGGCAAAAAAAAGCAATACAGCAAGCACCATCATGTGATAAAACACTCATGCAAAGGTGAAAATGCATGTCTCCAGCTTTGAGATTTTGATTTCACTTCGTCTTTATTGATTACAAATCCATGATGTTAATAGAAAGTAATTATTAAAACATTCTAGATAAACAGAGATTCAAAAACAATTGGCAGCCTGACTGAAAGGTAACTAAAAGTCAAAGATGTCTAATCCCAACTCCCTATCAGCAAAACCTGGAGAGAACAGGTGGGTGTTGTGGGAGTCTGATTCTCTGGGTATCTGTAAGCAGCCAGCAGCTGACAGATCCTTTTTTATTCTGCCAGAGATCAGGCTCTTTATCTGGGCATTTGAATGAGAAGCGAATGCCTGGTGGAAACACAGGTGGAACTGTCACACACCTGTTTTGGCACAGATTTGTATCCGTTTGCCTTGTTTAGCTCGGCTTGGAACGTTCAGAGCTCTGACATACGGCGGGGACAGGTGCTTCCGAGACATCATGTGTGAAAAGCATCTGCGCAGGGCTCCTCTTTGCCCCTCTAACCACACTTGGTTGACATTCAAAATGCATCCGTGAAATATATTAGCATAGTCCTCGCTTATGATTCATGAACTGCTAATGGTGTAATGTATCTCACAAACCTAGTTAAGCTCCAAGTTCAGTTTTGATTTCACTAAATGACAGCGAAAGTCAAAGTGAATCCCACATTTCCACTGTTTGTACACATGTAAGCAGAGCTGGTAAATTAAGCTCCTTTTGCTCATTTGTAAACAGCATTACTGACACACATAATTTAAAAATCCCCACCAACATACAAATGTAATACTTGATCCATGTTAATCTGTTCAGTGTAAAGGACAACAGCATACTTCAAAGAGGCCAGGATTGGTGTAATTAAAGCCGGCATAGGATTCATTATTATGCTCATAAATTTGCTCTTGATTTCCCCTTGCTCAACATAAACTGGCACAGTTGTTGCTCTGTTCCCTCATTGGGAAAAAGGGCTGCTGGCTTGCAGTTAAATATTGAACCAGTAACCTCGTACAGTCCTGCTCATCTGTTATTGTAATGATGTAATGACTAGAATAATATGGATATTCATAAGAGTGGATCTACTGTTTCCTCCTATTGCTCTCAAGACTAGAAATTATTTTTCAGGACAAAAATGATTTATAGCTGGGAATATTCTACCCTGACAAGATCACGTTCAATAAGAATTGCAGCAATAGCACTTTTTAATTGACTCTCAGGCACAGGCATGCAAAGTTATGTTTGTAAAGGTACTCTAATTATGTATAATGTATTTTCCAAGCACTTGTATAAGAGATCTTTATGATATATAAGTAGGTAGTGTTGATGTTACAAAGAAATGATTTGGTCAGCATTTATTCTGGGATTTATGTCCATCTGTTGCATGCATTCATCATTTAAATGCTCATTTAGTGGCCGATGCTTTTCACCATCCTCAGGGCCTGATGGATTGTTGACCTTCATCAGTTACTTTCAGTCCCCGCAGATGTCTGCAGGATCCATTCAGTGTGGGACAACTTTCTGAGAGGGGACAGGAGGGCACTGAGTCATTCAGCCAGTGTAAGCACTGCGTTGCTTGACTGGGAAAGACACAAATATTTGATGAGTCCCCCAGCTAGCACTGCATTAAAGATGCGGCAGCGTGTCCGACAGAAACGCTGCAGCAGCTTAAGGACCGGTTTACTCTGAGTTGACTGCGATCAGTGATCTCAAAAAGGAGAAACTAAGAATTTATGCAAACAACTGTACTTGATTCAGTGTGAGTTCAGCTGAACCAGGCCTTAAACATAAGCTGCATTCATTTTGAGAAGTAGAAACTTTCTGCACTTGGCACAAAGGTACACGGCATGAGCTTCTTTTTCTGGCAAAAATTTGAATATTTGAAAAAGGATCATCTATCTGTCTGTCTGTCCGTCCATCTATCTATCTACAGTATCTATCTATCTATCTATCTATCTATCTATCTATCTATCTATCTATCTATCTATCTATCTATCTATCTATCTATCTATCTATCTATCTATCTATCTATCTATCTATCTATCTATCTATCTATCTATCTATCTATCTATCTATCTATCTATCTATCTATCTATCTATCTATCTATCTATCTATGCATCTATCCATATATCTATATATATATATATATACATATCACCATACTGTTTACACATACATGTAAATAGATATGTGATGCCAAGCAATTTGATTTGTTGTTAAAGGACTAACTGAGTCGTGAAGCAGCAGACCTAAGGCTAAGTTAGATTGCCGATGCCATGCAGGAAATGTAACAGTCCCTATATCCCTAGTCTTTGCTTAGCCTAGTATGTACAGTAAAGGTTGATTAGTGAGGCATAAAATTGCAGCAGTCATGCAGTTAATCTAGCTGTCTTTACTGGCTTCCTGACAGATATTTTACTCAGGGTCTTTAAAATCACACCATGGCTCCAATCACGCTTGAATGTTCTCTGAGGGCTAGCCACTTTCCTCCAGAGGGGACATCACATTCATTGACTGTCAGAATCCTGGCTTTAGGTCTGCCGCTGTAAAGGCCAGGATCACACAGAGACACGTCGCCACAGGCGCAGCTGCTTCAAAAACACCATAGCAAAGTGGTTGGGCTGTTAAAGCTTTTCCATTGACAAATCTCAGTGTTATAGGAGGCAAATGTATCCTGATAGAGTATTAAAAAAAAGTAAAGGTAAAAAAGAGAGAATTAACAATGGATCTTACTTAATGCTTAACCTCACTACTTTGAAACTAATGGCTTATATGCAGTATTTGTTTATCAGTAGTTGGGACAACATCAGGCAACTGCATGGCGGTCTTACCACGGCCTATTGAGCCAAAGCTGATATATTAAAGTGTGAAATAATTTAGTCAAACCACTCTGAAAGCGTTTTAAGATAATGTGGGACGAAAAGAAGCTTTTCAAGAAGAGGACAATCAGCACTGCTGCTTAAGGATGAGCCAAAGATCATATCAGAATAAGGGGAGGAACAAAAGGAGAAAAGGAAGAAATTCACACCCTAATTCTGAACCTGTGCCGTATTTCATTTCACAAAATGATACCCAACCATTTGCCCACAGTTACATTCATTGAAAATCCATCCCTGCGTTAATGGAATTATAAGATGTAGTGCACCTAATCAAATGGAATTGATTTAAGTTGCTTTTTGGCCCCGAGCCCTTGTAATTTAAGGGTTCTGCTTCTGTCTTCTGTTCCTCGATGGTCACTGGGTTTGGGGAACTGACTTGATAGACTATGTGCGTGCCTGGATGTGTGTTAACACATTTTTGGTAGGTACTTATTTGCAGTGATGTGCAGTATGCTGTTGCCTTTAAAGGTGCCATAGAATGCATCCTTCTGGTATTTTGAATTGTTCTCTGATGTCTACAAAGAAGATATATAACTTGAAAAAAATGTCCAGATGCGGTTTTACAGGCCCATTTATAACCCTATGATTTGGTCCGAGAATGAAACAAGCTGAACTGCATTATTTGGGGGCTCATTTAAAAAAATATGACGAGCTCTGCTCTTATTGGCTGGTTTACAAGGAGCTTGGCTGCTCAGAGCCCACAGAAGTAAGTGAAGTTTGTGAAACTGTGAGAGATGAACGATGGAGGCTATTGGCATCCAACCTTACATGTTTGAGCCTTTATTGGAGGAGGAAACAGATGAATTTGAAGAACAGCCAGTTGGTCGGAGAATGGAGAGCAACGTTGAGGAGTGGTAAGTGTTAGCCTTTGCGTTTCCAGCAGCAGGTGTATGCAAATGTTCGGGCTGGACTACCGTGTGTGACGTAACACACAGGGATTGTTGTAATTCCCCCGTTTTACCGCTGTGATATGCATATTCAGGATTTGCACGTGAAGGAGGAAACAATGGTGTTTGAGGTTCACGGTATGACAGTTCAATGTAGCGAACTCTCCTTATTCAACTATGCCAAGGTACATACAGTTTTCCATTCTATGGCACCTTTAACCCCATATAGTTAGTTATAACTGTCTGTGGATGCACATGTTGGCTTGGTGGTGGAAAGAGTGAGCAGAGATGTGCAATAGCCTACAGTTGTGAATTTATCTATGCAAAGTTTACGTCTGTCTCAAAGCTTTTTTTAATACTAAAACAAACAAAGATGAAGGAATGAAACAGCCATGCATGTGGCTATGAGTCAGTTCCTATACACCAGGGATGTCCAAACAGCGGCCTGGGGGCCAAATGCGGCCCGCAGGCCATTTTGAATCGGCCCTCAAATTAAACTTTTGCTTGTCTTATATTGTACCAAATATATATGTTAACATATATTAATGAGCCCAATTTCAAATAAGTTCAGTCATTTAGAATTTAAAACATTTTCTAACAAATCTTAGTTGATAAAAAAAAAAAGCCCAATAACTTATTTCTATAACAAGCTTGACATATTTATTCTTTTAAGGAATGAGCTGCCAACAAAATAAATGAAACCCAAAAGACAGATGGGATGTAGGCTGTTTTTTCCTTAAACCAATTGAAAGTATTGCACATTATTCGCCTACATTTGAATTGTTTTGCTAACTTATAACTTCACTTATGAGGCAATATTCACCTCTATAAGTGGCCCAGCTCTCCGTGTATTTTTCTGTATGTGGCCCTCGGTGAAAAAAGTTTGGACACCCCTGCTATACACGATGTAGTGCATTCATTTAAAAAAACACATTAACATTATCAACAGAATGTGAATTAACTGTTTTGATATCATGTCCAATATCTCTATGTCTTTTTATCAGAGTTATTTAGTAAAATAAGAAAGCTAGGCAGCTGGTCCTGTCTTGTAATACCACTTGTACCTCAAGAGGCGATATTGAGTCACTGTTCATTCCAGTCTGCCCTCAGTCCAAGATGGCCAACAGATCTGTGTACATTTACACTTTTATTTTATTGCATTAAACGCAAAGTGATAGAGACTAGAGAACAACAAGGTTTTAAGTTTTGCCCTTTGGTTACTGTTTCAACGAGGGGAGAAAAGACGAGGTGAGTCATTTTCATGTTTTCGCCAATTTGAACAGATCCAAGGGTTTCAGCTGTTAGGTGTAAACATGCTTATTTGTGCGCTTCTGTAGTACTTTTTTATTTTACTTATAACTAGAAAAATTGGTTGTAACGCAGAAAGAAGAAATGAAATGTTGCCCCCAGTGTCTTTGTAGCATGAAGCTTGTATGACACATTGCATTTTTAACTTTCAATCACTGAACCTCAGCTGAATACCACATTGAACATAACAAAGAGAACATTTGCAAACACCAAGCAAGGTTGCATTCAACACACCAAATAGCTTTTCCTGAAAACTCTTCTGCATGGGCTGCTCTTCTGAAAGAGAAGAAGTCTGTGTAAGATGTCCTTATCATAAAAAAGTAAACCAGTTGAATAAGAATCCCATCCAGCGTGGACACAAAACAGTTGCAAAACTACTTAAATATTGAATTGAATCAGCAAAGCAGGAAGAGTGGTGAATCAGAATATGTGAATAAGTAAGTAGGGAAGGTGCTTTTGAGCAAAAAGAAAAGGCAGACAGACAAAATGTACTGTGGGTAGAGAAAGAGTTTTACACATTTACAACTGTTCATTCCAGCAATTCTATGATCGTTCTTTCTCTGAGTCCTCAGTTATGATTAGGTGGAATCAGATAAAGTATAGACCTCACATGAAAAAGCAACATTTTTCCTCTGCTCTCTGAAAGCATGAAGTCAATTGCATACGACAAATTGAGAGCATTCTGCAATGCCCTTTGCCAAGCTTGTGCAAAATGTGTTTCCCTGCCTTTTTCTCCTGTCTCCCTATCGTGGACACCCAATTCTTACATTTCCTGCTTGCCTTACAAACACAAAGGCAGTAGTGACATTTATTGGGCCACGTTTATTTGTGTCCCGTCTCTTCCCTCACTACATGTCGGCTTTTGTGAGCTCACTCAGGTGAAACATTAAAGAAGCGCATTCTTTATTAATCCTCACAATGACAATTCAAAGCTTTCGACACACCGACTTTACAGTGTACGCTTGCACTTTCTACTTAAAAAAAATCAGGTTACATTTTAGATTTTTGGTGTTGGTGTTCGTTAAGTTTTGCGCCATACAGGCTTTTCATTGTGTCAAACAAAACACACAAGTAAGTAGGATTACTGTTCATAAAGAGTTGAATTGAGTATTTTAAATGGGAAGAAAGTGATAACCTTGCTCCTTATAATGTTGCATAAGACTCTGCACTCAGCCGGTGAGTGACTTGACCTTGCTTTGTCGACACTCTAAATCATCGTGTTTGCCTCATGTTTATACAAATGTTTAAACATGGATTTCATTAAAACAGCAGACGGATCAAGGCTAAAGATTTGTGTGCCTTTTTAGCAACATTTTATCTAAAGACTACTTAAGACACTTTGCATTTTGCAGCTGCCCTGGGCTCAGTATCAAAGTTGAACATCTGTGCTAACCCTGAGCAGCGATAAGCAATCACTGACATTACAGACCGATGTGCTTGGGGGTGGTAAATTGACTGAGTTGTCTAACATGCATCCGATTAGACTGAACTAGACTGAATGAGGCCATATTCAGATAAATAAAAGACCTGATGTTTTACTTTTTAGATTCAATCATGTTTCAAATCAATACTGGGACAATGATAACAGTTAATGTTGCAGGGAATGGGAGTCTGAAATAGTTTAATCTGATGGCCTTTTCCCTTAGCCCTGTTCTCCTTGCTGCAGAGTCTCTACACTTTTAAATAAATCTGCAGTGTTAGAGCTAGGATAGAGATGTGGTTGTATCATTGGCTGAGACATTTAAGGGAATGAGGACTGAGGCTGCATTTGGCCTAAATGAATGGGGATGGAAAATGATGGCTGAAGAACAACAGAGGTGTTGTTATTGTAGGGAAATCAATACTTATTTTTAGTCAGAAAAAGCCTTTGTCTTATAAAAATCCAATTTAATACTCGACTGTGAAGTTACTGACAGCATGTAGCATACAAAGCAAACACTTATCAATCAGGTTTGATTATTTCGGCAAAATTAGAGATTACAGAAAAGGCTTTCAACAATGTGAAACAGCATCATTGCAGAAGATCAATCTTCATGGGAAGTGTGATTCATGCTGAAAATGTAGTAAAGGGGGGCCACACAAGACCGATAAAAGGTTTTTAAATAGGAAAACATTAGTGGTTTCGGAAAAGAGTTGTGAGGAAGCAAGAACACAAAACAGGAAAAACCAAACACTCTCTCTTCATGGACAAAGAAGCATGAAGAAAGGGGACTTATGCAGCTAACATTGAACACAACAATCATCAAAAAACTCTTTACAGTGACAAGAGTTCACAAACACTTGTTAAACTGTTGGTTCACAAACAGGGAAAACAAAGTGATAGTAGAAAATTGTTCCTGTAGCAGCATTTAAATCCCATTCATGTAAGTTTCCTGCATAAACTCATGCTGTAACTCTGCTACTTCTAATGTTTCAGTAAAGTTCAGGGATAATTCAATGCACCCAGAGCGAGGTGGGGGATGGGTTTGGGTAGCCCCTACTTTAAGACATAATGATGGATTATTACCAAACCAGACTGCACACGGAAGTGCACAATCAGCTAAAAGTAAGCCGGAGGCTGTGATTTTCATAAATATGTATGGCATCTTACATATTGTTAAGAGCCTGCAGTGAATTACAGATCAGCATTATCAATTCAGAAATACATAATTCGGCCGAGGTACATTTCAAAAGCGGCTTACTTCATGAGATGCAAATATGACAAAAAAAATAGTCTCAAAGAGCAGAAGAACTTTAAGTGCCTCACTTGAATTTCAGGTGCATACAGAATGAGTTCAAGTGACATTTTGTCCCAGTAGCTTTCACCTATCAAAGCGCATTTTGAAGAATCTTCCTCTAGGTAGACTTTATAACACTGTGATAAGAAACTTGAAGAAGAAAGTTCAGACTTGATGGGGGGCAGGGGACAAGAACTCTGAAACAATATCTGCAGCAGCCCTTCCTACAATCTCAGTTTCAGTTTCTGAAGCAATCACGGGCCAGCAGAGCAAAACCGCACCGCAATTAAGCTGTCTGTGATTTTTAATTAAAACTAAGAGGCGTGATCCGTCTAAAACTTTGTTTGCCTTTCAGGCAACACAAGTTATCATCTTTGTAATGGATACGATTATAATGTTGTATGAAAAATGATCACATTACTATTCCCAATTTCAAATAATAAAGGGCAGGCAGAAAATGACAATATAAGTTCCTTTTTCCTTCCTGCACTTTGCCGTCCAAACGTTGTTACAATTAGGACAATAATTGTGATAGAAACATGAATAATTCAAAGGTGTAAAGCATTTTCAGCTGTACCCAGTAGGCACAATCAATAGGCGCCTGGTGCCTTTACCAAGTCCATTACAAGTTCTAATGCATCTGAGTAGCTTCTGAACCAAAAAGCAATTTAATGTTGATATCTCCGGGGAGTGCACAGAGGAACTTGAGAAAGACAAATAAGCAAGAGCAGCACAGCAGCGAGGGCACACAGCCCTGAGGGATACAGGCCTTTACGGTACAAAACTGTTGCCTTGGACTTTTTATTGACAACCTGTACATCAAAACTGATCTGTTCTGAGGTCTGAATGAAAGACTGAGGCAGGAGACATACTATGAACAGGAGCAAAGTCCCATAAAGTCAGACACACCAAAGTGATTTTCTACTGTCCCTGGAAGAAAACAAGCTAAGTCCATTGTGCCTCTTCTTTCGTTTGCCTCATCTTTCATATTTAGCGGGGTCTTTATTTAGACACTTTGGTGCTAATGTATGTGGAGAGGCCATTCTGGATGGGAAAATAAACTAGAGCATTATGAGGGGGAGGGAAACACAAGTAAGATGACATAGTTTGTCTTGTATACTAAAACTAACATACTGCTGTATCAGTTACTATAACCATTTAGGAAATTCATAAGCCATCAGTATCATCAGGCCCACTATTCAGTCAGTTTGACTTTTTTCACTGAAAGAATGCTTCTCATAAAACGTTTGATTTTTTACAAACACTTTATACTGTATTTAGCATTCGCAGGATTGATTCACTATTTTTAGGTATAAAATAAGCAACCATCCAAGGCTAAATAAGACTAAATAAAGGCTGAACAGCATAGGCACTTGAGTCTGCCCCAGACCTCTCCTCCCTACAAAATTAAGCTTAAATCTTTTCTCTTTTTTTCCAACTATACAGTCAAAGTGCTGTCCACATCTATCTGCTCAGGTTCCTCCTAAACTGGAAACTGACCACAGAGGTAGGGCTCCTGGATCCACAAAGTCATTTTTATTGACTGTATCAGAGAGTGTGCATGTTTATGGTTTTACTTTAGATTTATTTCACTTATATTGCACAGGTGATGACTTAAGCCCGAGAATGCCATATGGTTTATTTTCATATTTACATTTGCCTTTTATTATGACTGATTTCTTACTACAGTCGCAAATCAACAGCACATTCAATGTACTTTGCATTAGCTTATGTCAGCAAATGACTTTTATTAGCTGAATAACACCTAAGATCGATTTGCTCTGTGAAAAGGAATGGGCCTATTTGAAATATTCTAATGTAAGTTCTGCCCTGGGGATGAAACAATCAAACAGATGTATTAGTCGCCGCTGCTCTTCTGTTCCTGAGTTGGAATATGCTTCAGTTCCCCCCTTATTATTTCTTTTTTATCCTGCAGGACCTTTTTGGCCTTTAGCTGTACTCTGCTGCAGGAATTAGAAACATGTTAAACAGAGAGATGCAATGCCATTCATCAGGGCTGACACCAAATCTGTGAAATGACAAGGCGGCTGCAGGAGCTCAGACAGTTTTTCTTCACAAGCCTAATTTACAGTTGGCAGTGAGGTGACACACTATACCTTAACTGTGCAATCCAATTGCTCCGAACCAGATTGATTTTGAAGGAAGAAAAAAACAATGATTATTCCTTTAGTGTTGATTCCATTGAAGACATTTCTCAGGACATTTTTAACACAGTCTTTAATTAGATAACTATTGTGTTAGATTTACTCTCTTTAAAGTGTCAAGTCATTGTAAAGTTATTCCTTTGAGACAAATTCTTTAAAAACTGGAATTCTCATGACTTAGGACCAAAACAAATAAGCTTGTGATAAATGCTTTCGTGAAGAAGTGCTTGGATAAGAAAGGTTAAAGAAAAACGCTCATTTAAACTTACAGGGTTGAGAAGTTTATCCTTAATAATACAAAATAAGTATGATAGAGATGCTTTAAAGCTTGAAAATATCGGTGAATAAACTTATTTCTTTTCCTCAAGATACTTTGTTGCTTATTGAGTATATCAAGGCAATATGTTTGTATATTCTTCTGAGTGTTGTGATTTTTTTACATATGTGTGTTAGTCCTCTGCCTCGGATTTTGTCAACAATTTTTATAGAATCCACTTTTTTACATGACTGAAGTTAATTGATTTTGAATGCAACAGCGTACATTTGGATTGTTTTGCAAACTCAATCGTAGTTGTGCTTTTACTTCTTGAACTACCTTTGAAAAACCGATAGGTAGAAAGCAAGTATTCCTTCAAAATCGATCTTTGCGATTTTCAGAATAAACACCGTGTGAAGTGTAAAGTGAAATGTGTAAAGTGTAGTCCTTATGAGACTCACAATGGTTTGTTTTAAGACGATGCAATATATTACTGTAATATACTTTTTGTCACGTGCCAAAAATATCTTGTTTTTGAGCTGGTGCGAGAAGAATGAAATAAATGGAAATGAAAATATGTAGTGTAATTTATTTTATCATCATCTAAAACTGTTCATCATTCACTAACTGAGCTTCATTTTGTGAAAATGTAACATCCACAGAGCTGCGGCACATCGAGAAAGGGAAATCAAAGGAGGCAGAACAGTTCTTAGTGTCTCTTGGCGCTTCATTAACATGTCAGCTGCCTATTTTTTGCAGCAAGGTATCAAAGGGATGAATGATCTTCAGTTCTGCGGCATTTGGGACAAAGGAGGACATTATCTTCATATGCTGTGTCTCCTTGTAATCACCTTTCCCCCACGATTAATGACAGGAAATTGGTCTTTAGGCGTAGATGAGTCACACCAGGCACGTGGTAGAACATGAAAATGGCATTTTAAGGACTGGAAACTATAGCGGTCATTGATGTGTTTCTATTTTCAAAGACACATTAAGCATTAAGGACAGACAGCATTTGGGCTTTTAGCACCAAGTGTCCTTTAGTATTCCAGTTCAATAGCAACTATATTTTACCTGCTGTGGGGATACAGTGAAGCTTGTAATAGGTACACAAACCTCCTGCTGATGTGACCTGCTTGTCCTCTCGGGTGCCTCCATTCTCTCAATGGTTTTTCTCTCTTTTAGTCATCATGCCAGAGCCAATACTCTCTGCAGGCCACCATGGAGGGAAATAAAACCTTTCTATAACTGGAAAGAAAAACATTAGTTACATCTACTAAAGGGTGAAAATAACATTTGGTTTTTTTGATCAATGTTATTATACAAACAGGTGGATATTCTAAAAAATAAGCAGTCAAATACTATCATTTCGTATTTTCTAACTGACAGGGCCAGTGATTTACTCTGGCCTTTAGGGTAATGGAAAAAAATGATTTTCTGTTTTCTCTCCTCAGTACAGCTGTGACAGACAGACGCTTCACTAAACGTGAGATGCATGCAGAGCCTCTCAGATGTGGAGCACAATGTTCATTTTTTAATTTTCCATTTGATTTCCGACAATGCGATTGTCAAAATGTAAAGAGGGTGTCAAACCCTTCCGGTTAACAAACTCAGAAGGAAGATGAAGATGAGCCTGAAGGGAGATGAGCTTTCTTTATGATTTTGGTCCGATGAGAGCAACCTGACACAGACCAAGTCTCTTTGCATTTTGTTCTGTCTTTGTCACAAAAAATGAATTATAAACCAGCGGAGGGCTGTCTGCATTAACACTTCTTTGTCACACCATATTACCAATATGCCCAGGGTAGGAATTCTCCCCTGTCACATGTCGCCTGTCAAAATTCTCTCATGGATCTGCCTGACTGAAATCTGCCCAGTTCATGTGAAGTTCAATCATTGTTCTGAATGAATATTAAACAGCTTTGACTTTCCATCAATGGTTTATCAGAGAGCCTTTATACAACATCTATGGGACTCCTACTGTAATCACCCCTGCCACATGTACTGGTGTGCCCTGCAGACGTGCTGACAGAGAACCAATAGTGAGTTCCCCTGGAGAGTGGAGATCAAAATGAATATTCTGGATTTCGAGACTTTCCTTTCACATTAGAAGGTTGAGTTACCTTGGTCTCCAAGGGGCTTAAAACGACTATCCAGGGCAGTTGTGTGACCTTAACCTACAACTCAAAGAGATTTCAGACTGTTCATAATGTTCTATTAAGCCATGCAATTTTAGTTTTGGAAGTTTTTTATTGAAACCTTAATCTATGTTTATAAGGACTTCGAAAAACTCTTTATCAAATCAAAAACAAGATCTTGCATTGGATTAATTGAAAATAGTTTGTGGTGAAATGAGTTTGACAGACGTGTAGTCTTTAAACTATAGTGTGATTGATTTTGTTTACTTGTTTTAAATCAATCAAGATTCGGCCTGTTCCACACCCCTAAATTGCAGCTCCTCTTGTTCAGTAAGTGAAAGGTCATCTGCCTGGTTGAGAAGGTCTTCCATTGATCGCAGGGAAGGATGTATTGATACATGAAGGGAGTATATGCTTGCTGTGATGATCCTTTTTATTCTTATTATTTATTAAATGTTTCTGCTCTGCTCTCATATCAGTCCCTGGCTTTAATTTCCTACTAATATTCTGATAGGATGATGCTCTGAATTTAAAAGGAGGAATTTCAACACCAATGTGTAAGTAGAAATGGTCTTTTGTTGTTGTCAGACTGAATATGGCATGTGCAATATTTGTGTTTCTGGGTGTGTGTTTGCTCTTTTAAATGTTCATGTAAAGTGTCATTAACTATGCTCACAAATTTTCTCTCACCTTCACCTAGAAAAAACAATAGCTCCTGCCATGTGAGTGTGTTGCTCAGAACATAAAGTGCTTTCATAAAGTTATTAATTGATTTCTTACAGAAAAGAGGTGACAATGTCATAAAGGAGGTGAAGGATTGCTAACACTAAGAAAGCCTCACTGTCAGTCATGCTGAATCACCCATCAGCACCATATCATAACCTGTGTGTGTGTGTGTGTATGTGTGTATTGATTCATCAGAGGAAAGTTCTGTGAACATGAACAAGACTTCTTAGCAACTGGGCATCAGCACCTGTTTTGAGCCAGAGAAAAATGTGCTTTTACTTGACTGTTAAACTTAAAAAATTGCTGCTGTGAGCCTTTGATACAGAGGAATTTATTTCATCCTGTACCCGAGTACCATGATCATTTGTAAAGGATAGCTAGATAGATGGACCGTCACACAGAAAAACAGACAGCTAGCTAGACAGACAGACAGACAGACAGACAGACAGACAGACAGACAGACAGACAGACAGACAGACAGACAGACAGACAGATCCTTTTTCAAATACTCAAACTTTTGCCTGAAAAAGAAGCTCATGCTGAGACAGCGTGATGACTGCTCTCTTTCCACCCCGCTAGTTATAATGAGTTTGTGCCAAGTGAGCTCACACAGGAAATTGATACATCCACACACTCAAAAGACTGTATTTAAATAAAGTCCACCATGATTTTGACACATCTAGCAACACTGCTTTTGCAGTGAAAGTACAAGTTAAAATAAGGAATTGTCTTTTTCCAGGCAGCTTCACACATGTCCAGAGGCACGTGTCGCTGTGCTGTGGGGTGTGGATCATTAGTCCTGTTTCTCTGACATCTTGAGTGTCAGGGTGGTGAGTCACTTGGCAGTTATACTGAATTTGACTTGCTGGGGAACAGCGCAGGCAATGGCAGCTTTTGACGTAGTGTGCCATATGTCTCAACATGCTGTTTTAACTCTGGAGCTCTTCTGTTAATAGAGACGGATCTTGTTACTTCAAGAATAGTGAAAATAGGTTAATTTGTGAATTAGTGAAGTCTGATGAAGAGCCTTTTGCACAAAAATTACTTGCATATGGTCTTATTCATTATTCAGTTAGAAGGTACACAATGCTAATCAATCACACAAGGCGAAGATAGGAAAATATATAGCTCTTAGAAACATGTAATTTCTTATGTCACCACATCCCAGTGGTTAGGCATCCATCAGTTGCTACTAACATACATTAAAGCTTGAATATCGTAAATGGCTGGGGACTTCAAAATGAGTCTACTCTAACATCCATTTAAATTGCAGTGTTATTTGTTCTTGTATCTTACCAATGTTTAGACTAATTGAATACATGTTTTGTGACTATTTAGTGTAGTTAGGGTTAGGTGAGATACAGTTTCAATGTTCTTGGTTAGTGTCACTTGTTTTGTAGGTTATAATGTGACTACATAAAACACATGTTTACAAATCTAGACCACGTAATACAAAAAGTGTTTGAAATACTTTCTGCTTAGTATCTGTGTCATATTCTCAAGCTTCAAATAGCTTATCAGGGTGTCCCATTACATCAATCTTCATTATGGCTTGTGATTAACTGCTAATGAATAAACTGAAACTGAAATGAATGAATTTGTTTTTTAGAAGAGGACATCATTATGTGTGCCAAAACAATTAAGAATGACTTGCTTATCTGAACAGTCAGCTTTGTCACCCAGCATTAAAAAACAACCTGTTCAGCATGTAATGGCTTCCTTTTCTTGCTTCACACTGAGAAATAATGGTCTGCACGTTCCGTCAGATGGCAGGTGTAACACTGGTGGAGCGCGGTTCCCTGCAGAACATGTAATTCCTTCTTTTTTTTTTATTAAGACGACATTTCTAAGAATAACATGTCAAACCACATGTAGGGACGCTGATCAAGAGTGGGTCAGTGCCATCCCCTGCTGCGAAGGGGCAGGTGACAAGGATTAATGACTGAGTTCTTATACTGCAATACATTCTAAATGAACATTGAGCACTGGCTCGCAAAAGAGGAACTGCCCTTCAATTAATTTGGCTCGCTCCTCGCTCTATAAAGAAATGATGGTTGCAATGTGAAGCCAATTTGACAGAAATGCTGCCAGATCACCTCAGTGCAGATGGCAAAATGTCACATATAATCAGGGGTTGTGTATGTTATTTAATGGTTTAAACTGCATTTCCAGTGCTCCCGCCTGATAGAACAAGCCTCCAAACGGGACAATAATGGAAATGTCTCAGTCAATTATTAACCACGAAACCTCTTTTTCTCTGGACGTGTTGTATCACACATTGCACAAATACAGGGGGAAAATGAATGCATTGAGATAAGTGAATTAAAATCTCACTCTTCCAGCATTTTGAGGCGGTCAAACAGGATGACAGAGTTCGTTTTGATGGAAATAACTTGAGTTCCTTATATCCCGATTCACAGATACACACATTAAAGTATTTAAAACAGAGAAATTAGGCACTATGTTTTTCTCCAACCATCCCTACCGCCTGGGTTTTCTCCAACTACATATTACATAAAAGATGTTGGTTTCTATAGAAGTGTGTTGTTATCTTCTTCCCTCTGCTGTTGTTTTCTCCCGCGTACTCCCACGTGCACATGACTCTATCTTTAATGGTACTATGTCAAATGCAACATTGACCATATGCTCAAACATATCAGACTTACAGTATGTGTGGTGCATGGCAAAATGTCATTACCCACGCGACTCACATCACGCTGCTCACAGCTTGACTGCTTTTGAGACCAGTTGATTTTTCGAGGCCAGTAGAGCCAAGAAGAAACTCAATGCCGTTGTCATGGAAACAATATTGAAAGTGAAAACGGTGGTCAACTGTTGATGATTCCTTACAATTCGATGGTTAGCTCTAACTCCAAGAGTGTGCAGGTCTTAGAAGGAGAACTAACATGATTACCTTGGACGCATTAGCGATGTTCATGGCAACCGCTGCGACAACCGCTCCTTCTTTGTTTGTGGCTGTTGTTTGTGTTTCTCTTCAAGTCACAGAGGCATGGGTTTGTCAGGAAGCAACATCTGAATCAACTCCTACTCATTGCTCTTCCTGAATGCTTTATAAGAGAGCCGGGTAATTCTGTTCTTCCAGCTAGCAGGTTTTGTTTGGTTGTTTGGATTCCCGACAGAATTGATACCAGAATAAGAAATACTGACAAAACATTTAATAAGTAAATGCTGCTCTTAAACCAAAGGTGAATGTGCCTGCATTTTCGCTGTTGAATAGGGCATACAAACATTAGAACCTCATGCAAAATAATGCATTGATATAAGAAAAAAATGAAAGAGGTTAATGGTGGCATTGTGGGGTTTGTTGTCTTTGAAATTGGGATATTATTGTTATTCCCAATCTTGTTTTCTCTCCTTTTACCTTTTTTTTAAATTAATGTTAATTGCTTCAATGTTAATTAAATCTATTTAGCTTTGCCATTTAGGTAAATGGTGCAAAAAGGAGCATTTGATTGATTTAGGTAAAGTAATGAAAAATAAAAGCACATTGAAAAACTGATGTGCAGCAATGTGAAGTGCCATGGATGCAAGTATACTGAATAAATACCTTGTATCTTTTTCAAATATGACTTTGGGATATCAACGTACCATAAATAAGTCACTGGCTTTACAAAGTGGTACTTTTCTTATTAAAACCTTAATGTAACACATGTTCAAATTAATATCCCATTTTACAGCATGCTCTTATTTGTTTCAAGAGGAAATATTCACGTCAGCTTTCCTCATAAAACTCAACAGTCTGCTCCTGAAATCCAGCTCTGTAGCATCATTTAATCAGCCGGTCCTCTGGCATTAATTACATTCCTAATGAAAAGGAGAGAAAAGTAGCCTCTCCTCTGAATTAGCATATTGTGATGTATCACCATTAGAAGTGTGAATTCCAGGGAAATATATGGGCAGTCATGATGGATTTAAATGTTTTATGTTATGTTTTTTTATGCAGTTTAGCATCGTAGAGTGATCCATGAAGGTAAATGGCTATGTGCTAAAAATCCCCAGGGGAGATTAGACCTTTGTGTTAAACATTGCCCTGGAAATAATCTGCATCTCAAACTCATTTTCAAATCTACATCTATAAGAAACAAGTGTTTTCATGGAACTAGAAAGTTAACTTTTAACATTTAAAAATGAATTTTTCTGAACCCCCTTGTGAGTAAAATGAACCTAACTAAAGTGGGTCGATATAATACCAATTGTTTAGTGACACAGACTAACTTTATAATAGGATTGGCTTTAATTTAGACGTTCCCTGTTCAAAAGTCTTTCATTTGGTGCATGCCTTACAGACTCTGAAGTGTTCGGATGATATTGATAGTATATATACTGTATAGTTGCCTGTTATAGAAACATAATCAATTCATTCCTCCATTTTCAACAATACAGTTTGGTCACCAACAAAACATTTACTGTGCATTCTGCCATTGATTTTTGATATTGGATTTACTTTACCTTTCATTCAGTGCTACCTCAGGACAGAGCTTCATTTTTAATGCAGCACATCTTCATAGTAATCTTTAATCCACAGAATATTTTTGTAGGAATTGCACCTGCAGCAAAAAGAAACTAGTTCTTTTTGGTGACATTGCTTATCTGTTTTTTTTTTTACATTGTACATTTTGCAAAGGCACATATTGTAAGGAGGTTCTGCACATCTGCACAATACAGATGTTTTCTTTCCAAACTAAATGCAAAAACAAACAAAAATGAGGTACAACAGTTTGGGACTGTGTTCATAGAGTTGTTAATTGTTAATTATGCAATTCAATTTCTCCTCTCGTTGAGTTTTCTTTGTTGTGGGTTTTTAATTAAAGATTTAACAATTTTCAGGCGCATGGAAAGAAACATTAAAGGTGCTTTATGTTATACCTTCAAGTGCTATTTCTGTGTGTTAAGAGGAAGGGTAACACTTGTAATACCCATAAATAATGTAGAATACAAGACATACATGGAGCCTTAAAACTGTTCCAAACTTCTTTTTAATCGGAAATTCGAAATAACGCATCCAATCAGTGAGTTGAAGTTCGAAACTGAGAGCCTAACTTTCCACTGTCAGTCACAGCCTGGCAATTACACAGGAAGTTGGAGCTATTAGGAGAGAGAAGGCATGTCATTCAAGTGACAGTTTTACTTCTGGAGATTTGATCTTCTTCCTCCTGAACCTACAGCTGCTAGATAGGATGAGGCAGGGAACAGGCATGTATCTTAGAAATGGGCTTGGAGATTATTGACTCAACCATTGATTTTAACCCAGAGGGTGCAAGATGAGTAGGAAATAAATAATAATTCTTGTCTAGACACCTAGGGCTTTAGTTTCATGAACCAGTGGCTTCCTTCTCACTACTTTTAAATATTTTGTGGCACACCGACAGCACATTTGATATGAATAAAATTCAAATAAGCTAAAGAAAAAGTTTGCATGCACAGAACACTACTTTCGATTTATGTTTCATGTGCAATGCGCCATAAATGTTACATTATACTTGATTCTGAAACAACTGAATGTCTCTCAATCACTACCAACTAGTTATCTGCACCTCTTCTCTCATTAGGCATCAGGCTTGGTCAAGTTCACCACAGGTCAACAAAATACTACAGGCAAAAACAAAACGTCGCCAGAGGAAAAAAATGCCAATTTGCTTTTGCAGTAAACCTGACCTTTGGACTAACACACGCGTAGAGCTCCTAATGTGCGCTACACTAGAGAAATATGCAGCAAACTCTGTAAATCCAAATCTAAAATGCCATTTGATGAGGGATCACTTGTAAGTGATGTTCTGTCATCCTTTTATCTCAAGTGTTTTTAAGGACCTTACGTGTTTCCTTAAGTAGCTTTAGAAGATGAATAAAAGGCGAAGAGAATAGAACTAGTCTACCAAAAGTTTTGATGGCAGTAAATGGAACATTTGTAAGTATATTTGGGAAATGAAAGGGAAGAACATAGTGCCGAAGGTGGACAACATCAACAAACATACAAAATCAAAGATGTTTACCTTGTAACCTCAAAGCAAGAAAGCCCAATGTTGTATTTCTTGCTCTGAAAGTTTCTGTCCTGAGATAAAATATTCTCTCTGTTGCTCCTATTTTCTTTCACATTGTCAAAGTAAGATGTTGGACTAGTCTCTTCAGAATTGATCAGGATGATCATCAGCATACTAAAGAATGGAAGGACGACATGCGTAAAGTTCTCAAAAGAGTCATATCTGTTTTATATATTGGACTCATTTAATGAATGAGGTGGCATCATTTTGGAATATGGTAAAGCCATATATATAACGAAACTCCATAAAATACTTATGTGTTGCCAGAGTTAATTGACTTGAGGGAATATGGGGGTCATGCAACACGTTTGAATTAGACAATGTGATATCAAAGAACATGTCAAATCTTCTTGTACAATAAAACACAGGGTTGAAAGAGGTCTGGAAAGGGAAGCTGTGGTGGATATGTCATTCTGATTTGTGCTGCTGAGGGACTGCTCCTGCTGCTTATGGGAGCACCTGGTCCACCTTCCTCTCACCTCCAGCACCTGCCTGGAGGCAGGTGGACAGGTTACCACCTGTCAGGACCTCGACAACCCAAGAGGCTCCAGTGATAGGTGAGGACGACACACAAGGGCAAAACACATCAACATTTAAACGCGTTGTGACACTGAAGTAGTATCTTAAATCTACAACAGCCAGAGGCTTGATGGAAAACTTACCATTGTAGTTGTACTATAACCAGAAACATGGTAGAGCCCAGATGACGATGTGCTTCACATCAATCAAGCTGACACGACTGAAACAATTCTATCTATCCAGGATATCAAAAGTAGGGATAATGCTGTAGAACATATCTATCTTGCCATATGAAGTAATGTGATCATCCAAATGTGTGTGTTAAAAATGTATACAGTTAAAAGATGGAACATGTATATAATAAGTTAGTTATTAGCACATTACTTGAGTCCTATTTGCCATTGTCTCATATAATCTCATAGCATATGGTGTACTGTACTGTAAGGCATGCTATGGCATGAATTCTATGGCATTTTTAGGGCATTATATATATTTTTTCATTTCTGGAAAGGCATACCTGTTAAGAGATTAGCTTGTGACATCATCTTTAATTCTTTTGTGCTGCAGCTGGCTCTTAGCAGATCACACAATCAGCTGCATAATAACAGCATCTGAAATCAGCTGCACAACGGGGGATGTTTCATGACCTTCTTCCACAGTTTGTGGAGTCAAAAGTGCAATAATGGCTCTTTTATCACAGTCAGGACTCATTGTGACTCACAATGCATGCTTGATTGGATTTGATTGCACTCACTATTTCCTTCTTTACTATTGCGGCTTACACACGGTGAAATAATAATAATATATAATAACATAAAAAGTTTAAGTTGCGTAGAAACATTGCAAAGCAACTGCATCATTCGTATGCTACTTATGACATGCCATTTGTTTTGACCATGTAGTGTATTTTACATTATTACATGTTTGCTTCGGATTGACATGCAACTCCAGCCACCTCAGAATGTTTGATGAAAGTATTTTGGGACAAATCCGTGTTACTCTGGCAATCTCAGCTAAGATCAGGAACATTGATGGCAAACTAATGTACCTTGACTCCTTCTCTTGAAGCATGTTTTCTTCAGTGGGGTCGTAGCTGACGTTCTGCCGTCATAGTGTCAATAATTTAGTGACTACTTTTTGGAAAACAAACTATGGAGATGACTTAAATACAATATTGGGTATGCAGGTTTGAGACATCATCCCTCTGCTCTTTTTTATAATACACTTCATAAACTTCCTTCCCCATTTTTTGCACATCTTTAGAAAGAACATAAGGGCCACCTGATAAAACACCTGTCCTTTTACCTGTGAAGCAAAACCCCAGTGTCCAATGCCTCCCTTTGTCCTTCAGTCTTCACAGAAACAAACGTTCTGTGCTTAAGAATCTGCAGTTTTGTCCAGTGAAACACATTATCAAGAAGAAACTAAATGTGGCCATGCTTTTGGCTTCATTAATCTGAGGGCAGTGCTCGGTATTACTTTGAAGTTGGTCATTGACCATTAACCAAGTAGTGAAGACCCAATCAGCCACATCAGGGTAAAAGGGTGTTTGGATGTAAAAGACATGTATACACAGTGCATTCATTCTTATAAATTGTAAATGTGAAGTATTTAGTATTATATGAAAATATTTTTAAACGGAAACACAAAAATCAGCCTTACCTAGTAGAGCAAATTTGTGGTTTTGTCAGTCTTCTTTGAAGTAAATCTACAAAAAGAATGAGTCAACTTTGTTCCTGCAGCACTATCATACTCATATCTTTTACCTATGAAATTCTTTCACTGCAGGCTTAATTGAAAATATATAAATTGTGATTCTGAAGCACTGCCAAAGCTTTGACACTCGATGTAAGGGGCAGTGTAAGGACAGCTCTCCTCTTCTTTTTGCATGATTTAACAGACAAACGTAGAGGCCCATATACTGTACTGCGATTTATAGTCCAAAATGTGCCGCAGACACTCACTAAAGCTCAGCTATGATTTGGCACGAAAGCTTTTGTGATCTTTAAAACCTTTTTATGAAATGACCTACATGAAGACTTGGAACCCTTGGAACTATATTTCTCGCTCTCTCTGACTTCAAAGCCTTCGCTAAGGTACTGGAAGATGAAACTACTGGGAATTGCTTTTACTTTGAATAAGTTGGTTCTTACTTTTTTGTGCTCCACTGTGGCTGTTGAACCCACGCCCATCATTTCTCCTTGTGTGTATGTGTGTGTGTGTGTGTGTGTGTGTGTGTGTGTGTGTGTGTGTGTGTGTGTGTGTGTGTGTGTGTGTGTGTGTGTGTGTGTGTGTGTGTGTGTGTATGCTCTCACTCAGCAGCTGGATTATAGCACAGTTGAAAAACGTTCAGACATGTGACACCTCCTAAGGCTAGCATGACATTTTCATCATTCATTTTAGTTGTCATTCTGTTTGGATACTGCACAGTATGATTTTTGATACAGCATTGGGTATCTTACATTTCTTAAGTGGCCTTATTTGCGACTATTACAGGTTACTCCTGCTACCTTTACTGCCGCTACAACAACACTGGTGTTACCACTTAAAAAGTACTTTTGGTACAACACAGAAAAACAGTTATTTGTGAAAGGGTGCCCTCACAATACATTTTATGGCGGTTTCAACTTCAACTTGTGGGCTCAATCAGAGGACGAAGAGGGTAGAAGGCCAAGAGAAGTGGTTAAATTCGTTTTCGTGGACCTTGGGCTGGAATTGTTTCATTTATTATTTTCAAGATGCATAATAGAACCTTCAAACTCAAATAAACAGCTAAGTCTTAAAGACAGGCAAGATAATTCCAGAGGTGGGAGAAGTACTCAGATCTTGCATTTAAGTTAGAAGAAGTAGAAGAACCACAGTGTAGGAATACTCTGTTACATTAAAAGTCCTGCCTTTAAAATGTGACTCAAAGCTATTAGCATCAAAATATACTTAAAGTACCAAAAGTTAAAGTACTCATTATGCAAATTGGTCCCTTTCAGGATAATATATGATATGTTTTGATAATACTTATTGATGCATTAAAGTCTTATCAAAGCAGGTAAAGATTCAGCTAGTTATAATGACTTTTTATACTGCAGGGTAGCTGAAGTCTTATTTAAGTTTTGATTATATTTCAAATCAGTAATCTGTAAAGTAACTAAAGCTATTAAATAAATGTAGTGGAGTAAAAGTACACTATTTACCTCTGGATTGTAGAAGTACAAAGTAGCATAACATGGAAATACTCAGTAGTATAAAGTATTATTACCTCGAAATTGTGCTTGAGTACAGAAACTGAGTAAATAGTTTAGCTAATTTACATCACTGGACAATTCAGATTTCTTCAGTCATTTTATTGATAACACCTGAATGAAAAACATGTGTTTGTACTGTATGGTGAAACAGCGCCACCTCTAGGGTTGCAGTGTGTCTTCCGAGAAATACGTGTTCGATTACGTAATTACGCCGCGGACTAAAGGGACGCCAGGTCAAGCTGACGTCCCTTGATTGGGAACTCCATGCAGCTGATAACAAATCGAAATTGTAGTTCTTGAGGGAAGCTACTGTGATGTCTTTTTTACACCCGTGAACCCACAAGGTGAACACAGCGAAGTTGTCAATGTTTTTCACGGATCAATCTACGGTAAGCCTTCAATCTACGGCACAACACCGGTACGTGAGGCTATAGGCCTACTCTATATCTGCTGATTTATGGCAAAGTGGCCCGCCGTGGCTTAATGCTGAATCAATATACAATTATATTGCTTGCTCTGTTTGCCTGAATATTGTTTCTGTTTGATAATTGTAACGGATACTGAAGTTTATTTTGTGCACACATATGCACTCTGCTCTATGGGCTGGACCTGTTAGGCCCCGACTGGGCTGGACACCTGTGTCATATGATTGTGTGTAGGCTGTAGGCTACAGAGATGTTGTATGTTGCCTTTTTGCATTCATTTGGGCGACTTAATGGTTATCTTCAACAGATGACTTCATAAGGGGTCTGTTTGATAAGAAGTGAGTCTTTTATTTCATACATGCAACCGTTTTGATATGAATGTGAACTATTGGATGTTATCTGTTCATGTCTTTGCTGAGGCTATATTTTGCCACTCATCTGCCCTTAGTGTCTAAATAGGAATGAACTGACAGCCTCTTTTTGTTTGCTGAACAAACTGAGTTATACAACATTTTAGAACAGAATTATAATATAATAAATAATTTGAAATCCAAGATAATGATTGCATGATAATTAAAGATTTTAGCAGGACTTTAGAGAGAAACACTGATTAAGGTAAGGTTTTTTTTAATTTTGCACTCCCAACCCCATCCTTATTGGTGTAATAATTTACCCAGAAAGACTGCAATCCCCAATCGATTTTGTATTTGCATCTATTTCCAAAAATAAGCTGGCGCCAACAATTATTTTGTTTGTTTGGAACATTGCACACATACAGAAATGGCTTCTGAATCTCTGAGTTTGACAAGTCCTTCACAGTCTGATTATTTTTGACAGGATCTAAATTCACTGGAGGTCAGCTTTTACAGTGTCATTTTTACTCAAATTTGATGCAAGTTACCAGACCAGGGAGAGTCTGTTACTTCACTATAAGTATTAACCTCCAATGTAATTTATAATTCCTAAGTCTTTTTTAAAACCTACATTGCATAAGGAATAGTTAAAAGGCACAAGGGCACATTTTTTAAAGTCCACATAACAACTTAATAGCAACTGACAGAGGTGAGATTTATTTAAATAAACAGGTTTTACATATTTTAAAACCAAGGAAAATTAATACAAACCCAAAAGGGGTTTTCCATTTTTTAAATCACAGATATTGTTTGTATGTTTTCTACATTGAGTCCCAAGGTAACCTTAATATACCGGAATCAGATACAGATTTTCCACATCAGGTTGTGCTAGATTTATGCACTCCTCTAAACCCCTGCTGCCAACAAGATCTTGCACTAAAAAATACTCTTAGTATATTAGTGTTCATTCAACTGAAAAACATTTGCACCTGGTTTGCTCCACTGAAGTATATGCAGTTTTAAACTAAAGAAGGTAATATGGGCACACATACGCATGTTCTTGTGTGTGTGCACTGGGTAATTGTCACATTGACACTCTCTTTGTTGCCTGGTCCATTGAGGGACGTGAGGGAAAAAAATGAGATGACCCCTGAGAATAACGTGGTTGTGTGGCTTGATTGCATGGAATAAGTTGCCATTCAGCATTTGACACTCCAGAGCAGTAGTTTGAAAGGAATTTCAGTGCGTGTGTGTGGGTGGTTCGGGTGAATGCTTTTGTCTTCTACTGTACCTCTGAGGAATACAAATAATTAAGGAAGTAGTAAACCAATTTAACTAATTAAAATAGAACTCTATCCATTGTTTTTACTGCCCTTGCAGGTCACATGATGACTTTGTACAAGGTATTCAATACTGTCCTCAAGGCTGCTTCTTCTTTAATAGTCCTGACCTAATTACATGAGGTTCCATAATGAAATACTGTACTTTTATACTGTAGTGAAATGATTTTGATATGTTGCTCCAGTGATGTGTATGTCATTATAGTAGATACAAAATGCATTTTAAAGCCATTACAACATGCCTGCCAAATAAGGGGATTGCTTTGGAGAAGCCCTCTTGAAATCTATTGGTGACCTCTTGAATCTTGGCTTATCTTGTCCTTCTTTCAGCCTGACTGAGTTGTCAGGTATAGCAACATGGTTTCATTATGTCTGTATCCCTGGCAGGGAGGGTTGTGTTAATCCAAGGTTTCATGGAAAACACACAATAGCTTCACACAGCATTAAACGCTGCTTTTCACCTCCAACCATTCAACTTGACTTCAGTTCGATTATGTGTTAATGGTGTTATGGCTTGCTTTGAACATTGAAAAGGGAAAGGGAGTGAAAGGCATCCTGCTACTGTAATGTCCTTAAGCAGGCTGGGATTGCGTAAAACCTTTCAATAGGCCAAATGAATACAAAAATGACTTTAATTCAGGAAAGGAGAGGAGGCAAAAGAACAGTTGCATGATATTCTAGGGTGTAGAGAGCTATCCCAAGAGGTTTGCTAAGAGCTCATCAAAGCTCTTTCCATAGTTGCCTGCACTGTAATTGGGCAACACTGGGATGGATTACTGAAATTAGGCACAATGTACAGGTCTATTTGAAAGTAATACAAACATTTTCCTTTCATAGCCTTCTTACATGTCTGGCCAAGCTAGTTCAAGGAAATGGTAGCTCAGCACATGATAGATGGTCCCGGCATTTTGATGTTTTATTATGAGAGTAAAGCTTCAGACTGCCTTAAGGTTGTGCTGCCAACTGTGTCTGATATTGGGAAAATATTAAGTATAGTAATTACCCACTCTTGTAGAGATAGGCCCTTGTACCTTTTTTCTTTCCTGCAGTTTAATTGCTTCCTTTGGGATAATTAGTAAGCGTTAAGAGATAGTCAAATGAGCATTTATCCACCGCCACGATGCTCTGTACCAGACGTCCAAATATTAAGTGGTGCATCATTAGCTGAGGGGTCAATTGAGGGTTGCTGTTCAAACTACAGCCCCTTGAAGAGTCCCACCAGTGGACTGTTGCTCAGTTATGATCATGTGCAGTGTATGTGGTTCCCCTGTAAACTACTATTGGTAATTCCCAATGTAATATCGCCCAGTGTCAACAAGTGCAGACGGATCAGAGAAGAACCTGGAGGTGTTAAATAAAAAAAAAAATGGTGAATGAAGAGAACAGGCTATGACATGACAAAGTTTTAATGAAGGCAGTATATTACTGTAGCCCTGGCTCTGATGGTTTGTATTTATATTATATTTATTTACTAATTTTTAATCGTGCGTTTACATTTGCAGTACTTCCTGGTGTTTGTACATGTTGTTCTCAGGGACTCGGATTATGCAATCATGTTTTCATGTGTGTGTTCTCACCTACATTGTCTTGGTGTCATGTTCAAATTTGTAATGTGATTATTCACTTTGTTTCCCATTTGCTTCTTCTCTGATCTGCCAGCTCAGATTAGTTGAGCCGCTGAAAGGGCTGTTGTACTGTAGATTTGTTTATACCCCTGTTTGGGAAGCAGTATCATGGTCCATTTATTCATGTCTGTGTTGATTAATTTAAGTTCAGTGCTCCAAGCGTCAGCAAATGTGCTCTTGCAAAGCTTAAGTATTAGCAAGACATTTTAACTGTTGTAGTTATATTAGTTGTGGGACTGGATATAATGATGTCTGTAGCCTGAGAAAGGTCATTCGACTGTAATGGTTACTGCAGTGAGCACTAGGGGGAGGGGGAGAGTTTCTGCATCGTTACCAAACCTACCACAGGCACAATCCTTCATATTAGATGAGTTCTTGTAAACTAACTATAAAGGAAAAAGCTTGTTAACACTACCTCTATAGTAAAGAATATGCCAGAGAAGTTCCTTGCTTGTAGGATGATATAACTCATTTATGTCTTTACTTTATCCCACCATTAACATTGTAATGTAAGGATGAAGGTTGGGGTTAATGTAAAGCAAAGTGTCTGCATCAATATCTGCCAGAAGGAAATGGCTCAAGAGCAAAGTACTTCACCTTGTGCACTGGATCATATGCCATCTCATTATGTAATGATTTAGTCAGGAAGTTGGCAAGAACAACGAGAGGAGGAAGTGCAGGTCCAATGAAAGATTTAAAGGATGTCCTCATGCGAGTCAGTTAGGAAGCTTAACTGTTACTGTGAGTTCACCAAGTTTAAAGCAGTTGCTGGACTGTATGTAACCCTTTCCTGCACGTAGACCAGATGATTTTGCCAGCTTTTTCCATGCAAGCAAAGTTGTAGGTGAAGTGCTACTTGAAAATCATTTGAGGTACTGAACGTATGTGCATGTGATATTCCTGCAAATGGAGGGCAATCACACCAGAGAGATTGTGTGGGGCCTGAGGGAGTCTGCCCTGGGATCTGTGAAGTAGCTGTAGTGTTATGATATAAACTATTGCCTGCAGCAATTTTTATATCTCACTACTGCCCATTCTCCTCGTCCTCTGCTGTCAGTCAGACAACCAGAGGGCCTGTGGCAAATTGTGTCTGTGAGCATCTTGCAGCTATGTGTTTTTAAATGCACTGCAGTGAGTGTGAAGAGAGGGCCTACATGTCCTGCCCACCCAAGTCAGGGATCTTGCATGTTCATTCAGTCAGCATAAAACCTCACTAACGCCAGCAAGTGGGCGTGCCCCCGGGAGCCCGAGGGGATGAAGAAACCTGAATCCATTCAATAAAAATGTAACAGATAAGACAACCGAGCTATTGGAGCTAAAATGCAAGCGAAGCAGGAGGTGTCTGATCCTGCCTGCTCTCCCGAGGTCATCATCTGGAATAAAAAATAAAAAAACAAGATGGAAAGGAATTCAGTTGCCTCAGGCGGTGGTGTCTGTGGGGAAAGAATTACTCTAAATAAAGCTTTCCATGGCCACCCTCGTACAATGTCAATGTCACTGAAATGTTGTTTGAGATCCCAATCAACCTTTTATGAGGTATCGCCATAACAGAAGCAGAGAAGAAAAAATCTAACTATCATTAAAAGAGTGCTTTTAGATGGATTAAACAATCCTCTACCCAATGTGTGGGGTCCTTAGGTGTCCAAACATGTGTAATGTGTGTGTCTTCGATATTGAAAGCATGTGGATATAAAATGTAGGCTTTTTTAAAGAAGAGTAAAGAGCGATAACTGATGCAATTTCTTAGTGTTCATTACGGGAAAAGTGATACTCTAAAATTTGAATCATTTTAGCTCCAGACAAGATCTGCTCTCAGTAATGGCTCCATTATGTCTTTGAGCTCCCTGTTGGTTTTCCATTATCCAGATGATGAGAAGCATTAGTGGTTTCCTACCTGTCATCGCTGAGGTAAATAGCTGTGAAAAATCTAAAGAAAAACATTTCCATCTCCTGTGACCTCGGGTACCGTATACAGCATGATATGAATTATCTTTCTATCCAAATCATAGAAATTAAGTTCATGAGGACAACTAACAAAACCTACAATATGCAATACAAAAGCCCCATGTAGCCAGCAGTTCAATCAGTTTATTTTAGACCAAGAAAACGGTGATAGTATGTCTTTGTCTTAAGACTTACAAATACATCAGGTTTATTCTTGCAAAGGTTTGCTATCACAATCTGGGCAGTATGTTGGATATATTTGGTGTTAATATTCAACGGTGTGTTGAAGTGAAGCCTTAAATTGTAATTTCTCCTTTCGGTATTTAGTTTGTTGGAACACAAAATCCATGGATTTATACATCAGTTATTCTCCTGCTTATGAATTCTCTCTTACCCATAGCCTACCAATGCACACATACAGTGAGCACCAATTCTGCATATATTTTCAGGATGTCGTGGAATATAAGGAAATGTGACATTTATGGCAAGTATTTAATTTTGGCAGGCTTAGGGAGTGTGCTTGTTTCATGTATGCTGGTAATGACAGCTATCACAGAGGTTCTTGTGGTTAATTGAACCAAGTATAAAAGAGGCCAGGGGGGTGTTGAAAGAAAATGGTGGCAGTTTGATACAGGCACAAAAGGTATAAGACGTACATTTAACTAAGTAACAGGTTGACTGTGGGGACTTCAGAGAATAAAACTTGAGAAAATTAAATGATAACCAGGTGTGACATTTCCTTTTCCACATTTTATTCCTTCAGTGACATGCTGTTCCCTGAAAACTTTTTCATTGCTTTCCCTTTGCTTGTTACATGGCAGCATGAATTGAATTAGTCATATGCCTCGGAAGTAGGCCAAGACCTGCAGCATACCTGTCGTTTTGATTGACTAAGAAACCTACAGTGATCCATAAATGAATGCATGCACCTACATACACGCACAAACGCAACACACAAGGAGGAAATAATGGATTTGCTGCCGGAACCTAAATGAGCACTTGCCCTTTGATACCTTTGTAGCTGTCACAAGCCAAGGCGGCATCATTGATGCAATAGAGAGAAATCCCAGCAGGTTGACGTTTGTTGTTGTTGTTGTTGTTGTTGACGGCACAAGCCAGAGAAATTATTTAATTTCATCAAAGAATGGGTCTAATCCTATTCTAGGCTGCCACCAGTTACCGTTTTTTAGATTCCCCTGCGAACAACACACCACTTCAAGAAACACAATTCACTTAATTGAAACAATTTTAAACGAAAGATTAAAGAACATTGAAAAACTCTCATCCTAAATGTCAATTTATACACTAAAGTCCAATACTGTGAGTTTGTCAAACTAAGAAAATTGATTTGGACTCTCTCTTTTAAACCAGCACACACACACTTCCACACAAAAGCGTAGCACACTTTCTCCCAAGCCAAGTTGTGCTTGACACTGTGGGGCATTCTGGAAAATGGGTAATCTGAGCCATTAAATCATCATTGACAGAGCAAGCGGGAGGCAGATACACTCGAAAGGTTACAGGACACTGAAGGCACATATTAGTCATATCACAAACCCTAGAGCTCTCTAGGCCATTTGTACAATCAATATCTGTATTTGGAGTCACGGGGGGGAAAGGCTTTTTGTTTGAAATAATGGCTATATGAACTGCTGTTGCAAGAGTATTTATAGCTATAATATCTGTCACATGACACACTGACTGAAACTACTGCAGGTGATAAAACCTTTTTCATCATTATTTGCATTTTTATGTGTTTTACATATGATATTCCGTCTCCATTTTCATCTCAACTGTATTTGTTAATAAGAACTTGGTTGTTTTGAAGGTTTTGGTTCCTTTATGGTTTAATATCCCGTAGCCTCTCAAAAACTCTCTACATACAGAGTATAGCGTGACCTGCAGCCCCTTGCTCACCATTTCAGCAGTTTAGCAATCCTAGAGTTTGCCTCATGGTTTTGAACTTCCCTTCCATTCCTGACACTTCATCCTGTATGCTTTGCTGGTGGATTATCACTCATGAATATAGGATATAAAGGCCAGAAAGAACAAAAAAGGATGTTGTGTGTTGAGGACAAAGAGGGAGACATAAATTGTTAAGAATGTGTGAGTGCATGTCGTGCAAAACTTTGTGTATCACATTTATTTGCTGTGTATGTGCTTGTGTGTCCGACCACGTGTGCAGTCACGGATGCGTGGCCATGTGTATGTTTACTCATGAGAGGAACACCTGCAACCTGTGATGGAATGGCCCGAACACAGGAGGTGGAAAGTGTGACAGGAAGAGGAAAAGAGGAGAGGGTTCTAAGGGTAGTCGGATCAGTGACAAGCAGGAGCTCCCTCCCCAGAGAGAGGCCATTACGGGGGGGGGGGGACATGTTGGCGGGTCCTGCCACCAAGCTTATTGGCAATCTGTTAGCAAGGCCGCCAGAAGGAGGAGGAATAACGTGTCCAGGGACAGAAGAGTGCCTGCGAGAAAAGAAAAATCTACTCTCCTCAGGGTTCCTGGCAATGAGACAAAGAGATATGTGGAGTTGGTGGTTGAAAGGGGGTCAACAGTGGACAGGATCACAGGGGGAGGAGGAAAGGTGATGGTCGGGTGGAATATATAGTGGCATTTTGTAACTGTGGAGGCCAGTTGGGAATGTCCCAACACTGGGATTGGCATTTGAATTTAGTGCAATGCGAGAGAGGTGAGAGAGGTGATTTCACTTCTGGAAAGGGATTGTGAGCACAGAGCATAAAGATGAATTACAGAGAGGCATTAGAATAGAGAAGAAATATATCAAAAAGTGTGATTGTGTGTCCAGTGAATGGTAAATTACCCTCACAGAATAACAAAATGGATCGTATTTTCACATACAGCTACTGACTTGTAGCTGCGTAGGGTGTCAGATGTTTGGTATGTATTTGTGAAGAAGCATGATGTTTTTAATGTAAAGTCCTGACATTTGAGGTTGATAATAGCGAAGTGTGGATTCAAAACGCCTACACTCAAGAACATATAAAGCCATGGTCAATATTGGAAAAATACTGGGCTTTATGTCTGTTATCTTACTTTCTGTTTGCCTCACAGGCGTTTGGGTATTTTTTCAAGCAAAGAAAGAAGACAAAGTTAATATTTCATCTGTGATGCAGCTGATGTGCTGTAATTTATGTGTGATTTTGGATCCTCGGCACACTTCTACTTGACATGCTGTAATGATATCGGGCTCATTTGGTGTGTCTGGGAGTATGTCACTATGAAGAACAAGTAGACAAAATGCTGCATGAATACTGAAATCTCAACCAGGTTTATTTGCATTTACCATATCTAAACCTGGCAATAAAAATGTCTCTGCCTTGGCATGATATATATGGTGCTGGGGAAGTAGCATTAGGACGACTAGGTTGGTAGTGCAAAGAAATATAGACAGAGAGGGGAAATTGGAGAAACAGCCAGGAGTCAGTAGAAGCAGGATAACATCTCTCATAACCATTCAAAACAGGCACATTATTGCGGCCTGTTTTCACACTGTTTGATATACAGTCAGATACAGGGTTGCTTTGTGCAGCCTTTCATGTCATTGTTTCCAGCAAATGCAGACGTTTCACTTTGCTAGACCAAATTTATGATGTCCAAAGGGAAGATGAGAGGCATCAATCAACAGTTGAGGTGACAGGCAACCTTATAGGTGAATTATCCACACTCACTGTGGGTAATGTCATACTACCATCACAACGTCTTTGCTGAGCCCCCTCCTTAGAGCCACCTAGTAGAGGCCAGAACTGGTCTCACGAGCCATCTGAGAAACCAAGGCTTCCCAGAGAATTATTGATTCTGTCACATAACCCAATTTTTCAAAGACCTTGCTCCATGGGGAAGGAAGAGAAGGGGAAAAAAAAAAAAAACCTACCCCATGCCGCCAACAAGGAGTCATTTTTCTCTCTTAACGGATGAGGAGGGAGCCTATTTCCATTCCAAATGGGCTTGGAGTTATTAGTCTGGTCGGTGGGTATTTTGTCACTGTCATAAGCACAGTGAGAATTAATTGTTGAAATGGAGCCCCATGAGCCACCTTGTGGGGTGCAAATGACATTTTCTCAACCTAAGGACCTTAATCAAAAGCAACGAGGTGGAGCACACCTAAGTGTGTTTAAGCACTGCCAACAGGTGCAGGCTGACACCAATTTGGAAATAAGCAGGACTGGTTGCTAAAATATATGATTAGAATGAGTCTGTACAGTTCATGATTGACCATTTGTGTCCTTTGGCAAACAACCGAAGTTAAGGTTTAACTTCGTATAAAAGCCCTACAGATATGGAGGTCCATTCATAATCACAGTCATAGTTTTATATGCTGTACTGCAGTTAATTTAGAACTTGTTACAATCATGCAAACCATCTTTTTACAATACATCAGAAGTGTAATGGTCTCTCTCACTCAAAAACAGGTGATGACAGAGCGTGAGTGGAACATTTTATAATGCTCTCCTATTTACAACGAGTCACTTGAAATGTAATCATGTGCTTAATTAACAATTGTAAACACTTAATTTCCAATATTAGTTCAGAGTCTGTGCCTGAATGACTTTCACACTTGATAAATAGTTGTGTGAAATACGATAAGTTGGGTGAAGTGGAATATAAAAAAACTAATTTGATGCTTGTGAATGCAATCCAATTAACCTCCTTGAGGCTTATTGTATTTACAGCAGCGAGAAATACTTAAACCACTGGAAAAAACTGCAGTGACTAAAAACAGACAGGGTGAAACCAGTAACCCCTGTCCGTGACTGGAATGTAATTTTCTTCTTTAAAAGACCCTGTGGAAGTTAATGTACCATTTTATAAATACAGGCATTTGAAAGGATTACAGAAAATGACGTAGGACAAAGGGCGGCGCGATGGGGCCAAAATAGTCTTTGCTGGTAAAGGTCATTTCAATTTATATACTTCAAGGCTGAACAATCTAATCTAATTGCAATCGTAATTTGAGATGAGCGTCTAATTCATACCCTTTTATATGTTTTACTCAGTAAGCACAAATATGTTATTGATTTTATTTGGAAAATCTAATTTATATGTTGAGGATAAAAATGAACAGCACAAGCCCCCGACAAACACCCACAGAAACTATGCCTTTTGCAAACGAATATACCACACATTAAGAAAACAGTAGTGATATTTATTGTTGTACTATTGAGAAACCTACACAAACACGTTTGGATAAGTGCTTTATTTTGAAAGAAGGTATTTTGTGTTGTTCATTTAATTCAAAATGGTCAGTTTTTGCATTTTCCTTTTCATAGCTAAGCAGGTATACCCATTATACCATGTGTTATATCGCACAACAATCACAAATCCGACTTTTTTCCACTATTATCTCTATTATGACTTTTACACTAAATCGTGCATTCCTATATGTATCTTGAAAGAAATAATAGAAAAATATATAAACAATAAACATATTTATCTCCCTTTTACAATAGTGTTATAAGACTCAGCCTTGACGTGTACTGTCTGATAAACTAGGACAAAACTGGACTGTTGTAACCTCTCTTTTAACCTAAACTGAACTCTTATTTCAGTCAAGGCTCCCAACTGATTGTTCCCTCTCGGTGATAATAATTGACCGACCCCCTTGTACTACTATAATCTTCTCTTTCCTCTCCAACTCTTATTCTTTCCTTCCCGATCCCTTCTGCCTCTATCACTGGCCTTGTCTGCAGGGGTGAATAATAGATGTCCCTCTTCTCGCATTGTGAGAAATTTATGAAAAGAAGGAGCAGAGGGATGGTTGAATTTTTCTCCCTAACCTCTCAGCAGCCCTCTTGGACTTATCTATGTACCCGCACCAAGGTCACAATAAGTGTATATTTTATAAAGATGGATCACTCCAGCAAAACTCTTGTATTCAGACCTGGCCAGCACTCTATGCCAAGATGCTTTCTGGCCTTACCCGGCCCCAGGACATCCATTTCTCACTGTGCGTACTTGTGTGTGTGTATGTGTGCAGACATGCCTTCGACTATAAAATATGAAACACCAGATTTATGCTATAACCCTACCTAGCAAATCAACATCTTACTGATTATAATTAAAATAGTAATACCAACACATCCATTTGACCTAAAGCATTGGATTTTATAATCATCAAATTCACTCTTGTTGTTCCGTCTTAAACAAGAAGTGTAAAGAGTGTAAACTTATTTTCTGCAGTGTAGTTCTCAGAAGCTCAAAGTCTTTTCCAAACATTGTGAAGTTTTGTGAAATATATGAAAAATAAGTTCTCACTGTATCTTGCAAAACATTTCTTTTTTTAAAAAGGACTCCGAACTACCATGGCACGGTCTTCAATCACGCTTAGTGACAGCCAGGGAATTATAGATATCCCCTACTGCTATCTGCTAACATCTGTCAGCTCATGGGTGTATTTTAGGCTAGCTGTGCAAAGTCGAGTCAACTTCAGCACAGAGAAAAAAGTATTCAGCGCAAATATCCCCAGTGAGACTGAAAATAGAGAGACCTCAAGCCACTTTTAATCCAAATGCTTCACGGATTATTTCTGTTGTTCAGAAGTGATTTTAGAGTGTGAAATTTATTTTTCTGGTTGCTGAATTTGAAGAGCTAAGTATAGGTGGACGTTTGCACTGAGTAGTATGCATTTAACTCACAGTAAACACGACGCTCCTAAACAAATTCCAGCAGCAGTGTTCAATCAAACAACAAAGCAAATTTTGTCCAAAAGCACTTTGTTTAGAAATTGAAAAACAAGTCAGGTATGATAATGAGATGCATATGGAGGGAGGAAATGCATTCCACAAAAAAAGCACAAAGCAACCATTTAGGTAGATAATAATTGCGGAGATTCAAACACCCAAGCGAGAAAATCCGTCTTTTTTTGTCGCTTCAAATTGCCATTATCACAGGGGGACCGAGGCTTATTCTTGAGACAGACGACCAATGCCGATGCAGTTGGAGGTGTCTTAGAAAGATGGGGGATGTTTCTATCTACACTCTACCCATCAACATCCAGGAAGAATCCATCAGCACCTTGTTTAAAGAAAGTTGTTTAAACAAACGGAATTCGGTCTGTCTTGAATGTTTCTTTCTTTTTAGACATTGGAAAGCCATTAGATGCCAAACACATTTTAAGTGTCTAGGGCAGTGTTAAAAGTTCAAACAAAGTGGATTTAAGTTTGGATTTTAAACTGGCTGAGGTAAATAAACATTCACTAAATATTCTGCAATTCTGTTGCCAATCGATAAGATGGCGCCGAGGATGGCTGCCGTGTCTCGAGCTCCTCAACAACTCTTCAATGTATTCCACATATGTATATATTTCACATCCTCAAATTTTTATTGTTGTTATTGTAAATATTTTTCCCTCTTTTTGCACTATTTTATTTATCTTATTTGCACCATGTATGTTGAGTTGTTGGAGGAGCATGGGACATAAGATTTTCATTGCCAACATATACGTTGTATATGCTGTGCATATGACCAATAAAACCTTGAAACCTTGAACTCAATTCACACATAAACATCATTTTTTCCAATATGTTCCTAAAAGATAAATGCATATATAAACCACAGTTGAAATTCCTAGAAAATATGATTTTAAAAAAAATGTAACTCATGTGTTACCATATCTATAGTAACATTGCAGTCAACATCAATTTTAACACTATGGATTATTTTAGCAATTCATCTGCATTCATTATTTTCAAATATGATTTAGAAAATGTCAGACAGTATTAAAAAAAACACATTCCCAATGCTAAAGGATTATACTTTAGTATTGGGCCAATAGGCAAATATATGTTGGAATTATTACAATATTCCAATAAATTAATTAGGAAAAATCAAGTCAATCAATTTTGGTTTTGTTTTACATCACAAAAGAGATGTGGATTACTTTGTTGTCAACAGAAATTAATTAAAGGGGCACACCCTCTTTACAAACCTGACCGGTTTTCCTCTCCCACTCCCTCCTTGTCTCATCCACAGCTAATACACTCGCCAAGAGTCAGGAGCCCTGAGTTGTATATTGGTTAATGAAGCATATAACCTGCATTTTCTCCTGTCTCCACTTCCTCCTCTGTGTGACATGGGCTGCTCCTCACTCCATACAACATCAAGGGCAGGAGCACTGGGAGGCAGCTTAGTGCTCTTCAGCTTTCTCAACCATTCTTTTCAAGCCCTGCCAAAATACTCCCTGGATACTGTATGCAACGCTGCTCACTGGCCAAACACAGTTTATGAAGGGCACATTCACACTCGCGGTCTGTCACTACGTCTTGGCTTTGTCCATTCAGGTAGTGCGTCTGTAGTCGTGATGGGTTCATTCACAGCTCAACATTCTAAATATTAATATGTGAGGATTTTTGAACAGAGACAATTTTTTTAATTGGTTAAGTGTCTGTGAGCATAGTGAAGCGCTGTGCTTTCAAAAACAAAGAAGGTACTATAGGGACAAAAAATTATTGGCTTCATTTCTTGCCGAGTGGAATAGTGTGAAAAAAACCAACATCTTATTTTCAGACAAGGAATGTACTTACTTGTGTCCTATTAAATCGGCATTTTTGCTGTAATTGCATACGGCCTCTTTTACAATGACATGTTTACATTGAGGTGTTAAACCTGTCCATCTGCAGCACATAATGAATCCTGTCGAGTCCTCTGCAAACAAATGGATTTGAAGTTGTTTGAGCTGTAAACACACACAGAGATATTGCACGGACACCTTTTGAACACATCCTGTGACACGTACACACTCTCCTATACCTCTAAAATCCAGAGCAAACACACCAACAAAAATGAATAAAATAACTGATGTTGCAGGAAACATGAAAGCACCCAAATGCCCTATATATGCATAACCCATGCGTATTAATAATACATGTGCATATGGGTATAACCAAGTGAAAAGTATGACTTTTTGAAAGCTAGACATACCTTTTAATATTTGTTTTTTCTATCCTACAACCGCTCCGTCCGTCTTTTATTGACATGTTTACTGAGATGAAGTCCATGGCAAGGTCAGTGCGCTTTCACGTTAAAATTCTTTAGCATGAGATCTGTTTCACGATCAGTGGCAACCATTGCTCCAGAATGATCCTAATTTCAGATTTGATCTCAAAGCTGTCGCATGCATTGATTGTATTCGCACCATTGTTTCCATTTTTCTGGCAAAGAAATCATTCAGCTATATCGTCTGTGTCCAAATGCGGATGTAATTTGAGTAACTATGTTCTATAAGCCTCAAGCAACAGCTCAGCTCATGTCAAATCAGTGTTGAAAGCCTTTTGTAAGATTGAGACATTTACCATAAAATAGGGTAACAGTTTTGTGCTTTTACTGGGTGTGTATTTAGTTGTATGTCACATGTATCATGAGAGCAGGCTCTGTTGGCTCAGGTAGCTATTTCCCACAAAGCATGACCCACTGACCACATGATCCGTTTCTGGGGCTGAAAGTAAAATTCAATTACTGTTTATGTTTTATTTTCAACATTAGAAGTCAGGCCTAGTCATTTCAATTAAACTCTGGCTTACTGAACTATAACGCCATTCTATTAACTTTATCTTAATTACCTCTCGGTGTCCGCTGTAACCTTGGGGGTGGAAATGCGGTCCTATTGCTATGAAGTGTTAAAGGTAAAGTTTACAAGAAATCACTGCTTCAATGCATTTATGTTGAGGAAACAAATCTGTTTCCTTCAATAATGCAGTTAATACCTCTCAATGCTGTCTCTGTAGGGAATATCGTTCAGTGTATGGACTTTTATGTCTCTGGCTGTGTTGTGTGCTGTGAAATGGTTTAAAGTCAAGGCTGTGGCGCTGAGGTTACATCCACAAGCTGCATGAAGCCTATTGATCCCAGGTTAGCAGACATCAGTCTTATAGCTTCCATTGCCTTATTTTATTATATTTGTTTGTTTCTGTTGTTCGTTGCTTGCTTTTTTTGTTGTTTTTGTTGCAAACAATATTCTTGTAGTTTGACATGTGCCTTTTTAGATTGTGCCATTTCAGCGTTTAATACTCCTAAGAGGCACAAATGATGCTGGGTGAGCGATTTCAGCGCTGTATCACATTTCATTTAATAGTTTTAGTACATAGGATTTAATGACAAGGTTCTTATTTACACTGAGCAACTGATCTTTATATCTAGATTATTTGCACTATGAAATTAAAAGATACCTTCAGTTTAATATCTTTCCTTTATTTGTCTCGGGATATCTGAATTCTCTATGGTTTCCTATTAGTTTTATCTTGTACTGCTATTTGATTTTGCGTCTCTGTTTGCATGTTAATAGAGTTGAGGAATCATTTCTTTATGTAGATTTGCATTTCAGTAATGCTTATTTTAACGTAGTTGTTACGGTTCACATAGCTATATAGAACGTTTGATCAAAATTCATAATATAATCGCTGAAATGCTGTTTTTACCTGTATAGTTTGGCGACTCATTCTTCATTTCCTGAATTTTGATTACTCTTTTGGTGGAGTTTGTATCATCAATTATTCCTCCCATCACCCTCCTTTATTTACGTCTCCCTCTCCTTCCCTCTTTCTGTCCACCTCTCTCTCTATCGCTTACCCTCTCTCTCCCTCCTTTCCTCTCATGCGTGAATATTCTTCTACCTGAATGAGCACGCTGTCATTCATAACACTCAGTCTCGGCAGAGATAAATAACTAAACCAGGCACATATATGCCTCATTTCATATGCCATTACCGTTTTCTTATCCATCACTTTCCTGCCTCTTTGGTCGACTATCATTCAATTAAACACCATTATCTGCTGGTATGCTTTGGGGAATTTTGCACACCTAAGCTGCCCCATACGCCTCAACCTTTAATCAAAAGCAAAAAGGCAATTAATCAACAGAATCAGTATTATGGAAAACAAACCAGAGGGGATGGACTTTATCAAATTTTCTATAATGAAGCAAATTACTTGAAGGCAATGTGATGCAATTTACTATTTAGAAAAACAGTAAAACAGGTATGGAGTGGAAGTGCGTTGAGTCATCACTGAGGGCTGTTAAGCAGCATGCTGTAGCCAGGAGTGTTTTGACAAAGCTTTGATTGAAAAGGGATCAACTTACACGTTTGCTCAGCTGCTTTCTATCCCACTGACAATAAAGAAGTGATTGCAACTCTGCATTAGAAATAATTGCTGGGTTTGTCTCATATTTGACATTAATTTTGCCAAAAACAATAGAGCCTTTTTTAAAGCAAATTTTACAATGAACATTTGTTTATCACATATAGATGATGAGATTTCCTGCAGGTAACGGGCCTTTGTCCTAACACGTTTTTGAAAAAGTGGCTTTAAAGTTCTCCTTTATGGCTTCATCACCACATCCAGATCCCGTCCCCTCCCTCCAACCAGTTCATCTCTGAAAGTGAGTCAGTTAGACTCCTTGGTAAATGAGGGGAGGGACAGGAATGAATTCAGACTGAGAATACCCAACTGTGGCTGTCGCTGTGGGTAGACATCAATTTTTCCTCCTGCAACACTTTGCAAAACAATAATTAACTTGGAACAGTTGTTGGCACATTTTTAAATTGTTCACTAAAAGGCTGCAACGATTATGTTTCACAATGCTTTGTAATAGGCTTTCTGAAACTTCCCACAACATAATTCTTGAGTAGAGACATTGTCAAGGAGAAGATCTGTGCTAATACATCTCAAGAATTCCCCTGGATACCGAAACATGTACTATAGAAACACATTTCTGATCAACACCCGCACTCTGATGTAGAGACACTCGTGCAATATGTGACTTCTTGTGGGATATATACAATTGATAATAGGTCATAGAAAAATGTATATCTTAATGTAATGAAACTGTAATACCCAACCACTTAATAAATGTTGAACCTAGAGGGCTGAAGCAAAGGTTGTCTGTGTTTGTATGTTTTTTCTGATTGTACTGGCATCAGCAGGATTTTTCATTTAGTCAGCACAAATGCAGCTTGAAGTAATCATAGTAAGTTAATTGCTTGTAATGTAGATCATAATCATTGTAACTGTTTGCTCTTAGGTAACATTAGCTTATGCAAGCACAATTAGATGGCTTAAACCTATATGTGAGAGGTGTGAGAAGTACATATTTCCAATCTTAAGGGTTCTTTGTCAATCCAAAACATCAAAGTGATGATCACAATAGAACTTTACATGCATAAATAACTAGTAAGATGTCCAAAATATCTTGGTATTAGGATTGTAATTATCTGGCTGAATATAGTATTGTGCACTTTTTCATGGCTCAACTGAGGAGTGCTGTGAAAGATCAATGTTCCCTTTGTTATATTAGAAATCCTAGTTATAATCCCAAGGCCCTTTGGAGTATATAAAAGTCTCACTTCATAAAAAATAAAGAGAAACCCGCACACTTGCAGCAGGAGTATTGGCTGAAGTCTGCTCACCAAATTGAGGCTGAAATACCTAATCTTCCCATTTACTGTGAATAGTGTAAAAGACTAGAAGGGCTCAGACTTACAGTGAGTCTGCACAACGGCAGAATCCCCTCGTCATGCTGAATCATGAAGAACAAAGCCCATTTAGACTGTCAGCAGTATCTGCTAGAAGAAAAGTTTAACTCTAAGGATTAATTGTCTTATTTAATGACTTTTCATATTGATTTAAGACAGAATACATAACTGCAGGTACTTGCAAGATTTCCTCTCTCAAGTTAGACTAGGGGTCATTTACTGCTGCATTTCAAAGAAATTAACTTATGCATACAGGGAAAGGCGTAAAGGAGACATTCAGTTATATAGTATTTAACCTTACTTTAACTATATAACATCGTATATTAATTATTGATTTTATTATGAAGGGTTATCTGACATTCTACCTGACATTCTTCCTCATTTCAATTGAGGGAAGAGGGATTTAATATTTAACTTGCTCTTTTGACACAAAAAGGTCACCTGCACTGCACCATTATTGTGCTAGCAATTGGGTTACCTCCATCAATCACTGTTGCTTTTGACAGAAAACTTTGAGATCTTACTTTCAAAAGTCATGTGTGGATGGCTCACTTTTCTCCTTGTCTTCAGTCATGCTTATTTGACCGATTTATAACTAAAAACCATAAGTTTTTCCAACAATGCTGTTAATCTGCTAGTTAATATAGCACATTTTTGATGAAGTGCATAGTTTGGGAGATTGATGGAAAATAAAGACTTTTGAAATGCAAACCTGTGACTTTTCTGATTATGTTCAGGTGTTTTTGTGCTTTTAAAAGTAAACAATTGTCAAGTTATGTACCTGATGTGACTTGCTGTAAGTGAAAGAGCAGAGCTCGCATTTCATGATCACTTAAACTGCTGCAAAAACAACTGACATACAAAGGTCAGAGCCACCGTGCCGGCGCCCTGACAGCTTTAGCAGAAACTTTAATGAGACCCGAGGTGAAAATATACCTAGCAGTGAAAAGCATACAGAAGGAAACAGACGGTTCTATCATATTGGAATGATGCTCAAAATAGAGATTCATATTTGCAAAAGTATTATGCTGATTGATATCGGTTTAAAGCCAAAGAGAGAAATGCTCAGAAAAGCAGCTTGACAGAATACATTTTATTTGTGCACATCGAGTCAGTTTAGGTGATATCACAGGAAGATGACATGAAAATATGAGTTGTCAGTAATTGGCCCATGTTGAACAACCATGTCAGTAAGTAATCGTGAGAGCACAGGGTCTAACAGGATGCCATATGTCGTTAATCACAATAAAAGACAAACAACTGTAAGGTTTTTCTCCTTATTTATGGCAGCAATATATGGGAAGTGCATGAACTTCAGCTGAGGCTTATGAATAAATAAAAAATAAAAAAGTTCAGAGTCACATGGACCATGGCAAGCAGAGAGACATTAAGCCATGTGTCACAGGGCCTACAAGAAGAGGCAATCAGAGACCTAGTTAGAGGGTTGCTAGGGGGGTGAGCCCTCAGGAACAATGAATCTTTTACTAAGGAAGGAGGTGTAAAGCATAAAAACCTTTCTGGTAGTAGGAGTGTTGGAAAAAGCGTAATTTTGTTAAGGAAGTAAAATCAGTCTCTTTCTACCGTGTGTCATATGCTTAGGGTCTAAAGTGTAGCCACAGCTGGACAGACATCCAGAAATATTACAGTATGTCTACTTTCTTTTCATGAAATCCAGTGTCATAGAATCATTATTTTTATGTCACAATTACAGTCACTGCTTGAACATTGTGAATACCTCATTGGTTTATTTTGGTTTGGGACTACGTTTGTTCGTCTGTACCAACCAACATGCTATTGAATGTATTTTTGCTGGAGCAGATGATTGTTTATCTACAATGAGATTTCTCATCAGGCTCCTCTTCTTCACTCTTTTTAGAGATAGTATTGCCTTTTGTGGCATCATCCATTGCTGCAAGCACAGTTTTAATAAATGATTGGATACGCCTCAGGGAAAGTGTTGATCGACTGAAAATTGCATGTACAAAATAGAAATACAATCCCGGTTTAAGTATAATGCCACACGTCCTAAACAGAGAATAATCACAGATTTTAGAAAACAAATTTAAAGCTAACATTAATATGTTGTTTCATACTCAAGTTGTTCCCACAGGAGCAGAGCTTGTGTGAGAATGTTTTTCTCAATATGGAGAAAAAATGTAAAATATGAAGGAGAATGCTTGAGGAAAGAAACTGCACAATACAAAACAAAGTACAAAACATAATTAGGCAATTAGTGACCTATCCCAGATAATTATCCTCATTAGACATAGGAGTATATAATAGTCATATAGAAAACAAGTAGTTTAATTACTTAATTGAAAGCCTCCCACCGCAAATACAACAAACAGTTTTGAAATGGGTCTATCCATATGATAAAATAATAATAAACAGGTCTTAGTAACGTATAGGAACACAGCAAGGGAAATGTAGTGATGGCAAGCAAATGTAAGGAAATGCATTTTTTAAGTCACACATTTTTCTGATATTTTCATGTACAACATAGAGAGAACTCTGATTTCCTGATGGAGCTGCATATAAAGTCAGAGAATCTCAAACACTATTGGTATTCATCCACTCAGGAATACACAACATTTCATGGCAAATCATTCCACTACCTGTACAGACATTTATAAACTATTGGATTAATCGACTGTTCCAACTAACATTGCCACCTGCACCTCTAACCCTCAACCCTTATTTTCAGGGTTGGGAAAACAAACCAACACAAATCTTGCCAGTTACTGTACAACAAAGTCTGTTCAGTTTGACACTGCCAACACACTTCCCCCTCTCCAAAGAGGACTACGGCTAACCCAGCAGCAGATTCACTTATCACAGTGTTTGGAAATAATCCTTCATTTTTCTTGTTTTTATCATGAAATGCACAGGCTTGTTTTTATGTGATTTAAAAGTCTGTGGCATTCATTTCAAGTGTCTGAGATAATGACCGTTTTATCTTTTTTTTTTTTTTATGCCTATGCTTAAGAAATCTGAACACCCTGCACTGTGAACAGAGAAGGTGTTATCACCTACGCTGAGAATTTCAAACCTTTCGAGTTATCAGGTGGACTGCACAAAGTGTTTTGGTCCTGCCCTTTCTAAGCTCCTCTGATCCTATTTAAATTGCTAACTGGGTTTTCAGACTGTTGCATAAGGATTCAAACAACTGTGTAGCTCTCCCCGTGCATTGACTCAGATAAAATGTTCAAAATAACTGGACAACAAATGTACATTAACCACATTGCCAATGCGAAACTATTAAAGCTGTAGAATATATATACATCTGAGGTTTGTAAAGTATTTTAGTGAATGTTTTCATGGTAAGACGCATATAGAGATACTGTATGTGGTAAATGATTGTGTGCAGACAAACACACAGCTAATCGGAAAGCATTTAACAATTGGATAAAATGACTCGGCAAGTGAAGGCGAGTGTTCGTGTTAAACCTAAGTGTGAATTATTGGATTGATAGACATGGGATGAGAGCTCAGGAAAGGAAAGCAACAACAAAGAACTGCAAAGTGGTTAGAGTATACAAGGAGAGTGATGAGTAGCTGTGTGGATTTCAAGCATTTGCACTTGGCTCAGCCTTGGTTAAGAAACTAATACCTCAATTCAGCACCTGCAGCCCAGTATAACACTCTTTTCACATATTCATCTCTGACATCCAGAAAACCCTGAAGGAGAGAGGGAGGGGGAGGGAGGGAGGGAGAGAGGTGTAATGCTCACCAGTTTTATTTCCGTCCCCACAAGGCACTGCAGATTGTGTCATATGGAGAAGCTGATTTTTTGACAGCTTCCAGAAAGCTGTAGAGTTGGATTTTTACACTCCTGTATTTAAGCCTTTTAGGCCTGTGGTTGCCTGTTTGCAAGTGTTCCTGTGAGGCAACATCCAACGTCAAAGTGAATGGGAGTGCGGTATAAAAAGGTGAACTACTGTCAGATCGGGATATTTATCTAATGTGGAGGAAAGCTGCAACATTTTTACAGCATTTTTCTTCAGGTTTCTTGTGATATTTTCATTGGGTCATGATCTTACCAATACCTTAACTTTGAGCCATTTCAAAAACATTGTCCAATTTAGCCCAAAAACAAACCATATTAGGATGGGATTGAATTCTACTTCATTTTGATCTGCAGACTGGTGGTTGCTTCTGAGACACAGTTTGACTAATCAAAACAAGCCCAAAATGAGCCCAATTGCCAACCCAACATGCCAAGCAAATACCAGAAGACAAAATGTCCCCCTGCTTCATTTACTGTAGTTGTAAATATGGTGTATACACTGCTTTAAAAGTCCAAAAATGGTTTGTGCCATAGTTGTGTATAGTTGTATAATACATAAATTAAAGTTCTCTCTGTAAATGTTTAGTTCAATTCACTGTTGCACAAAAACTTCTATTTCCCTTTTGCCCTCTTTCTCCAGTGTCCGCGTGTATGTGGTCCTGTCCTTTTGCACGTCTTGATCTTGAGCCATTTTTGTAGGATTCTGTTATAAATAGCCCAACTTATTTCATTTAAAATGTGGATTTTTGTTTTGGACTATTATTTAGCATGCAAAAGAGATATACTCAACCATAAAGCAGCCCCGACTCTGTCGACCTTGCAACACTGCCGCGGGAGTCTCATGGAACCAAGTTTGCCGTGACGACACACACACACACAAGTACGAACAAGGTGGGAAAAAAGACCAGCACCGATGTTGCGGATGGGGAAGACTGCAGTTTAATGTCTCTCTCTTTCCCTCGCTCTGTTCGCTCATAATGATTCACTCACTGCATTTATGGTACATAGTATTTTTTTAAAGTGCCACTCGGGTCCAAATTTGCTTTGATTGTACTTCAAGGACAGTTGAGACGTTGTTACAACTCTGCTGCTTCTTTTTGAGCACTGTAATCCTCCTCGTTGAGAAAAGTATCTAAATCGAGTAGGGGAGGTTTGGGTTTGGAATAATTCTCCTCTTCCCTCTCCATCCACAGACCTGGGGAAGGATACGCTTTAGGTAATAGATCTACCACAGCCTGGACTGCCAACATCTTTGAATAACTCACAATGTAGGTCTCTCACTTTGAAGGCATTTAATTTAGTACCAACCAACACGCATGATATATTCACTCAACACCTGCCAAACCCAACCCTTCACTTCATGCATTCTAAATATCAAACTTCACAAATGTGTGCTATATTGATTTTCAAAAAGGGGTAGAACAGATAGAAAAACATCACTAATGTGGGGCCAAATTTAACAGTTTATAATTTTCCTGGAACAGACCTGTCCTCGTTGGTATATAAATAAAGGAAGAGAGAGTCCCAATACTCTCACAGGACATTATAGCAGTCAGGCCATAACACATGACACTGTGTGTCATTTTTGAAAGGTCGCTCAAAGATGGAGCTGCTGCTGGAGGATTAAAGATTCAGGTCTTGTGCCCAGTCTTTCATGGAGGTATATTTCCATTGTTATATGACTAGCTCAGATGAGGAGCAGGAGAAGGGGACACCTTAAGGTAATGATGTTATCAGCTTATATTTAACTTGAAAGATTTAAGCATGTTCAATTTCAATTATATACACAACATACTCTGTGATTAGTGACAACATACTCTGTGACTGTGATGTTACTTTTACAACATGGGGAAAATCAAAATAAATGTACACGCAAGATACATAATGATTTGTAAAAATCATTAAAAGTGTTTGCTGTAAAGACACCGTTTTTAGATAAGTCGGTCCAATATAGAAATAAGGATTCAAATAATGTTTCGAGCCACAATGTAACATGTGTGGAACATAATTTAAAATCAGTCCAGATCAGCATGCCACTCCAAGCTACAATGTGACATGTTTGTCTGAGGAGGAAGCGAGGGCCTAGGGAGCAATAAACCACTCCTACCATGACCAAAAGAGAATTTAATGATCTGAGAGAAATAGAAGGAAGATCTCCTTCTCTATGTGGTTGACAGAGCACCACACATTAGATGTATCCCCATTAAGCCCTTCGGTCTACTACTTAAAACAATCATACAGCCTTTATTTGACAAGCACTCTTGCCAACGTGCATATTCCACAATCCCTACCTTATCATTTATTCTACACTTCTATCAGCCTGGTGAATTGGGATGGATATGCTTTGGCCAACTGCCCATGACTTTAACCTCAGTAGCAATAATAACTCTGCTGTGTCAAGTTCACACTAGGGACATGTGCACTAGCATATATCCAAGTTCAATTTCAGCCGGATTGTAGTCTTGACTGGAATGATATAATAGGTCTAGAGCCGGAGGGGTGGTGTGTTCTGTAAGAAAGTCATTCAAACTTCAAGCTCTGGATACTTTATCTTATATCCCAACTTCCCACCTGGATTTATTCTAAAGGTCTAAGGCTGTAGCGCATGTAACTCTTTTGTAATGCAAAACTTTTGGGATTCGTCAAATTAAAAAAGGACCTACTTCATGTTGTCAACATCCTTCCCCTTAAGGTGACTACCTCCTCACCAGAGTCGGCGCCAGAGCAGATCTACTGGAGGGGCATTGGGTCATTGGCGGAAAAACTCTTTAGCAACTTCGAACTCAGCGTCAATTATAGTCGATTGTGACAGAACGAGAATATGCTTCACAGCTGGTAGGAGGGGCATCAATGACCGCTAGGGGGGGCACGGCCCTCGAATGCCCCCCCTTAGCGCCGGCACTGCTCCTCACCCTTTGTGCGGCAAGCTGTGATTATACATACCAACACTTTTTGCGTTAGGATGCAACTTCAAATTGATTGTGAATACTGGTTTATCTGGGCTCTTATCAACAGCCATGGGCATTTAGCTGCATTCCTCTTGTGTTTAGCTGCTGGCATAGTCTAACTGCAGTACTCTGTAATACGGCTCAGAGAATAACAAAGCTTTTGAATTGAGGAACAAAAGGTACCTTAAGTAGAAGAAGCCATGTGGGCTGAGTCCACATTAAAGTAATTTAGCTGTGCAATTTATTTTTTTTCTAATCATGAAGTGTTTTGCTTTAAATTCTCGTTTTTATTACAAACTCATTCAATGGAATGCTGTAGAAATGCAGTCTTATTACTAAACCAGTTCACATATCATCAAAACCTGATGGCTCTCAATGAATCTCCTTTTTGTATGAAAACCTGAATTTATCCAACAAGACTGATTGACTTGTCAGTGCATCATCTGGTTTTCTAAAGCCAACAAGAAGCCTCTTCACCAGCCAGGTGTCATTCAAACTTGCATTTTAGCAAACGGTTCTGCTTAGTGAATTAAAAACAATGGTGCATTTTCAATATATTGCATAATTTGCTCTGTATATGTGGTCATATAGCTTATCATCACAAAGGAATTAGCATTACAGGGCATATCTGCGGAGGTCTTCAGGGAATGTGAACTATTACAGAAAATAAGTCTGATGCTGCTAGATACCGATTCACATCATTCTGATTAACCAAAGCACACTTTGCCACTTTGTCTTAATACATTTTAAAGACGGTTATGTTTCCACAAGAATGTTGGAAACCATTTTACTATACAGTATAAGTAGCCTCAGCATTTAAATCATGGCTTGAAATTACCTAATTGTCTGTGTTTTGGATCTGCATAATATTCCTTAGACATTCCTGTTACAGAACATCCACATTTTTGAGCTTTTTGGATCATACCAAATACTTCTCTGACTCCATGGCGCAATAGCTTGTAAATGGTGCTGTTGTATTTTTGGTGGATTTGTTTTATTTCTCTTTTCTCAAATGTTATATTATACTCTTTATGATAAATATTTCCTGAACTGGACCTTTCAAATTGAATCTAGATTGAAGTAGAAGTGAGGCTTTCATGCCCCTCATCAAGATGAAGGGCATGAAAAGAGGATTTTTTTTCAGATTATGAAAGAATTTGACTCTTCATAATGAAGAAAGCTGGCGTTTTGAAATGCCATCCCAACGCTGCAGTTTGTGGGATGCCAACGCAGCCTTCACAGTGTTCAAAACCTACACAGTCAAGTCTTGCTCTCTTACATCTACATGGCACATGCTTGTCCTCATTTGCACATCAGTATCTGTTTGATCAGCCATGCAAGTTAAAAGTAAGAGCCTTGTATTCAGGCCAGGGAGGAAGAGACGTTTCAAGCACTACCAGGCATACATCATTATTCTTTCCCCTTGCTTCTAATTAGTTAATTGAAAGGACATCTGTGTAACATCTACAACACATTAGTGTTTCCCAATGAATTTATTCTTATACTAGCGCCAGAATAACTGCCAAATCAGTTCATTTTAGCACATTTCAAACAATATCTGCAAATTCTGTTTCATCTTGGCCTTTAATTTCATGGAACACGTTTACAATTACCAATAAATTCTCGGGCTCTATCTAGGAATATTAACAAAAAGTTATCTTATTTCGACATGTACTGTAAAAGGATGTGCCACAGCTTCTTTGTTAATGGTGGGAATGCACTGGGGATATTCACAACTAGGCAAGCAATAAAGCAGCTATATCCAAAGAACCTTTTACTTTCTCATCTTACAGCAGGTCATTAAATTCCCTTTCCCCTGCTCTCCTTTTAATACCTCGATGTATTTCATATGGATTTTGTCATGAGCCCCAATCAATAACTCCAAGTGAGATTTGTGTTTGCTGCTAAAGCCAAGCAATAGGTTAGGCTGTGAAAAGAGCAAGTGCTGCAGGACAGCTGTTACATACATTTGGCTTAAAAGCTACCCCTAATCTGGAATCACTAATAATTACATTTTTATATTGTTTGTCAAAATGAAGATATATTACGTATGCACAAAAGGACTGTGTACGTAATGTGAATATATAATTTGCTAAACACAAAAACATGCATCTAATTTCTTTTTTTTTGGTTGCTTTTTTTGCTTTTTCCTATACTGGCAGAAAGATGCTTTGCTAGCTAACAGCCAGAATGTAAGAAAGGGGGAAATGCATTCTGGGATACACTGACACCCCAATTACCTGCTGGCAACTGCAGGGTTAGCTCCTTGTAGTGTCCTTGGGTTTTGACATTTTCCCTTTCAGCTCCCCCTTCAGATTTACCGGGATGAGCGGGGTTGCTGAGCAGGGCACTTTATAAATACATCTCCTCTCGATTACTGTGACCACCGGCCCTGGGCAGCTGAGTGTGGCTGGGATGGCTTCATCCCTTGAGATCCAATGCCGTAGATCAAGGCCCCAAATGGCTGTTCTAACTCTGCTATCAATCTCTGTTATTACCTGCCACTGATGCCGGCGTAGGGACACACACAATGTGCTGCCATCTAATCAGTGTGGTGCCGATCGCTGGATGGTAAACATGAAACAATAGCTCCTGTGTTCCTCGCTACAGGTTGTGTACAGATGTAATGTTATTAGTGATCATTGATAAATGTTTGTCCTGTTTTTCCATTCCACAAAGCATTAATGTCCTTGTACTGCTGCTGTAAAAAAAAAAGCTCCTGCAAATCCATCTTGTCATCACATTTAAGGTCGTGTCCTGAACTATGATGTACTCTATTTTATTTTAAGTACAGTGTTATGTAAGAAAGAACACACACTGAACTGTATTGCGCTGGTGTTACTAAAACAAGTTATGCTGTGTTAACTCATCTACGACAATAAAGCAGTGTTCAGTTGTTATTTAAAAGTTTATGAGCTTAAGATGGGTCTGGCTTGGTGAAAAGACTGATATGATTAGTCCTATAAATTACAGCAATAAGGGAGCATTGTTAAGCATCACATTCAAGCAGTACATTAAGACCATATTTTCATTGCTTAAGTGAGTGAATATATAGGGTTATGTATCCAGAGAGGCCTTTCCGAGATGGTTAGAGTTATGTCTCCCCATAAACTTAAGATACTTACATTTACATTAATAGAAATTCCTGGACCTTACATACCCACATGCTGTAGGTGTTTCCCGTTATTCTCGCTAATTAGACCTCTTGAGTATGAAGCTTGATAAAACTATGCTGGTTGTTTGCTGAGGTCACAACCATATATATATAAATATATATATATGAATGTGTAAGTTGTTCAAAAAGTGCAAAGTTTGCAGTCAAAGTATTAGAAAAGTCAGAACAAAGTCTGTACATTCACCGCACTAACAAGACTAAACAGCCACCAAGTGAAAACCCCTGTGGATTCACTCCACCATGGGCTTGAGATTTCAATACATACACTTTAATTCACAACCTAGCAGGAAGAATAACAATAACATCATTCAAAGGTTGAAATGATTTTAGGGAAAAATGCAAAGTTATTTTTTCAGAAAGTGGTTAAGGGAAACAAGGGACATAGTGGGTTCCTGAACTGATAATTGCTCATGTAAACACAAGTTGAACAACAACTGCACCGATGCATTATTTACTCGGGTAACTCCCAGCAACAGACTGTTAAACACTGGTTAAGTCTGCTTTGGCCTCCAGGCCTTTCACTTTCCTAACTGCAGAAGGTGCAGTCTGTCAGCATATTCAGGCTGTATTTGAACTAAAGGAAAGAAGGCTGAAGATCATGCTTTGAACACAGCAAAAAGTGGGATTTGTTTTCTTTGTTGATTACATTTTATTTTAAATACTTGAGTGATATAGGCCTAAATCACATATGCACCTGGATGCACACATTCTTCCTCACTCCTTAAACCTATACAGCCAATTTGCTTAAACCAGCTGTGGTAAATTACCATATCAGAAAAGCATCTATCTTATAGTTTTACAATATTATAGTCCGAGTCTCCTAAATCATGTGGTAAAACTACAGGTGCATATGAATTTGGGTTATATCAATATGCTTAAAATACCTCACCAATTTAACTTGGTAATCCTACAACATTCAGACTGATCATCTCATAATTAAAACATAAGAAGAAGCCATAGGGTTCGTTAGAGAAGTGTTGTGTTCTTCACTTAAATTGTGCAGCCCAATATGTTTAGTTATTTTCTATAATTTGCAGATTTTTTTTTTTTACCTTCGATTTATTTTGAAACTAAAAGCTTTATTTCTTGAACATGTAGCATATTTTCAACCCAAACAGTGGTTGTGATTCTAGTTCATCGTAATTCTCTTTCAATTCTTCAGGTAACCTATTTTTTCTGTGGGACTGAGGATGCCATGTCATTAACATACAATGCTTCCACACTCCCTATTCACTGAGCCAGTCCAATTTTAAATTTATCTCAGACCTTCACATGGTGAAACCCAAATGTGATCCCAAATTGGCTCCACCTTTTGGATGCAGACGAGGCACCCTGGTGAGATGGCACTGCACCATAAAGCCATGTCATCTTGTAAACGGTGTCAATACATGCCCTTTGCTTTATTTTCCGCTGTACGAGCATAACACATAAGTGCCACCGATTGGTTTTGTGAGCTTCAAGACTTGAGTTTGACATTTTAGCCATTGCCATCTTGGTTTCTTTGGCTGATGCCAATTTAGCAATACTTTTTTAGGCAAACAAAATGTTACATTTTCCGATGATCAAACAAAAACTTTGCCTTGAACGATTCAAAACTTTAACAGCTTAACTTGGACAACGCTGCCGATCGACTTGTCAATCACAATTAAGCCATTAAGAATACTCTGCTTTATTTTCAATTTGACTCAAAATTGACTTAATCCTCAAAATGAATAGCTAGAAAGGAGTCTTGAAACTTGGAATTAAGACCTTAAAGTCTTCAGGAAAATAGATAAGATAGGATAAACTTGAATCGCAGGAAAATTTTGGTTCTAAACCAGCAACAGTAGTAACAATTAAAACACAGGAGAGCACAGGCATGAGTTCACACGACGATTAATAAAAAAATAATGAATGTTAATAAAAGTACACAATAAAATATCAACAATAGAATTAGGTGAAGTTGTTTACATGTATACAAATATGGGTATTTTAATATAAGAAATATATATATATAAATGTCTGTGTGGAAGGGCAAATACAAGTGTATATACTCAGGGTTTGAACTTTTTAAACCAAATTGTTTACTTAGGTTAAAAAAACAAGTGAAAAGTTCAGGCAATCTTCTCATACACTTCTCTACAATCAAACACCTTTTTTGCCACCAGTAGAGCAACCCTCTGCTGGCCATGGGGAAGAATGCAGGTTTTAGGCCCATCCGCATTGACTTGACTTTTCACACCATAAGGTTTTCCCTTGCAATGCGACTCAGGAGGCGTCAGTATTGTTCCCCTGATCTGTTGGTGTAGCAGTTTGGTTCAGAGTGGCTGCAACGACGTCTGTACGGACTCAAAAGGACACATTCCAATTACTTTTAAAGTTATGTCATTAAACTAATATGACAATATTTGTATTTGTTGATCATTTTTTGTGATCATGGTTGTGGATGAATACAAAGTAGATAAATAGAAAAACTACGTCAAGGCCTTACCCTCATGTTGAGGAAATGAGCACATTTGGAGAACATGCAACCTCCCCACAAAAAAATCCTCAGCCAGCAAATTCATACCCATGACCTTCTTACTGCAACGTTACTGCAAATACTGGCTCATTAACGTATCTGAACTAGTTTGACACTTTCTGGAAGACAATTTATTTTAGTAAACTAATCAGATCAATCCGACTATCATCCATCAGTACCCTTGTATACTTGTTGGTGGAAACACAATGACAAATGAAGTGTGCAGTGTGTTTGTAATCCTTAATCTGCATTTAACAGTGATCGTAAAAAAAGTGTTTGCCTCAGGATACAATCTTTACTATACGTCCCAGATTTCAACTATCAATTGTAAATGAAGCACATGATCAGAAGCAACACAGACACAAACTCTGAGTTATTTGATACCAACACAATCACAACAATGCTGCAGTGTAGCCAAAGTTTATAAACAGTTAATTTGCTGAACCCTGTTGCAATTCAGTGTTACCTTGTGCACCTAAGGGCTATTTTAATAGAGCAATTACTCCATCACCTTATGTGCTTGTAATATCTTTAAGCAACAAAGTACCAGTACCTTAAGAAGGTCTCGTAACACAAGTAAAGAGTCCAAAGTTTTTTCATTACCCTTTGCAAAGAAAACCACTATTCAGCGGTAATAGAAAAGAGGCAATTACAACAATTAGAATGAGCCTGGCAGTGATACACTTGATTTTTCTTTAGACCTTCCCTTTGGCAGTTTAGGTCGTTGAGCAGTCTCTCCATTTGTGAATAAAGCAGAACTTTCTTTAGTGCTTTTCACAAAGAAAACCATCATAGATCCTAGAGGAGTATTTCAGAGTTGATAAAGCAGAATGATGGTGAGATTGAACTGAACTTTACTGTAATTGAATGATCATAGTGTTGAGCTTCACCCGTCCATATGTGGGTTTTTCGACAAACTTTGTTTCAAGCAGCTTTTCCTTTACTTAGGAAAGTAATGGCCAAGCCCACTGCACCTTCAGTCAACTCGACTCGGGCATCAGAGTAAAGTTACGGTGATACATGTAAATAAATATAAAACGTTTTTTAATTTCCCGACACCAATAGCTATATGTACAGCCAATTCGGAGAAACAGCAGCTGGAGAGCAGTTCATAGACACTTATTTACAGTTTTCTTATCTAGACATACTGAAACAAACACTACCAATACATTACGATAATCCCAACACAAGTCTGACGTTTTCGTCAAGGCATTACTTGTACGCAAAGAAAATGAAAGTAGAGACACTCTATGTCTTGGTCACTGTGGACCATCACAGTCTGGGCTTAGTGACAACATGATGAGTGTTATTGGTCAGTGTGTGGGATGAGGTTCCTGATCTATGCTTGCTTTCCCATGGGCGGAGAGAAGAATAACAGCCAGAGAGGTTTGTAAACTACAAGCAGAAAGCATCTGTGAGGGCTTTGCTATGAAGCCTGCTTTAAATTAGGGAAGGAATGTGACATTGTGACAGGAAAGGGAAAACACATAGACATATTTATGTTGTAACAGTGAATGCTGTTCATTCTCTTAGGTCCTTGCAAACATCATTGCATCCGCAAGCAAAAGGCAAAGAGCCAGAAAATCTCATCCAGGAGTAACCAAACAGCATTTGAGAGTAGGCCTGTAACTTAGAAAAACACATGGAGTCACAGATGGAGGATAATAATTACTCCCGTTTTCTTTTTTAAAAAGTCTAATGTACATTATGTTGTCGGGATTCTATTTTCAATAAAACACCTCCGTATGGTAATTGAATACACTCTTATAATTGCTTGATCAAGGCATTTAAACACAAAAACAATTAAGGAAAATGACACTAATTAGTTGTACTTTAAAAGCTAAAATGTGTTTTGAGCATTTACTAGAAAGAGTTGATGGACTACACTTAAGAGAGGGAAGAACATTCAGTGTCTCCCACATCATTTGATTGTTAACAGTGGTGTTCAGGAACAATCTGAGTGGAATAACACTTTGTTCATCTGATTTGCCAACACATCACTAGAACGGATGTTATGCTGGATAGCGACTTTTCCAGCATACATGCAGAATACTGCCAGGCGTCAACAATGCTCTCGCTCTAATTGTCAGTGCTTTGAAAAATAACCAAATCACCAAAAACCACTGAGCAGCAGATCATGTTTTATTTATTATTTAATAAGCTGTCACTGAAACTTGCTTGCTGTTTTATTTTTCATTTTGCAACTCAAAATAGTGGCCCTGTTCAAATCACACCACTCAACAGATCACTGAAAGCGTTTGTGTTTGTTCCAATCTGATTGATGCAAAAACAAAGAGGAGGCTCAAGCGGAAGCGACACAGAGAGCAGGACACATTGGGCACATCAGGTGATAAATGCTGGGACCAGGACCTTTTTTGTGTCAAACACTGGCTCGGCTCAGCAGGCCAAAAACAGCAACTCACTGGCTTCATGTCACCTGTTATTTACAACTCTGTAGGAAACCCTGCTTGGAGTGTTTTTTTCTGTGTATTTACTCAATTATTTTATGGGACTGACTAAACTGCTTTATTAAGTTATCCCTTTCAAAACATCCACCAGTGCTTTCACATGATCTATGTCATTACCCCGTGTTGCTTTAGCGAGGCTTTATCTTAGCCTATATCTGAACGGGATCTGTGTGTTGCTTGTGCTGCAGATTCAAGTCATTTTTAACAGAGAAAAACTCTTTCTTTTTTTGCGGTTTATCTTACCCTGGGGATACGTGATGAAAAGTCGTGTGGTGATAGCTGTGTGTATTTTTCTCATGTATTTTTTTCTGAGTGACATGGCATCGTGGAGATAGAATGCCAAGATATTGTGAGGAACCTGAACACAACAATTTATGGATGCTTCTGTTAATAATTATTGAACAGATAAACCACATTATTTGGTTAAAAAGTGAACTGTTAAGTTGGGAATAACTGAGGCACATTTCTTGTTTACCCAATAGGAATAAATGAGGATCAGTCAGTCAGTGGTCAATCTTCGATTAGAAGAAAATGTAACCTTCTCTGACATTTTTCATTAATCTCATATTTCACATCTACCGCAAATAAAGTATTATTGATTTTCCTCGGATGTGCTGAGGCGGCTTTATACTGAATGCTGTGGCTCTGTCCATGCACAGTGCATTGAATTTGACAGAGGCTATATGTGAGCAGCCAGTTAACTAAGTGAGTGAATAAATCTTACGATAAGATATTAGTCATTTTATTGCCAAAAAAGAGAAAAAATGAAATGCATCCAAGTAAAGCGTTATAAACCACTAAGCTTGTTACAGTTCTGACAGCTCACCTTGCGGCTGCCAAAGGCTCCAAATCCATTCAATAAGATGAACAGGAACACTTCCAGTTGTGTGTCTTTCACAGAGAATCCATTAAAAAGTTCCCTCTCCCCTGGTTTACAGTGCAGTCTACTTGTACCCAATAAATCATGCCCCTGTCTTGGGCTTCTGCCTATTGTGTTCTCCCATTAGTACTGAGTCATGTTAACAATGTGCCTAGTATACAGTTATCCTATATTGCACAGGATGATGAAGGCAAACATCAATCAAATACAAATAAAAAATCTAATTAACCTTAGGCTTCAAGCGCTTCAGGAAGAACCAACCATATATTACATCTGGAAAATAAAACGTATATGCTAATAATAAGAAAAGAAACGTTACTCATAAGTATATAACCAGAAGACATTTTCTGGCAAATAATATTTTTCTGCTGACCCATCATCACATAGAGGGGAAATTGTACATTCTGCACCCACCCTAGTGTTTGCAGCAGTGGGCTGCCATATGTACGGCGCCCAGGGAGCAGTTTAGGGAACGGTACCTAGCTCAATGACACCTCCGAAGCCAAGTCCCAGCCACCACCGCACCACATATACTTTGCTTTACAGAATAAATAAGTGATCATAAGGTTAGTTGAAAGCGACCTGTGAGTCCTCATACCTGTGCATGACATTTAAGCCATGAGGAAGTAAAACAACAACAATTTTAGCGCAATTATTTTTTTTATTTCAAAATAAGTTATCCACATGTAATGTTTGTCATCTCCTATATTATTAGACTCACCTATTGTTCTATGTCATTTACATAGGTTCAACAGAAGCTGTTACTGGAAGTCTCGAGGTGTCGCAGTTACTGGAATAAGATATTAATGTTCAAAGGTGGTTTCCAAAGCAACATGATTTTAATTGAAGCAACATGAATTTTAATTTCACCCCTGTATTGCAATCCCAGGGAGTATACTAATTTACAGCGGAGGGAGAAAGACACAAAGTAGATGTGAAGGTAATTGAAGAAGATGCCACCAGGCCAAATCAGAAAATCACAGTCTCCAGCCCCTGCGCTATCCGTCTTACCCGCACGCGAACATACAAACGCATAATACAACAAAGGTACTTGAAACAACCAAAGGCTAAATGTTTTGAGACAATGAAAAGCTTGCAATACTCAGCTCCTATAATTAACAACCAACAAACACACTGAACACTATGATCATTCAAACTGCGACACCTCTCCTCTCGCTGTCTCAGTTTGCTGTCCTGGGTGCAATGTGTTATGTTACCTATTCACTTCTCAGAAAAGACAAGAAAAAAACAGAGCCTCGGTTCTGACATACTAATGAGGACAGTGAATTTTGAAGAATAAGTATCCAATTTCAGAATAACTAGAAATCCGCTATCTCACTGATTACAGAGGCGTCAGTTTGCTGCTTCACTCACTTCCCCCCCGCAGGGCAGAGATTAAATGCGAAATTATTGGGCATCTGTCATATTAAAGAAAGTTGAAATGTCCTTGGGTCTTTTGAGGCAGCGGGAAATGAAATTACAATGACATGACAAAATGGTAGCAGGTGAAGCAGCTGTGGAGTCTGTCAGTGCAGCGATATCAAAAGTATTAAATCAGATGTTTTACAGCCAATTCCTCTCTCTCTCTCTTTTTGTTTCTGCATTTCACTCTTTCTTTTTAGCTTTGCCTCAACTCAAACACACAGTATACTTCTGTCTCCGTCCCGTTGTCTCTCTTTCCATGCCGTGTTAATCCTGTCATAAATCATCCGGTGACAGTGACTGAATTGCTTTTGATTGCGATCTCACCACTTCCTTGTACAATAGTGTTGGTTCCTTGATTTAGCCCTTTTTCGCTCAAACTTTATCAATACTTTTTTTTCAGTAAATGCTGAATAAGGGCCTTTTTAAGGGACCCTGGTTTAAAGTTGTCGTTGATTGTAGAAGGTTTTTAAAAATATATACTTCCAGCTTGGGCTTTCTTTTTGATTTCCTTGCTAATATACTCTGAGCTGTTTGGAGTCTGCTTCGGTCTGATGTGAAGGTAATGTGAATCTGTTGCATGCATGGAGGAACTGCAAGCTGATTAATTATATCTCTAACAGGCTCTACCTTTGGGGGTACTGGAATAGTCTGCTCAGGATGGGCTTGATTTAAGCTCTAGCAGCATTTCACCCATGATGCCAAGAGGAAGGTCAGTGCAAGGGAGGTAGCTGAGGTGGGGAGCAGGAGAATGAGGGACTTAACACCAGGTGATTGATGCAGGTAGTAATTCAACAACAGTCCCTCAAGGACATGGAGCTTGGCCTTAAAGTAAAAGAAAATAAGTAAATGCACATCACCTAATGGGATAGACACATCATGTCGTAAACTTTGAACTGTTGCAGTGAAGCTCTTCGGGAGGAAGATCTATTACCTTTAAATGCAGACAGGTAGTGCCCGGAGGACATTTTGGGCCATGGACAAAAGATCCAATCCATCCAAAACATATTCAAACACAGTCAATGTATTCTAATTTCTTAAAAGACTTAACATGGCAAAGGGAAAATGACAGCCCTGTGCTATGAGTGATGGTCTGATGAGTGTTAGCTTTATTTACAGGCTAATGGGTTCAGACAGCAGCACAGAGGGACCTCCGAGGCAGCTAGCCATATGTGGATATAATTTACATTTGCAGCTAGATTTATTAAACGTGAATGTGCAACTCAGCCTGGAGAGGTGCTGAGCACAAATTCTTAAGTTTGTGAAAGGCATTCAAACAGCCAACACACTGTACTGGTTGTATGGCATCATCCACTTTGTTAGGAGACAAAGTCTGGGTCTGTAATCTGTTTCTTCTGCATTAAGCAGAGATGTGGAACTTTTCTCAGAGAATCCACTAAACTGAGCAGGCTCTCATTGTGTAAAACATTTGATAAGAAATGATTTATTTGTATGTGTAACCTACGAAATTCAAATAGCCTGTGGACCCAACAGATAGCGGCGTTTACACCTGCTAAAGGGAAGCCACTCAAAGATAACTCCTTATTATTCTCCCACACAGAGAAGAACATAGTGTGGGAAGGCAAAGTGCATTGAGTGAAACTTTGTTAAGACACCAGTGCAGAAAAAACATAAATTCCAGTTTGTTTATTTGAACAAATGATTTTCTGTCATTTAAATTACATGTATTGCTGTTTAACAAATGTGTTATTGAAATATACTAACAGTCAACACATTTACTTTTTTCTGAAAGGCATTGTGACATTTTAATTACTTAGCTCACACATCTTTGGAGTTCAGCAACCAATCAATCTCCTACTTCACCTGCCCCAGGGATCTGCTCCATCAGCCCCCCTCCGCCTTCCCCCTGCTCGCTCCTCAGTATGTTTAACAGCAATCAGGCGAAATTAGTCTTTGAAAATTACAAGTATGATTGCAGAATGAAGCGGCATCGACTTGCAATTTTGTGTAATAGATTTCCATCCTGTTTTGTTTTTTTTTCAAAACAGGCACTTGGCAATGATGATTATGCTTAAGGTACCGGATTGTTTTGCAACCATAAAAGATATATACAGTAAAGAGTTTGTGAAGTGTTGACACATTTTAGGTTATATAATGCAAGGACTACAGCATTCCACAGTACATAACTTACTTCCTTGCTAATGTTGTTCCTGGATGAAACAGCATGCCCTGTATTACCTGCTGATTACTTCAAGTGCCAGACTTTTTACACCATTAAGTCCTTTCAGAGGTTTAACGAGAATTTCTCAAGGAAAATGTCACGGGTGATTTGAGTGATTGAAAAAAAGAAATAGTAGATGAACATTTTTTGCTCCGCTGATTTTAAATAGTGAGTATATTTCTCCTGTGTAGCAAACCTTTCTCTATTTTGTAGATATTCTGTAGATAGTGGGTGGATATGTGCCGGAAGAAGACGCTAAACATTGTCTTGATGTTAGTTAAGCTAATAGGCCCTCCGTGGAATTTAAATGACTACAAAATTGCTCTTTGATATAATTCCTCATCCCAACAAAACCCCTATAGAACATAACAGCACATGTGGCACTGCTTCATTATGCTTACTTTTTTGTTTTTGTGAGAAACAACAAAAGCCAACAGTTGTATTTTCGGCAGGACAAAGATCATTAGTTGGGTGATTAGCACTTGTGTATATTGGGGTCATGGGTGACGCAGTATCTCTGCAGAACAATGTCATTAAGATCTTATCGAGGATTAAGCCTGTGCCTCCTGTTCACTGTGAGTTCATTGTCTCACTCACTGCTGTTGCTGCCAAATTCCGGGGAGAAAAAGAGGATGAGTTTTATCATTCCATCATTGTACAATTACAATTTTTGATTTTCACTGCCTCCCACATAAGGGACTCCTTTAAAATAAGAATAAATAATCACGGACGGACACATTGGAGCGCAGTTTCCCTTCAGCTCGAAGTCACTCATCATTCAGTTCAGGCAGAGTTTATAAACCTATCGTATGTTCTCCATAGGAGCTATAGCTTGTGCTGTGAGAGCACCTCAGGGGGGAAACAGCCAGCCTGCCTTTTCACAAACAAAGGGAGTGAGTGGTGAAGCTTCCCCGCTGTCTCCATGTAACTCCAGCTGGTGTGGGAGTCCCTAGAGCAAGGCAGGCCGTTTTCAAGCCATCTCAGGTGAGCTGATAGGTGAAGAGGGCTTGTGAGGGGAGTCAGAGGAGCATCTGGATTTTCAGGCATCTGTTGTCTTTGAGTAAAAACCATCACCGGTGGAGGCATGAATCCATGACAGGTAGTTAAAGGGTGGTGAAGCACGATGTTTGAAATATAACGCTGAGGGAATTTTTTCAAGATCTAGCAGGCCCTATGACTGAGGGAGGAAAGTAATGGAGGAGCTATGATCTGGATGTCTTAAAATTGACTCAAGATTATATCAATCTACTGAACCATTGTGTGTATCAAACTCATTCAGCAGGACTAAAGGTAACATTTTGAAAAGCGTCAGCCTCAAAAGCATGTATTTTATAGCTTTTTATTACAGGCAAGCCACACATGAATTCACAGAAAAAAACACAGCAACAGAGAAATGAGGCAGAAGAGAAGAAAAGGAAAAACAGAGTTGTAATAAATTGTACAACCACAGGTCAGAGCAAACAAACAAACAGGCCAGCCGTATCTCATTGTGACTCCCCAGTCAAGCCACACGTATGAAAAATGAAATACGGATAGGTCATTTTTGTGAACCCCCCTGATGCACCCTAACAAGCAGGTTGAGAACGGTTCTAACCTATTCGCTTCAGTTGAATCATGTACGTTCATGCGGGTCTAATACACAGCGCTACAGATGTGAACGCGGTGATAAGGTGTTGCATTTACTCTAAAAGTAGCTTATTGATGAGACAGTTTTGGCCCTATACCATCCTGCAGGATCAGCGGTACATCTGACAGCAGGTCATGCTGGACGTTATGCGATTCTTCTTACTGTTCGTTTTATGTTTACAACTTGGTCTGGTTGTCTAACCACCAGTCTAAACAAACAACACTAAACAGGAAAGTCGTCAGAAGAACAAATGTGTAAAAGTGCTACTAGAGATGAGAACGACAATGGTTGAAGAAGTGGAGAATAAAGTTGTGAGGGTTTATTGTAGAGGCAGAAACTATAAAAGTTTCCACGCTAATTAACTTTCTTTTCATGACTTTCTTTATCTTAGTTTTTTTAAATGTTCTTTCTTTTTAAAATTATGGGTTGAGCAGTTACCATTACCAGCTTGTAAACACTTGTTGTTGTTTTGTTGTGGAACTACAAAAGCTCAAGTTGCCTTTGAAGTTTTTCTCTCCTGTTTTAATGGCCACTTTAATTTTGCCTATTTATTGGGATGTGAAATGTTGCACTGCAGTCACTCATTAGTTGATTAAAACCAGAACAGAATAGTAGCACCACCAAATGTATTCTGTGCAAGGGAACTGTTTGACAATGGTTAAGGTTATAAACTTAAAGATTTCTCAAATCATAGCGTGTGTGTGTGTGGTTCAGTATATCTGTTCATTCCTTTAACTACTACTGAAGCAAAATTTGTTCAGCAATATTGATTTTCTTGGCAATTTATACATGATGGATTGATTAGGATTTCATACTATAATATACAATGATTAAATAGAACAATTCCTTGGTTAACCTTTTAATTATTTAACACATTTTATATTTTATAATGGTATTGCATGAATATTTGTTAGCAATAATGATAAAATAGAAGAAATGATACTGTAACTGTACTATATACTGTATTTTCTGTTGTATAATATAATATTTAGAAAGAATGCAAAGTGAAAAGCCTTACCTGTTAGTCTGCAGTTATTTTCTGAAATAAAATTGAATATTTCACAACAATTTACATTTTTTGTAAAGGTTATGCTTGTAGAGAACAGATTGTACACAGATGTCTCAGGGGAGTAGAATTTAAATTAACTCAACAGGAACATGCAGATTTTAAGTTCCTCAGCGTGGTTGGCATTATTGTTTTTTCACTGTATGAAAACTCTGACCAGGAATTATGCTACTTGTTCATCACATAGAAGGATGAACATCACAAGGTGTATACCATTAATATTAGAATACAACCTCCAAATATCCTCCAGGCAAATTTGTCAAATGGCGACCCTTCAAATGCTAATTTGACGTACCATTTTGAGTCAGAAAACATATTGGCAGTAGCCCAGCAACTGACATTTTTTTCAAGTGTACAAACAACAAGACAGACGGCCAAAAATAGAAGCATCTTTCTGTCTTTTCTGCACTCAGGCCCATTTTGCCAGAGATCTCTTCGTAGTGTGTCTCATCTCTCTCACTCCCTCGGGGTTACCCGGAAACAATTTGTCAAGCTATTTTTCCATGTCATAGCCTCCGAGAGCTATAATTTGCCCCGGCAGCGGAGCAGCACACTGATCGGCGAGTCGATCCACGTGTTGAGATTTGCTGTTGGCCAGGTCGAGCTGAAATGCTTGTTCATGCTGTTCACTGGGTATTGGGCCTGGAGAAATTGGCCGGTAAATTCTACCCAAAGCTCCAACAACAGACCAGCAGGGCTCTTCAGTGCAAGAACAGCTGTGACAACAACTTACTGCTGATACATTCAGGAAGCTTACTATGTACTATTGCAAAAGAGTCCATTTGCATTAGCATACCCACTGCTGGAATATTAGAAGCCACTCAAATAAATTAGCTTTAATAGCTCATCATTAGATTTGTTTTCCCTCCTTGTTTTATTCAGTGTGTTTCAGATTTTTTTCCTGCTGCTTATTTTTTCTACCTTTTTTTTGCAAAAATCACAATTAATTTGAAGAAATAATCGTATATTAACGTACTCAGTTGAGCCTTTCTGCTGCATTAAGTCTACTGCTAAAATACATTATACAAAGCCACAAGTGAACAGTTTTTAGTATCTCTAAAATCCTTCACTCGCCTAAACCACACTGTTAATTGTATAGCTGAATTCAGTTATAACATCTTAGAGAAAAATAAGTCACAAATAGTCAAAGACAATCTTTACAAAGCCTTCAGCAGATGGAAAATAAACTCTTTAAGTGCACACCTCTCTGCAGTTACAACGCAAAGTAATTGTCAGCCCTCTATTTTATACCTCCTCCACACTTAACAATCCTTTGTTCCCTTAACACCTTTATTTTCTTCTCCCTGAATTAAAAGTGCAGGTTTTTTTTTTTAGATTAATTTAGTTTGAATAAAATATCAAATTAAATAAAACTTTGTTGGAAACGATTTTCCGCACTGACATTTTAACTTCCGTTATGGGTCTTCATAATTCATATTCCCTTTTGAACTGTAAACACTCATTTACATTGAAAATGAATCTTGAAGGATAATGATGATGTGCTAATCTGAAGGCTCATTGAGTTCAGTTACCTCAGTGCAGACAAAGTGAAGTTTCTTTAGATACTGTACTGCAGACAGCTCCTCTTTCCTTTTGTGTGGATGGAACAGAACAACAACCTTCATCTTCTAGCTGCTGTTGAAGCTCCATATCCCCTGAGGGTGCTTCTGTAATTCTGCATTGTGCTTCTCCAGCCACTGCAACACTTCACAAACTTCCCAACATCACATTTTTAGCTTTTCTTTTCTTTAGATAATAGTTGTGCTAATGGAGAAAAAGCAAGCAATTCTGACACTGAGTTTGAATAATGCAGTGGATGTTAGATACATGCACATTTTAAATGACCTCTATGTTTTAAATATGCTATCAAATTGGCATTCATAAACATCTGGACACATTATATATTTTTAAAGAAATATGCAGATGTGTAATGGAAGCTATAACATTACATTTCCCAAAGGCTGATCTCGGAGACCTTGATCCTGCGATTTGTTAAATGGATTATCCTTGCTTTTTTAGTCAACAATTATTTGTACCCTTTTATTTCCAAACAATATCATTTTGCTATGGGAAAAAAAACAACAAAACAGCCAATTTGTACAAATGTAAAAATAACGGTCTTAATTGAATATTCCCCAATATGCATCATGCACCGCGGGTGTTATTACACATGTACACTGACATTTTCAAGCCCTTCTACCCGTCTCCTTACACAAATATGCAACTATATTTGTGGAAGTTAAAAAGTTGAACTTGCCAAAGGCGGGTCCCTGAATGGTAAACAGATATATTGGTCCTGCGAGCTCCTTTATGGATTATGAGCTTTGCTTTATCAGTAGATTGGAGCACCCGGAGCGTAAGAATTTTAATGCAGTTGGGAGTGTATGGGCAGAGAAAGGCATCATAGCTCAGGGCTCGCACCAGATAGATCTGTCAGATTCAGCATGCACACACACTCACACGTACGTACACAAACATACATGCATGTACAAACTGATTTTATAAAGTTAAAAACAAACAAATTAGATTCTTGAAAAACGCCACTCTTTAGTACTGTACTGTTCAACACAGTTATTACGTTTCTAATATGCTCTCACAGATAAGCACTTCTGTCAAACATTATGCTGTAAAGGACTTAAGGCCACAATGGGGGGGTTCTACTCAACTTGGCAGCGGATGTCAGAGACATGGCACAGGTCCATAACGTTCAGTGTATTTGACATGAACATAGGTGGAACCCTGACTCTGCTCTTTTCCGCTGGTCCTGCTTAATATTTCAAATGCAGCAATATCACGTAGTTGGACAGAGGGCAGGCCTGCCAGGAGGGTGCAGGACCCTGAGCTGAGACTTGAGCAATGACTTTCCGCCCCTGAGCTGCCTGCTGCAGTCGCCCAGGCAGCCCGGAGCAGATCGATCACGGCTTTAGCTCCAGCACTTTTACAAATTCCATTGGAAAGAGCTGGGTACTTCCCCTATGCTCACTATTTCCATGATGAAGTGTTTCCAGGCTGCATTTTTCTCCACATTCTTTATTTTGGCATTTTTTAAACGATTATTGAGAACAGAGCCGAACGCCTCTGTCTATGTGTGAGCGCTGAGAAAGGCAATGAAGAATGAATCTGTCTTATAATGGCAATTCAGACGGACATTTTAAAAAGATTTGTGAAACCTTCCACAACCACAGGATCAGAGCACTTTAATAATCTCCCCTGCCCTTGGTTAAAATGTTGTTTCATGCTCTCATTGCTGTTTAATAATACTGTGTTATTGTGTTACTCCCCTCTACTGTTGTTTCTTGTGGTGTACTCTGCCACTTTTGATTGTCTGCCCCCACCTAATTAGTTTCACCTGTCCCTTGTTAGCCCTGCGGTCAGCTGACATCCCACACACCAGTTCCCACTACCCAATTAATCACTTACTTTTTATAATATCCTTTTTCCTTTGTTCTGTGTCAGCTTATGTTGCATTCATGTATGGAGTTTTGGTTTCCTGTTATCCGCCAGCTGTACCTGCCTGCCTCTAAAACTTAATTTTTAAAACATTTAAATGATCTTCCTTTCATCTGCTCATCTCAGTGACTGCATTTTGGTCCTTCCTGTCCATTCTGCTCTTCAAACCGAGACAGAATGAGACATAAAAATGCTATCGGGTACAGATTGTCTGTTCCACAAACAAAACCCCAGAAGGATTTTCTGCTCTAACAGACTCAATGATTGAGATGAGCCATGCAGTTATCTACTGTGTAGTAGGTGGATGTGTACAAACCACAAAATGACTAAAATAGACTCTGGCACATTTCTCTTTAATTGATCGATATTTAACGTACAAGACCAATACTGTTTGTTTAGTTGCTCAGCTTGTAAAGCGGCACATTGTCTCGTCGGGATGCATGGTTATGGGTTGGTTTTGATCTGGGCTTTTTGTGTTTTTAATATGCATTTTATCCCTGCTGTTTGCAAGAGTTTCCTCCTGGTCCAGACAGTCCAAACACGTAAGGATCAGGTGATGTGTGAACTGTAAATTGCCCTTGGTGTAAATGTGTTTGTCCGTCTCCAAGCTCTGTGATACACCAGCAGCCTGTCCAGGGTTTTTAAGAACAACGATAAGCGGATATATGTTATATAATAACAGGATGGACGGGTTAATTATCAGATTATGTTAAAGAAAAGTGTTGTGTAATAGCCCAAACAGCAGTAATAACCTGCTTCTCTTTGCTTTGGCAATTATTTTGTGTAAAAGTTATATAGCAGCTTTATATCACCCTCGAGAATATGTTTCCTCATCCAAGCCAGTAAGCCCTTTTTTTAAGTTGTCGGACATATAGAGGTATAAAAACTGAAGTGGCTTAGTAAAAATGTGATCAAATGTAATGCAGTTAAAGTTGGGTAAATAAAGAATTCAAACATTTCCATACATTTTATTTGCTCTTCATTTATTCAAACTGGAAATCTGTTCATTCGGTATATCTTTTTTTAAAGCTCAGTATATCAGTACGAGTTGACAATTTCATTTTGATTGCAGGGATTCATCTCTTTTCATAGTGTTCATAGTTCATTGCATAGGTTATGTTCTCTCGTATTCAACTTCCTAGGCACGGGGTGGCATAGATAAATGATATAACTATTTTCACAACCCTGAATTATTAGAGTAGTTGTGTTCAGTTTGATCCCAGGATTAAAAGTGGTTGTATTTTCTTTATATATTGCCGATGCACCATGGTACTATGCCCCTGATGGAAAACAAATTGCAACTTGTTCATCTGTGCTCTGAAGTGCATTATGCCTGACTGCTACTCTGGTATAAATTGATGAAGTCCACATAAGACGACTCACAAGAATCCTGATGTGTATTTTTTGCAATTATATGACACCCGGTGAAGATGTATTATTGATTTGACTAGAGTGCTCACAAAGTTTAAGACAGATAGATACACTAACGGAGAACTTTGTTTCCCATCAATCATAAATAAATGCCTCCATTTGTCTCCCAAACTCCCTGTCAACATATGTCCTTGATGATGTCATGGTTGAGACACCATTATGGTTATCAGTATGCTGCACCTTGTATCAAAGTGATAATGACAATTCACACCATGTCTGGTTCGACTAAGATTTTAGTGATATAAATAATTCTCAAGTGTAAAAAATCAAGCGATTATTCACTTGTTTTTGACATTAGCTTACTAGATAGAGCTACAATAAAGGGTATTTTCCACTCTGTGAGCAGCTTTCATGAAATACTTAGTGCTGGGCAACGATTAGAATTTTACATCGCGAGTATGATGTTCTGCATTGTTACGGACAAAATCCAATAGTGAATTCAAAAGTATTGTATTGCGCACTTTCGTTTTAAAAGTACTGCTATATGAAAAAAGATGCAATAACATTTGGTTTGCAAAAACTTTATACAAATGAAGTGCTTTGAAACCGCAGCATTCCCTTTACACAGTTGCAAATAAAACAGTTCTTGTAAATCTCAACTTAAACTATAATTAATATAATCAAATCAAATATAAAACCAAAGCTTTTTGTTATAGAAGATATCAGAGTAAAGAGTCCAGTGATAAGAAAATGCAACTTTGCAGTGGTTACACATAACTGTGGTTCCATCAACTACGCCATCTGGAAGAGATTTGTAATGTCCATTCAAGAGTTTACCCTTTCTCCATGCTTCTGTCCCCGCCAGTTATTGAGCGCTGCAGCAATCTTAGTCCTGCCCCAAAGGCTGTCATTGGTTGAGATGCGTGATGACGCCCATCCTAAGCCAATACTGATCAACATCCCACCCCTCCTGTGACCCATGGTTTGTCTGTATTTGTATGCAGAGCCAGTGAGCAACGGACTTTCAAATTAATAACAATGATAATAATAATTTAAAAACGTTTAATCAATTGTCAGCGTTAATGAATTAATGCATAACGTTAACGTGCTCTACAAATAATGGAACAAGTCTGATAAGGTATATACAGCATTTGTGATACTTTTAGCCATTGAAGTAAAATAAATGCACTTTTTCCCCAAGATGTATGAATGGAAAATGAACAGAAACAGATACTTAGGATAACAGTTTTGTTTTCAGACAGAGGGTTTGCAGGTTGAACGTTAGAGGATAACGGCTTGAAGCGGATGTACAGTACATCTGAATCGTCTCACTGCCATTTTTCATTGTATTGTGTAAGCTATCAATCAAATTCAAATGGAATGTGCATTTAATATCTGTTTTACAGCCTGTGCTTCCCCCCTCTATCTAAACAAAGGCTAAATGTTTCCCAGTGGTCCCAGCATTGTAATGTACTGTACCATAATAACATTGACCCTTGATGCCATTTTGCACAGCTGAAGCCGACTCCCCGCAGCTCCAAATCATTCTGCTTTTGATTTATCGACAAACCTGCTCGCTATGTTGTAAGTTAGATATCATAGGCCACACAGCAGTGCAGTCCAAACCTGCAGCTTTCAAGGTCAAAGGTCAGAAGAGTCTAGAGCTGTCAGATCAATATTTGATTTCCCTGGGGTGGGTTGAGCTCATCCTTTCACACATAATGGACCTGGCCTGGACAAGTGGAGATGTTGTCTTTCTGAGATCAAAACCTTATTTTTAAAGCATCATTTACATTTGATGATGATGAGAAACAAATTAAAATAAAGTATTAATAAAATGATCTGAGGTGCACTCTCTAGTTTTGAGTCAAGCAAATATTGGTCTTCAGTGAGAAACAGTTTTGGTAAAATATAAGTTTTTAATCAGTAAATATGCATTTTTAAATATGTTATAAAAAAAACTACACTTGTTTTCCTTTTCTTCTATCCTTAGTATTCATGGAAGCGTGAGAGTCAACTCTGCTAGCTAGCAAGGGCAGACTCTAAAAGTGTTTTACAACAAGAGCCTTCAAACTACACTATGTCTCAAACATTCACCAGAGGAAAGAAAAACAAAACAGCTACACCCTTGGGCAACATAAACAAGGGTGCAATAAATTATGCACTATTCATGAATTATTTAAAGAAATGCGAATAGTTAGAAAAAAGTAAAGGGAATATTCTGTCTCAGGTAAAGGTCAACATTTCTGTGGCTAACCTAAATTAACCTTTTAAAGTATCTCAAACTATTCGGAGCCTCAGTCCAATCGAGACATTGTGCTGATTGAGTACAATTCAAACACATATGCAGGGAGACACATTTTTCTTGTGTATTCCAAAGAAAATAAAATAAATCAAATGACAAATTAAAACAAATAGCCACCAGTTATGGAGCTGAATTCCATTATAAAATTATATAATTTACACTTAATTGAGGAGATAAATCAAATGATTTTGCTTCTAAGTGAAACAGAATAACAGTCCAAACGAAATTAGGCACAATGGTAATGAAAACAAAAACCTTTTTTCTTCAATTATTGGTCTAACCTTATTTAAATATTGATGCTACTCAAATTAAGGGTTTAATTTCCTCTTTTTTTTTTCATTAGGCAACTTGGGTATGATTTTGGTTCCAGCTACGTGATGGATATGAACTGCACTGCACCTACCTCAGGAATTGTAAAGGGATAGAAGCAAGAGAGTAAGTTGTGTAAAAACTTCAATTGGAGTCTCTCTGTTGGAGGAGTTTTCTGGCCTGGGTTCAAACAGCTCCTTGCTCTATCTTTTCCCCTCTGATTCATCAGCCTGCCTGATTCAACACATTGGTGCAGAAAAGAATTAATCTCTTCAGAAAATACTTAGAATGATAATTACAGGTTGTCACTATTCACCCCGTTCATTGAAGTGACGGGTGTAATTGGTTGGAGGGAATCCAACCGTGTAAAACCTCTTCAGCGTTTGCAGACAGTATAACACACTGAAGTTTACTGTCAGGAGCAGATCGAAGTGCTGAGCCGCCTCGGTCTAACATCTGCAGATTAAACTCCTCACAAAGACACTGACATGTTCAGGCTGAAATGGTTAATGTGATAATAGTGCTACCCTGTTTGAACCTAAAACACCAAAATCAGATTGCATTGCTATAGCCTGCTGAATTACACTGATAAATAGAAAGATCTGTATCGCAATGCTATTATCTGATTTAAAAAAGAGGGTCAATAACCATTCCTAGCAAAGAAAAAAGAAGATGTGGGAAAGAGATAACGGAGAAAAAAAGGGTCCTGGGTTGTATTGAACCCATGGTTGGGTTTTGAGTTGTATTGGCTTGGAGCCTAATTGCTTAGGATCTATGCAAACAAGGCTGAAAAGTGGAACAGATATTGTGCCTCCGAGGTGCTGCTTTCTGCTGCTGTCTTGAATACCCACAAAGCTCCACCACTTAAGTGTTGTACTCTTTTAGGATTTGGTCATGGTTGCTTTATCAAAAGTTACAGAGAAAGATATTTCACAAAGGTTGCTTGGATTGTGGACAAATCCAGAGCCTCTTAAGGCTATGTGTAGGGTTGGAGATGAATGTGAATCTGCCTAAAGTAAAAAAAAAAAGAAGCAAGAAGCTGCTTTGGTTGGGGGCATTTGGTTCGAGGTACCTAGACGATAAAATGCTATGAAGGATGGTTTAACACATCTATGAGTTCCGAGGCTTATCAGAGGCACATTGTCTTAGGATTCTGCAGAGTGAGCATGGCTTTAATGGTTTGACCCTCTGTCAAGTAATTTACCCAGAGTGTATAATGAATATTTTAGTTTGAAGTCATCCTTTTTTTTTTTGTCTTTTGCCTTTTCCAAACTCTGGTGTCATTTAAATGAATGCGGGTAAAATATTTGGGTTTGGCTATTAAACAAATGAACTGCAAAGGCTGATATCTAGGACAATTAAATATTAGTATTTTAAGAGGATCTTTCTTCTGATTCATTTCAGCAAAGCACATTTTTGAAGCCAATTTAGTGTGTGTGTGTGTGTGTGTGTGTGTGTGTGTGTGTGTGTGTGTGTGTGTGTGTGTGTGTGTGTGTGTGTGTGTGTGTGTGTGTGTGTGTGTGTGATACACTTGTGTCGGTGCATGTCAACAGAGTGAAAAGTTTTTCCATTACGGGTTTAAGGTGAGCAGAGGTTGCAATACCAGGGCGCTGCATTAACTGAAACATTGCCATTATAACCACATCAATGGAACTATATCATTTATCTGTCAACGCTCCAAAAACCCAGCAGAGTGAGACGCTGTTGCTACGGTTTATATACACCTTGACAACTCCATAACAACAACTGTCAGCAGGGATGATGCTGCATGCACTATTGCGGAAAAAAAACAACCTAACATTTGAAAGCAATGTCGCTCAATGTCAAGCTGTCCTCTTGTCCACAGTGTCTCCGTGTCGAAATGATTGGTCAAGTAGCTGCTCTGTTTTATATTGCTTCATGAAAGGGTACTCGGCGTTTGCCCCTTGAGTGATGGCTGCTCGTTCTTCTTCCGCTCTCCTTGTCCTTCAGAGCAGTGGGCCTCTTAGGCGGTCTCTCTCAGAAGCTGTGAGAGATACGTGGCGACTGATTACCCAGCAGGCACATTCAGATGGTGCCCTGTGGCCTGTAGTGATGGAGCAGCCAATCTCGTCCTCTGGTGATCCCTATGTTTGCGCCGAGCTGCAACAGTTGTTGTTTCTAGACTTGAAAACACCACTCTGAGAACGGATGGATTTTGGAGTGTGTAGGATGCTTGATGTCAATAGCCTTCAATGTGAATTGCCCCCCATCTAGACAGTGTGCTATTGACTGGGGGAATGTGCCATTTTGTGTGTTCTACTGGGTGATTGTGAGGAAAGACAGTCAATAATGTTTTAATTATAGTGTATGCATGCTTGATTCTATTTTTTTTTGTCATGCAGGCTCAATGTACATCATTCACAAAACATCCAGTATTTTTAGAAATGTTAGTACATTTCTAATTATTTTTTATAGCATGTTGCACCAGTATATGAGTACGCGGTCTAAATACTACAGGGACTTATTGATTCCAGGCAGACACATTTATCATTGGTATTCATGCCTAAGATATTGATGAAGTTTTCCCTCCACTGCAGAGGTGATTTGCATTTAAAATCTCATTTTTATGAAGGTCAGGATAATTTATTTTTAGAAAGATAGACACTCTTAACGTATTTGTGTAATGGAATATGAATCACTTCACACCTGAGAAATGAATAGATGCAGTGGTGACATTTCCAAGATCTGCCTTTGTGGTAATAGCGTACTTTAGAATTGATAAATAGCCCATACTTTTAATGGAGTCAAAATAAGCTCGCAAACAACTTGAGCTTCATTAACTATTTTCACATTTTAATTGTCACATATGGTTTCTAATTGATTCATGATTTAGTGCCACTCTCTTTTTTTGCTAAGGCAGCTATGGAAGATGATTGTGTCTTATGGCGCATTAAGACGTATAACATTGCCTGTGTAATATTAAAAAAATAATTGCAATGACTTGTTATATAATATGCCACATTGAATATCCTCACTGCTTAAAGCAACAGTTAACATTTCATATAATTAGATCACAGACTTTAATTCACTGCGTTTGGCAAGTTTATAAAAAACAACCTGTTATCGCAGCATGACTTTCCTGTAGAGAAAAATGAAACACTGCCAAAATAAATAAAAACGAGTCATGAATTTCACTTTATATTCCCCCTGCGAGTGAGTCAGTCCCGGCTCTAAGATAACAGAGGATTACTCCCTGCACATAACTAATATGGAGCTCTGAAGCGTCATGATGCTGTTGAACCCTCCCGCACTTTGACCCGTCTGTTCACCGTGCTTCATGATTTGGGTTGAAACAGCAAACTGACAAGCAGGGAATTTGTTGGACTCGTAATCAAAATAAAGACGTATAAGGTCATTTTAACAATTTCCATGGATCCTGGTGCTGATAGCACAGATCTGATAGCATCTTTTGTTTTCATCATGAAGAAAAGTCTTATTTCACGGCCTTCCCCAATGCACCAATATACAATCCATTCATCAGGAAAAAGAACAGAGCCATGGAGCGGATATTAGACATATGAAGTAGAGGAAATAAAACAATAACACTGTCACTTTTACGGGGCAGTGGGCTGGACCTCATCAAAGGAAGATCAAGTGATGAAGAGAACAAGTCATCATTGTAGAGCATTGAGAGTAAATCAAAAAGCTGCCACAGTGAATGATCTTGTCTGACGGAGCTGATGAAATTAATTTATACAGTTTATTCAGTCAACGTTCTGCTCTTCTGTGTGGTACCTTTTTTTAAAGTTCTCTTCAGAAAGTGGATGAATTGCTCTTGACTGTTTTTTTAAATACATTAAAATGCTAATACATAGCAACACAGATGAACAAAGCAACATTAATATGAAGGACATGCAGTAATACAATTATCATTTTATATGGAAACATATATGTAATGCTTCTGCATTAGAGCCAGACAATTACATTGCTACAGACAGCATAATCTGTTGGCCAATGAAATTAAATGGGATTGTAGTGGATTATGCAGAAAATAAAGGAGGGAGTAAAATGCATTATGTGCAGATTACAGTAAACCCCATAATCAGTTTGTCCTAAATGGGCTTTGTTCTTTGCGAAGCACAATCCATCTGTCCCTCTGGGACATTGTTTCTGTGATGCCATCTCCAGCTGTTAGTGTTTAGGCAAATCTCACACTATGTAATTTCATTTCACCAGCACAAAAATCATCTGTGTTCATCCACAGGTATCCTCGTGCAAACACAATCCTCAGAGCCTTTTAGCTTGTGGTTTACTGTTCAGACCTGGAAGAAACATACCTTGATTTGTGCTGTAGGCTTAACCTCTCATGAAGACACTTCACATTCCTGTTACCATGAGGGAGTGAGCATGTGTGCCAGTGGCTGTACGTCCCATAAATCAGAAGATTCAAGATATGATCAGACCACTTGTAAAGATACCAATGTTACAAGTCATCAACCAGTACTTTGGAAAATATGTTGCTCTCATGATGTATTTTTTGTGTTGATTTGATGTTTTTCAAAAGTCTGCAGTACGACATTTTTTCACTTGAGAACAGTGCATGGCTTCTAACTCTTGGCTAACTAAATCTATAAATGAGTTCTAGTTGGAATAAACCAATATTAAAAAACACTTAAGAGACCTAATGAGCTCTTTACTGTTAAAAGCCTCTTAAAAAGTGAACGCATCAATTGGCTATTGATTATTTCTGATTCCTCTACAGACATTCCCTCTTATCTTTACTAATGTGATTCATTTATTCAGAAATTGAAAATCTGAATGTAAATGAGCCCTTGCCATGGATGCACATTTAACATGTAGTAACCTTTATGCTCGCCTTTCTAATCAACTGAATTTCTCCCTGAGCCATATTTAGCTGTTCTCATTCTCTCTCACATCAGCCCCCTCAGTTTTTCTTCCTTCACTCAAAAGATTGCTGTGGGCAAAGTGAATTTCCACTATATAACAGCCCATGTGGATTGCAGTGTTGACAAGAGAATATAACAAGTTTTAACTGAGACTTTAGTTCCTACATTAAGCTAAATCTGTCCTCTAGAAAGTAAGATCAAGCACAGAATCAGTGTAAGTCTGGATAAATATCTGGAGCAAATTCCATGGTGAAATGTCATTATATCCTTGATAGTCGTGGGAAAGATAAGCCCAGCAGTGTAAATGATCCATTGTCCTATTTATCATGGCTCACATCATCTTTTATCATATCGAGTACATTTCCCTTCTGGCTCCAACCTGACTAGTTCTTAAAAAGGACAAATAAAAACCCTACTTGGTGCTTTGAGTTACTCACTGATATTTATTACTTGATTAGATTAATAAGCCACCTTTACTCTGTGTTCAGATCCTGTGGATGAAGAAAATCTATTCTCAGACTGAGAAAATAACATGTTTTCACCTCCATCCCAGTATAGCTTCTCCCTGACAGGTTCGATCGTGTCTTCTCACTCTGGTTATTTATAGCACACTGAGAATTTGGTCCCAAAAAGGTGTTAAATGTCTATATAATGATAATTTACTCAAGTGTGTCTCATAAACTTTTATAGTGTTGGCATGTGCTACTTCCTATGCCAACATTTCTATTATCTGCTGATATGGCTATGCTATTAATAGGGACTTTGATTTTAATTCACAAAAAATGAAAAAAGGTTTCTTCTGAGCTGCTAGGGTCGGTATAAAATATAAAACAGTGTACAATAAATGCCCTTCAGTAAATCTATTGAATACAACATGAAAACCATCAGTCTTATTATACCATCCTCATGCACTTTTAATACACTTGCAATTCCCATCACACTTTAGTGCAAATAAAGAGAAGGAGCTTGTCTCCAATCTGTGTCCTAATAATAAAGCAAAGTGTAATTTAGGACTACGTTTTGTGATAGCAGGTGCTAGACACACTCCTTGCACACCAGACGTGTAATATTGAACTTGGGTAAAAATTGCAAACAGCTGTGTTTGCTAGGATCATCTTATAACTAATATAATCTTTGCATATACACATTATGCTCCCTGTCTGCTCAGTTGCACCCATGAATACTTGTTACATGCTTAATTATTTGTTGTGGCCATTATGACTTTGATAGTGCTGGTTTATTGCTCAGTTTTGAGAGGCAGGTGTATTTTAGCTCTGTTGCAACTGTAGAGCGACATGGCGCTCAAGTACTCTTCATTGAACCAATACATGTAAAATGGCTATTCCTATATGAATTAAATGTACATGTAAAAAAAGGCATTTCAACATTTTTTAAAAGGAAGATGGGTAAGAAAAAGTCAGTGAACACGTTTGTCTACCGCATAGATCCTCATAAAGCACTGGTTAATTTGAATAATGAGAGCGTTAATATGCAGGAATGAGCCTGATCTCCCACTGCACTGTATGCAGACAACAGCTCTCTGTAGAGAAACGCCATTAGCAGTTGGCTGCTTTTCAGCGAGGTTGTAGGTTCAAGGAGATGCAGGGCAGAGCCAACAGGCTGATGGGTAATCTAACATGACAATATTATCGCGTAGGAGGGCACAGTTGGCACTTTCCCCTGCCATCTCCGCTCCACTCAACTCCGCTCCATTACGGCACACAAAACAACACAAAGATTGCTCTCTTTGTGAATGATCCCATCAAGAAAGCATAGATGGAGAGAAGCACAGAAGAGTCAGGGGCATTGTGAAGAAAGGCTAAGGAAGACAGCAAAGAAAGTGCGACAGTGAGGTTTACAGAGAAGAAACATTGTTTTCGTGGACTAATGGACACTAATGCATTTGTTCCGTTCTATATTACTTTTAACACGGCTTTTAAACTTGTTTTTATTCAGCACTCTAACTTACGAACCACTCACTTTACCGTTAGGTTATTTATTGTATTCTGCCGACTTCAGTACACACAACTTTAACATAATGCACAATGCATGCATGTACTATCAGTTTTAGTGGGATTAAAAACCTCTTTGTCTTTCGCAATCTTAACTGGTAGATTCTTTAAAACAAAAACCATAATGTTTGCAGTTGCTGTCTGTTCTTGTGTAAAGGAATACTTTGTAGCTTTAAGACCTGAAGAAACTATTATTTTCCACATTGTTGTCCTGCATTATTTACGCGCCCTCGTACTGTATTTTTCAACAAGTAAAAAATTGAATTAATGTAAGAAAAAAAATACTGCTTTACATCAGGAGCTTAGACCACCCGAGAGGTTGTTCAAAAAGTCTTCGTATCACAAGAGCAGGGGCCAAGGCTATTATGTTAATTTCAATTTGGGATTTTACCCAAAACCAACGGACAATTTACTGCCCTGTTCAAGTCGCTTTCTTATGCATGTTATATGAATGGCATGGCGAGAATACTAAGAGGGATCTTCAATATTATAAAAGCAGAAAACTTGTCTTCTGTTGAGATTAATGCAAAGATATCTCGAGAGTAAAATCATTCATTTAAATAACCTTGCTTAAAATAGTGGAGAGCTTCATTAATCTTCATGTCATTCCCAAGGAAAAATGAGAGAAGTAATTAGAGCTAATAGGAATTTCATTTCCCCCCCATTTTGTGGAGTTATTATTCACTATCTGTGAAAGAATGTATTGCTGGATTGCATTAAAAATGGTTAGTGTCTGAGTGGAGTATTTGATAGAATGAGCTTCGTATTGATTTTCTTACAAGATTTTGAACCTTATATGGAGACTTTAGCCCTTTGACTGCCAACAAGTACAGTACAAGACATGCCTAATGAATGCTGATGACATCCAATGTGAACATTATGGATAAATCAACTAAAACATGATGGTTGATAAGGAGATCTTTTTCAAGGTTAAAGATAGAATATCAATTTAGATCACACTAAACAATAAAAAGACTTCAATTATTAATATCTAGATTATCAACATGCATATATATATTTAGTTTCTCATATTAATACATTTCATATGTGTAACTTTCCTCAGAATAATTTGCTTTATAGGTCATCATAACCTTTAGACACTCAATGACTGTACGGTATACATGACCTTTTTATACGTCTGGTTGTTGAACAAACTCACTGGTAGAAAAGCACTTTTTAATCAGAATCAGAAATCCTTTATTGGTCCCAAAGCTCGGAAATGTACATTGTTACAGCAAAGGTGGCATAGTGGCAAAAGCGGCATAGTAGGTAAAAAAAAAAGGCATGCAATATTACAGAATAAGCTAACATACAGAGGTGGGAGAAGTACTTGAGTAAAAGTAAAAGAGTGTAGGAATACTCTGTTACATGTTAAAGTCCTGTAAGTAAAGGTCCAAAAGCATTAGCATCAAAATATACTACAAGTAACACAAGTAGAAATACTCATTATGCAGATATCTATTTACTTTATGACTATTTACCTCTGAATTGTAGTGGAGTAGAAGTACAAAGTAGCAGAACATTTAAATACTCAAGTAAAGTAACTCCAAATAGTACTGAAGTACAGTGTTTGAGTAAATCTACTAAGTTACTTCCCACCTCTGCTAACGTAATAATATAATGATGGAGGCAGTTATGTTTTGAATAGTTGATCCTCTTTGACAATGTGATCCCCCGGCTGAGCAGCTACACCAGAGACGCCCCTGAGCAGCAAACTTAACCTGCAGCTTCTGAAGTGGAGCTGCTCAGCTCCATCTGCAAAACACCTGCAGTTACAGCATGTTGGGCTGCTTCCAGGTGTCACTGAACATCACTGTGTGCATGTTAAATCACACTCTGCTGTAACCAATGGGCTTTCTTTAAATACTGCTTTGTTCCCAGTTGACAAGCATTTTGACTTATTAAGGGACATTAAAGTGGTTGCATGACCTATAATTATAAAGCATTAGAATAATGACGGTGCATGTATTACTTTTTATTAACATCATTTTGAAAGTGCACTGATACTGAATATATGACTTTTATGAAATAGGCAGAAGAAGACGCGACACTTTTACTGCACTAACACTTCACTCTAAAACTCTGCAATCCAGCTAATAACATCAGATTAATGTAGAGGATTATTTTTATTGATTACTGAAAAATATGCCGGGGCGGATCCTGTTGAATCATGGACAGCATTATGGATTATTGTCGTGAAAATGTCATTTAAACAATCTTTTTTTAAAACACTTTTGTTGGTGTCAAATGCCAAAATATCAAGATACACATACTGTATGTTTATTCCCTGCAAATAAACAATAGCACTTTTTTTTTTAAATCACAATTCTGCATTGGAGATTGACAGATTACCAGGATTAAAAAGCTGCGGGCCTCGGCACCATTTTTTGTAACAACCTTTGTTTTAAAGTAGTTCTCGTTGCAAAGAGAATTCCTCTTTTACAAAACTGAATGCTGGTACATTCTGAGGGAGCACAAATAAAATAGCTGACATCTTAAATGTGTTGTATATGATGCCTTAATTATGCACTAGTTATTATACACACTTATTATAACAAACCTGTTGCAAAGATGTGGTTGGTAAGATTCATAAAACATAAGGATTATTCAGGAGGCACTGTATGCTAATTTTAGCTTATTACAGTAAAGATCCAAACAAATCAAGGCTTTTGTTTTACACACGACTGTTCTAAAAAATAAACCAGGTTTCACACAGTCAAAGAGACACTTCTGGTACGACTGAGAATCAAACACTTTTAATTGGACTAAGAGAAATTTGCAAATTACACATTTTTATGAAATTAATTAATTTTTATAATTAAAAAGGATCGTTCACCTTAAATATGAGGACGTTTTGTCACTGAGGACACATAATAGATATAAGTACATAACCTTCGAAATACAAAAGGAAAAACAGGTATTTGGATGCATTCCACATGCTGAGTCACACTCTGACCTTCTTGTCTGTTTACATGGATTTGCTGGAAAACGTGATCTTGTTATGCACTCGGGACAACGGGAGGATTATGAGCAGCGGGCCATTTCTCGTATGAATTGGTTAAAATCACATTTTGTAACATGCAACTCCCAAAGCACCAAAGTATAGGCGGGGGGGGCAGTGAACATCCATCACCAGAATCGAAAAGATGATTTACTGAGGCTTCATAGGGCCTCAAGGAATTCTACTAGTGATAAATTAACTGGTAAAATATCATCTCTACATCCCCCAGGACTCCACACTAAATGCCCTTATTCCATAAGGTCCTGTATTGTTTTTCTTTTTAAGGCTTTTTATGAGAAAACAATACAGCTATTCCAGTCCCACCAGAAATCACATCAAATAACCGTTCTTCAAGCTTTGATTCTCGATCATCAAATGACATCATGCTACCTTTTTATTTATAGACAAAATAGGCGTGTGGGTGTCATATATATACTTCAGTTCTTATGGCGCAGGATTATCGACCATTAGAACACAAATGCAACTGCAGCTATTCATTAAATACCACATTTCATCACATACTGAAGCTCTGAAAATAAGGCATCTAGCTGTGGAAACATGATTTTCTATTCTTTATCCACTGGTGAAAGAACATGAGCAATTTCGGGGCTGGTTGGCCTGGAATGCACGTTTAGCCTGAGGGGGTTGAGTAATGGTGTTGTAGTAGTAGTAGTACATCTACGGTAAGTAAGTCCTCTGAATGAGTGTGAGGGTTGATGTGGGTGGGGTCAGACACCGCTGATATAACATACAAATACAATCTCAAACATAACTAATGTTGTGTGATCAATCTTAGTCTTAATGTGTGTAAATGCAGCTTGAATGCTGTCAGGTTTAACTGTTGTTGTTGTTGTTGCTGCTGCACTGGTCCTGCACTACACAGCTTGCATCATGTGATGCTCATTGCATGCCATCATGATCTGACATTGCATATCAAAAGGAGGGTAGGAGTTCCATGGGGATTATGCAAGAGCAGAATATTGAAAAAAGAGACGCACAATGTTTGGATTTTGGATTATCACTGAGGTGCTTATACTGATATCATTCAGCGCTCGGATCACAAATGTTCTGTCCCACTGTAACAGTATTTCTCGCTAACCTTAAATGTGCATAAGCTTTTTTGAGCTGTCCCTGCATCTGTTTAGCTGCACTGAGGAATTGTTCCCTGTCACCACATCTAAGCCACTTTGCTCACCTCAGCATGGAGGGAGAGAGAGAGGCACATCACCGCTCCTAGGAATTTCAACCAAAAAGAGATTAGAGGCCGCATTCGACTACAATGGATAGAGGTTTACAGGGAAAGGCTTACTTCAGAACCCAAAGCAACACAGTAAGAAGTGTCCAAACACTGAATATCCTTTCCAAAAGTGTCAGAATATTAAGCAAATACTTGCATCTGTAAAATGATATTAACTGGGTTATTATTAGGATTTATAACTATGCAGCAACTCCACTCAGACCAACACACCACTGGAGACTTCACTTCTTTTAGATTTTCTTTATATGACAGTGACTGTCTTGCATGGGCATTAGGATTCATCCCTTTCATGCCTGTAGTTACACAACTGTTTCAAGTAAACACGACCACACTCGCCTGGGAAAGCTCAAACAATATCTTGCGTTAATGAGTGGTGCATTTTTGTATCTGTGTGTGTGTGTGTGTGTGTGTGTGTGTGGTGCGTTGTGTGTGTGTTTGTGAGTATAAGCCACTCCAGACAGCTCCACAGTTGATGGGATTCTTTTCAGCGGGCTCAGCAATATGTTGATGCATTTTTTTTTTTCTTATACCCTCTTTTCCCTACTCTGTTCCCTCAGCTACATATTGAGTTTGTATTCTATGGCTGATTCAGGGGTGCTTGAAATGCATGGTCCTGCAGCGCTATGATCCACACTGAGGGGAAATCTACATCGGGGTTCATTCGAGGGCAGACGGCATTCAGCACTTAAGAGCTCTGATGTGGGCCATGAGCAGCCGTTGTTTTCATTATGGGTCAAAAGCCTCCTGACAATATTGGAGTACAGCAAAGGACACATAAAACAATAGCATCAATAGGGTAGTTCTTTGTTGTGTGATTGCGAGGCAGCAAAATGACCAAAAGTATTGAGGGACTTCATTATGAAACTTGAAATTGGATCTGTCTGGCTGCTTGACCGTTTGACTTTCTTCCCATTTTCAGAATGTCCCAGACAGTGTCGACAGGATGAGTGGGCTTTATGTCTCCACCATGTTCTTGTTACTGCAGATGCTTTTAGAAACAGATACCATAAAAATGAACACAACCTCTGCTATGGAGGTTATGTCTTGCTCCTGTTTGTCTGACTTTTTGATAGTAATGACATCTCAAAAAATACTAATAATAATATATTTTTGTAAAGGTAGTACCTGCATTGTATATCACCTCCTCCTCTCTGTGAATGTAAGACACTGAAAAGGGGAAGACATTCAATACTAGTTTCAAAGTTACCCTGGATAGTATTGTAAGTCAAATTAGATTTGCCTCATACTCTCTTTGTAGTCAAACAAATTAATAAACTTTTGCTTGTAGGCTGATAAATCTATTCAAGTTCGTTTTACCTCATCTCATTTTTGTCGAGGCCAACCATTTTGAAATCCGCTGCTCCTATCAAAAATGTATCTTAAGCATTTTTAATAGATCTCCTGCTTAGTTTATAAAATGAAATCTTAGTGCATAATTTAGAAAGCATTTGATTCCTCAGACTAAATATTGAGCTGTAATTATTTCGAATGAAATGTGAAGAATTTGTCCAAGAAACATTGAAGAGGTTTTGAAATAAGTCCAGATCTTTAGATGCATTTACTTCTTTTCCAAGACACTGTGGGAATGGCATTTGTTCCCTCTATGATAAATGGCTTGCTGTACAAAGAGGAAACAAAAGAATTCCCTTTGTACAGTAAGCACACAAGATGCTATCATTTCATTTGCAGTGCATATATTATTCACGCTACGCTGTGAAATCTAGGACAAATGCAAAACGTTTCCTTCTTTTGGAAAGTAGCTCCAAGTTGTATTAGTTTCTGTCTCAGACGCATGACAGAAAAAGCTTTATTTCAGTGACTTAGACATAGCTGTGTACGATAACTAAATATAGATATTGTTTCCTCAACATTTGGGATGGCTATTGCCCAGCCCCAACCAACCATTACCAGCTCCTAGGGGTCAACATTGCCAACTTTGTTTGTTAGAGCAACACAATGAACCTGCTTTGCTACAGTGTTGAACAAGTGTTCTTCCTCTGGGCCACTGGAAAAGAAAGAGTGAAAATGGTCTGTTTAAAAAAATAGGCCAAAAAAAAAATACTGTCACTTTCAGGTTGTCATTTGTAGCTATACCCATGTGATATCTGATCATGTTTAACGAAGCATGGTTTCAGGCATCTGGACCACTGTGTTTCATACAGTAGTTGTGAGAAACCATTGTTCCTATGTTCTAATTAACTGTATCACAGCTATGCCAAAAATAAACTCAAGGACTGATTTGTTTTAGGCATGCTGAAACGGGGAGGGGGGGGAGATCTTCAGATAGAACACCCAAGTCTGTGGGGAGAGAGACCCTGAAAACCCGCATAAATTACTCAAGTATATTGTACACAGAAATCTCTCATTTCTCTGTGTAACGTGACCTAATTTCATATACCTGAGGGATCCGGCTACATCTTTTACTCCCCCTCGGTATGAATTTCTAACACTCATGCTAAAGAAAATTGCATTGCAGAAGGGCACAGAAAAGGGAGAACAGGCGCTCTGACGTCATAAGGTAAAATGAAAGTCATTACGGGTTCAGACTTTGGTATTTAAAACTGCACTACATGTATATCCTCGCCATTAATTAGCCTCATTGTCAATGTTTTGGTTCAGTTTTAAAACTTGCCCCAAAGGTGAATCAAGCCAAAAAATCCGTGATGAACTTGCTCATGCTAACTGATTAGCAACAAATGACAGACAAAATAAGCATCTAGCTGGTGAACATAGTGGAGCATTTAGCTGCTGACAGGCAAGACACTGACTTGGTTGAGACCAAAAACCGGGCTAACAGAGTTTAGACATTGGACATACATTTCGATATACATGTTCCAGGTGGTTCATTCACATTTGTCTCCCTATGAATGCAAATGTAGCTCTCTCTTACGAAAACATAAATAAACAATTTGCTAACACGTTTCCCATAACAAGTTTATAAGGTATTAACATGCTAATGTTGTGTTTCAGCCCCCAAGTGGCAAAACAATGGAGTGGATACAAGTGTAAATGAAAACACATTTTTTCATTTTGAAGTCGTAACCCTTTTTGTAAGGTTCTAAAAGTGCTAGGCCCAGAGAGCGCAGGCAAGATGCGACAAGATCAATAGTGCATAATGGGAACCTCAGTGTTTTAGCAGAACAATTGACGCTCAGAGAGCAGGGATAGTTCCACTTAACGTGCGCCTAACAATCCCACAACTTCAAACCAGACAGAAGGAGGATGGATGAACTGAGAGCTTGATATGCAAACAGGCATGGCAGGGCAACAGCGAGCAATAAACATGCTAATTTAGAAGAGTGTAACAGTCACTTATCAGGAGCCAGAAAAAGTCACATCAAAAATGGCTTATAGCATTCTCAACACCTCTGCGACAAATGGAGGCAGGAGTTTGCAGTCACAGTCGGCATTAAGGCATGAGGTTGAGTGGTACAGCCGCAGTTTATTTTCTGCCTTCCACCCACAACTTATAAAATATTAAAGGGCTATTTTGATTAAAATAACATAATCATCACTCCAGGCATTTACATATAAAGTGTATGCTTTCAATGGAATAATGCCTCTGCTCAAGGACAGGATAATATTGTTTACGGAAAACGTCTAGAGCTTTTTATTTCTCCAGGCCCCGGCTGCTGTCTGTGTGCTTGTGACTCATTAGAATATAGTCATTTTCACTTAAAGAATAAAGCAAATTTGAAATACAATATACATGTATATAAACAGTATAATAGTTCCTGGTTTTATTTTTCAGCTTTGGTCTTATTTGAGAATTTCACATCACTTTAATATATTAAGGGAACAAATAAGAGTTAGAAGTTCAACTTTCTTTGTTCTAGTTGCTCAGTAATAGCAATAACAGAGAGTGGGAATGTGGTTTGGAGTTTCTTAGGGGCATACCAATTGAGTGATGACCTAAAGGGAAGCTTTTATGCCTATATTTTCATTACAATGTCCTTTTACTATCTTGCTATGTTATGTGTAGGGAAAGTCATTATTCAAATCTGAACAAATTATGGCAAACACAAATTGTTTCCCTTTATGATAAATATCAGTGTTGATGGTGATAGTGTTTTACAAGAAGACAATGTCCCTTTTCACCTGATGATTTGAAAAACATGGACATAAATGCTACAGAGTCTCATCAACAAGCAGGAATAATGTAAGATGAATTGCACCCGATTCTGGAAAGGCATTGGAGATGATGGAGCACGATCGCTCATTATCACTTTGTCTGTTGTTGCTACCTTTTGGTGTTGCCCTTGAAGAAATGAATGGTCCCATACTACAAGATGCAGAAAATCATGCTATATATTTATTTTTTGACAGCATTGTCAATCTACCTCTCTTAAAGATGAGAGGTAGATTAAAGATGTGCTGAATTTCCAATTCTGTGAGTTCTGACTCAGAAAATCAATGAGCAATCTACTTGTCTTTAATTTGAATTTAAGAGTTTGAGAACAGACTTTTGTCAATGCTGTGACTGCTGTGCATTTTCATATCTGTTGCATTTAAAAGTTCAGTTTTTTTCTTTCCTCAAAATGACTCAAATCATGCATTTACAGCTACAATTTCAAGTTCATAGCGTTTAATTACCATCTGTCATTGTTAATTGACTGGTTGCCATGCACTGCTGGGATATTATTGAATATATTTTAATACAAGGCTGAGGTGTGTTTATGTACTTTGGCTATACGGTACAGGACATACAAAAATATTTTCCTGTAGGACACATTTGCAGAATACTGCAGATGTATCAATGCAATACTTCCTTTTAGCTATCGGACACTACCCATTAATTCAACCACTAGAGCATGTATACAATACATATGGCAGAACCTCACTGTTCATAAGTCATTGCACACATTTCTTGTTTTCTTTCTTCTTTTTATAATGTTGATAAATTTGACTTTCAGACAAATGAGGTCTTTCTTGTTCTGTCTACGGGAAAATCCCTCTTGCTTATGACTTTTTTTGGGTATTGATATTAGCTTTGCTTTCTACCTCTGTGTCATCGCAGCCCCCTATCTCCATGCCCATCTGTCCATCTTTCATCATCTCTTATTTCCGGCCAAGTGTTGAGCCATGGGAATATATGAGGTCATCCCAGATATAACGCCTGTAGCAGCTGCCAGCCACACCGGCTATTTGATAAGCACTTCGATTTCAAGCTAAGAGCCTTTCATCAAAAATCTCCAGGGGAGTAAATTCAATTTCCATTTTAAAGTATTTCAGGTGCTTTGCGATAAACAGTTGCCAGTGTAATGTAAGGGCCTTCTCTGCATGTGTTGCATTTATGTTAATTCTCTCTGTGGTTTATGATTACGCCATAAAATCTAATGACATTCATTCAAACCCTTGTGGTGATGAGGGCATGAGAAAGGCATAGAATGAAATGAAGATCCTTTTGAGCAAATTATAAACCTTTTCACTTTTTTGAAGTCTTGTGACGCCATCGTTTGTAGTCTTGACATAGGGTAATAATGAAGACTTTGGTGCCATGTTTGTTTTTTGAAGATACAGTGACAGTCATTAGTTTCAGTAGCCTACCAAAAACAAATTTCCCAGGAACTAATGGTTGGTTTCGGAGTAATTGGTCATTCAAGCATTGGTTTTATTGTTGCGTTTAATGTAAGTACACAATGAATGGTAGCTGAAATGTCACACTTCTAATTAATGTTTCTAATTATTGTGATATGATTAAGAGTGAGCCATTTTGCCTTTGCTGTTTACTGTTGCTTTCCCTATCAGACACTCATCAGACCATTAAGTGTGGTGCAGCTAATCAAAAATACATTAAGGAGTAATCACAAACAACACGTCACTACTCCTATTGTATGCTATGCAAAAAAGGACGGATTTGAGTTAAGTTGCATGGTCATTATCCTGTTGACATATAACTAGCTACCTCTGGTTTAGTGCAAGGTTGCCTCTCTGACATTACATATCTTATAAATGTGAGAGTGTCTGCAGTTTCATGGCACATGACAAATAGGCTGCTGTAAAAGTGTAGCATGCCGTATTAATGGCAGTTCTGAGTGGAAGAAGCCTTCAGCTTGGGATGATGATTAATGATGATCTGATCAGGTCTGTACTTTAAGGCAGCTCAAACTACATGGTAGATATTGTATGTATGTTTCTATTACTATATTTGTTGTGTGTTTTTGCATACAGTAGTCTATTTCTGTGTCGGATTCTCTACATTATTTGAACAAACAAGCAGCAACTATGTGATTAATTTCTGTATTTGGTTTTGTGGCTTTTTTTTTTCTTTGAGTTATTTTTCCAAAGAAATAATATTTTCTTGATTAATAACTAGACGATGTTTTGGTGATATAAAGCAGGATCCTTTTTATTTTAGGTTTTTGCCGACTGTTTGCCCAACAACGTGTCACATCAGTTGTTCATTTAATTATCGTTGAGTCATTCTGGCTGGGGAACTGTAGTCTGTCGATTGTTTGGAATTCATTCTCTTTAATATAATGTAAGATGCACTGGCTACACAATACAATGTATGCTTATGCAAACAGTTATGAGATTTATCAAGTCTAACAGTTTTGTCTGTTTTGTTATGATAAGAGTTTTTTCTTCTTTTTTTCCCCACAATAACTGCTGCTGCTCGAGCCAATCTTCATTGAATCATGCAGTGTTTGGCTACTTCTCTGCCAATATGCCTGGCCATGGCAGAGTACCAAACCTTTGGTGACTTGATTTCCACTTTGCATTTTATGCAAATACACTTTCAAGACTCACAGACGGCAGAACATTGAGCCACAAACAGCATCACAGATCTGCATGGAGGAGTCGGTTAGTTCGTGTTGGGAGATGTTTGCAGCTCCAAAACTAAATGTAATTTGTCAGGGAGATTAGTTAGTATGTTTAAAACCGGCTGTCAGTCTATCAACATCACATTATGCAGTATAAGTGTTTTCTGTAGTTGTTTGAGTGCTTATTTTAAAGATACAGAATAATTATCCCTGAGTAGACCTACAGTAGACTTGACAATACTGTAATTGCGTAGCTACATACTGTAAACACATCTCTCAAAATCTCTACACGTCTCTCTCCTGTATATTAGTGTTGCCACATATTGGAAACAGTTGCTATATTGATCATTGAAGTTTTTCCCCTAACATTAACATTAAAGTGTTTAATTTGAAACCTGAATGATTAAGATGTCACAATTTTTAATTAAAAATACAGACCACACACTTAGTCAGGTAAGGTCAAGTATGCCATTCATACATCTATTTTGTAGGACAGTGTGTAAGAATAATTGTCTTTTAAATTTGCATCATGCATATCAATGTGATACCATATGCTGTATTCATCTTCTGCAGTCAATGAAATAGAAACTTGTGTGTTCTGTAGAGCAGTGCATGTGTTTGCACCAACGCTGTTGTCCCGTCAGAGGTACATAATAAGTAAACAGTGTGTTTGGTAGATGACAGACATCCTATTGAGCATACACTTGGCATAAATGTATACATTGTTAATTAGTAAACATCCACACATCAAATATCTAGCCTTTGTCGCAGTTAATGCTTTGGATGTTTCTACAGTCAGCCTTTTTTCTTTGTCTCTTTTATGCACAAAGTATGTTGAGCACACATTTACATCAGTAGCAGTCTGGTAGTGACCCTGTGAGGTGGTCATGATAAATCTGTTCAGCTCTTTAAAAAAAGACGGGGAAAAGCACGTTCAAAGGCTTAGGGCTAAATGTTTCTCTGGACAGGCCCTTTGGCAAGACGGCCTCCTGGCTTCTTCCAAAACAATCAAATGTTACATTCTGAGGCGCGAAATTTCGGTACTCAGAACCAAAACAAAACCTCTCTGATTTCTTGTGTGTTCTAACTTTATTTGTATAATTCTCATCATTTGGCCAGTGTTGAAAGTATACGAATTGCAAGAACATTGTATATCTTACCTTGCATTGAGAATCAACATTCATATATACACTGCAAGAACATAAAATATTTATGACCCCCCCCCCCCCCCCCCCCTTCCATTCAGTTTTATGAACTTCCTCCCCTGGATTATTTCCATCATAAATGCATGACAACGTTCAGTTAATCAAAGTCTGAGCTCAGTTTCAACACTGTTCACGACAGATACATTTGCTCTCATATCCTGTGGAAATATCCTGTCCGCTGCGGGTTATGTGAATTCCTTATCCTTTTTGAAATCGATAGGACCGTATCTTTTGAAGCTTTACAGTCTAAACAGGAAGTATCTCAGTGGGGAGGGAGCCGTGGAATGTGTGCTGGATGCTCTGAACATAATCTGAAGCTGCCTCTCTCCGGGGTTTGATCAGAGTCAGCCAAGTTATGTTGTAAAGATAACAGTGGTGCTCAACAGTGTTATCAGAAGTAACTGAACAACTGGAAAAAAACTGTATGAAAGTAAAATGATGAGGTTTTTATTCATACTACTTTTTAAACAGTCTGTTGTTTATTTGAAAAATGTATCGGCATATTAATGTAAACGCCAGCAATTCAGACCTGAAAGAAACTGCATTTTGATAGCATATTTTGCATAAGCGTGTCTTTTCAACCCTTGTTTTGAAGATGCAGATTTCACAAGGAAGGGGAAATAAACCTAATAAACAAGATAAATATACTGCCTGGTATAACGCAATGCAGAGAATCACCTAACAACAAGAGCATTTTTATTTCATTGTGATGAGCTATTTTTAACAGCACTGGAGCAGCCTTTGATATCTCCAGGCACCATTCACTATTAATCTGAAGGAATCCCAAATTTACTCATTATGATCATACATTCAGCACTGCTCAAGAACTACCCAATTTGTGTAAATACCAAAGCCATAAAAAACATCCTAAAATATATCCTTCCACACAAATAAAGGAGATTGCTGCTCCAAATGTGAGACATCAACGATTCAGTATTATATGTTGGGGTTCATCTGGCAGTCTCCTTTGATATAAAACAACTGCCTGCATCAGTTGGCGAGCTTATTCCCTCTGTAACATGTGCTTGCATTAGCGCAAACCCCCAGGAACCCCTTTCATATCAACCCCCCTCTCTTCTGTATCCAAGACGTGGAGAATGCTCCAATGTGATATCCGACTTGGGACCAAGCGGCACACCAAAGACAGTCATTTACATATCCCACATCTCCTGTTTACACGGCTCCCATTTATCATCAAAGACAACTTTATGGATAGGTCTTTCAACGGACGCGCATTATTAATCAAGAACAGATCCAACAGCAAGAGAAATTAGAAGCAAGAGGCCAGCATCTTCTTGTCTGTGTTGTGAGGGCCCATGTCTTGAGTAAATATTGCATGCAGATAAAGTGTACGAGTAAGCAGAAAAGGCAAAGGCAGGCAGTGTAGTTGGCACAAAGCAGGTTTCTTGGACTCAGCACTTTGCCTGATGTGCTGGATTATACAGTACACTTGTGCTTTTCAGGGACAAAGTCATAAGTTTGCAAGAGGGAATGTTAGTTTTTATTTTTTGCCACAGGGCATAAACATCAACACTAAAAAAGGAAAAGAAAGTTCAGACAATAATCAGTATAGACATGCCCCATAATGGCGGCTTTGAACAGTCATTTTTGCTACGCCTGAAGCTCCAGGCTATATATCACGGATAAAAAGGGGGGGAAAAAGAGCTGTTACAGTGGTTTACAGTATGTCCAGCAGTAGTGATATGAACTAAAATACTCACACTGCCCAGTCTCCACGGAAACATAAAATGGACTGTGATAAAATACCCAGCAGCAGATTCCACTCACCGTGGAGATCCATCCTGCCTAAGGTGTTAAGGGTCATGTTGGCAACGTCGTAAGGCTCTTAGAGATCATCCCTGCACTAAATCTGCTGTGTAGGAAAATCTTTGCACCCAACCCCACCTTTTGGTGTTTCCAATTCCTGCCTCATTCCCACTTGAATGAAACACAAACCACACCAACATGTTTTTGCTTTGGAAATGTAGGTGAATATATCAGCATAGCCATGGTTAGTTTAGTCACCAACATTGATTAATCTGCCATATATGTATTTTAAATGCTTGATTATTATGAATAAATGAACTGTTTGGAGTATAATACATTGTAAAACACAATAATCTCCAAGAGCACAAGACTATAACCCAGAAGTATCAATATTAAAATAATAAACCAGCGCTCATTAAACAAGTTTACTTGAAAAACTATAGTGCAGAAGGACAATTCCAGAAGATTAACCTACTAAAGATCATTTAGAAGTTACAATTTACACGTTTATGGAGTAAACACATAATCAAATGGTATCTACAGTAACCCCTTTTCACAGAGCCATGTTCATGGTCAAACCAAACACTGTAATTATCAGACGGAAAGACACACACCCAAGCACAGCAGGCACACACATTTTTTTCACGCTATGTCACACTTTTCATATGACAGATGTAAACAGCAAACACACACACACACCACATCACAACCACACACAGACACACACATACAAGGGCATAGCACACATCGTCAGCAACAACTCTCCTGACACCCATCACCAATTTATTGTGTTGTTCACATGCTGTCCCTGGAGTGAGAAACTATGAGTGGGGGGTAAGAAAAGAGAACAAAGACACAACAGGTAGAGTAGAAATGCGCAGCGAGAAGGTGTCCAGAAACAATGCCGTGTCTGGGTCTTTAATGTCTAACATAATAATATAATTGCTTTTTATATCTGATGTAGCAGTGTTCTGTTTATCTGTCAATAAGTTATATTATTTTAAAGAACGTAACCTATACCACAAACCAGTGGCTAGACCTAAACATAAACATGTATTTTTCTCACTACTGAGATCCATACATTGGGCATACATTTAAGTAATTTAACTTGTATTTAACATAACATACTAATGACTTAGTGTGTGACTTTTTTTTTGCAGTCATCAGCTTCATGCTTTGTGAAGCTTTAGTTATTTTCCCCCTACATGCTGTAAGAGACTGCAGGGGCTCCGTGTCAGATACATTTATTCCAGCTCCAGGCTATTTGATCGCATTTGTGCTAAACTAAACTAGTCAGCTGCTTGTGATGGATTCATATTTACTGCAAAGAGAAGAAATCTAACTGTCAGCATGAAGGTGAATAAGCATATATCCATTTCCTTAAATTATGCTAAACAAATGCTAATACTGACTAAACATCTGGATCCAATGCTATATACTGTTCAAGCTTCAGGGTCATCTATAATCTGCTTAGGAAATGCATTGAAAGGAAAGCAAGCAATGTTATAAATTCAATAATTTGAATTTCCAGTTTCCAAAATATTTTTGGTTTCACAACACCCACATTGTGATAAAACTCTACTCTCTCTCTGTCTCTCTCTCTGTGTCTCTCTCTCTCTCTCTCTCTCTCTCTCTCTCTCTCTCTCTCTCTCTCTCTCTCTCTCTCTCTCTCTCTCTCTCTCTCTCTCTCTCTCTCTCTCTCTCTCTCTCTCTCTCTCTCTCTCTCTCTCTCTCTCTCTCTCTCTCTCTCTCTCTCTCTCTCCCCCACATCCATAGAATAACAACAGCTCAAATCAAAAATTGATTTTGCTGTAATGATGAGCAGGCAATCTAACATACGCCAAGCATTGCAAATAATCCCCAAATCCTAACACAGAGCCAAACCATATGTTAAATTAGTATGTGTTCAGCCTCCCTGATTGCAACACAATCAGGATAAGCCGTGCATCCAAATTACATTGTACTCCTTGTAAGCATTTAGCATTTCTGCAGAGCAGGATTCAAGTTTCTGTCAGAGACATAGAGCGCTCCCTCTAGAGTTCCTCAACAACCCCCACAGATATTATGCAGAGGCATACTGCAACAGTATCCTGGAGCATGCAAAATGTTCTACCTTTAGAGATAAAACCATGTGTATCTACAACCACTGCTCTCTAAATATCATGGACCATCAGTGGCTTCTGAGATTACTGCACATCTCTGACACAATGTGGATCACCATATGTGGTTGCTTGTATAAATATGAACTGAATCATGCTTTGTGTTGAGGCTTTTTCCTATATTTGCAGATTTTAAAATACCATCATTCTTTAAAGATTAGATCAACCATGAAACACCTTATTCTGGCTTTACTATTTACCCTATGTGCTGTTGGTCTAGGTATAAATCATGATATGACCTTAATAAAAACAATTTGCTAACAACATGGAAGACAGCCTTGAAATAAAAGGCTATAAAATATATTGAAGTACAGTATAAATGAATTATACATTCCTTCAATATCCTAAAATGGAGTTACATTTCGAACAAATATTAAGTAATTATCTCCCAAGAGGGGTTATCAAAACTAATATTGGTAGTGATTAGATGTTCAAACAACTTTAATGAACTGCAATAGAACATGAAAGCAATGTTTGTCTTTAGAATTTCACCATAAAATAACCACCTGACTAAATGTTTTAATTTCAACATAAAAGTTTCTCTCACCTTACTCCTACTCCTTTAAGTTTGTATTGTACTTATACTGATCCTTTCAGCACTTCCCTTCAAGCTGTGTAATTTTTCTGAAGTGAAGAGCCTTAATTTAAGCCCAAAAATTAACTCTACAATGTACACTAGCTCACAGAGCTCTAATCTTATAAAGCTCACAGGTACAACTGGCAACTAAATAGAAATGGAATAACAAAACAACTATTCCTACAGTGCTTTAAGAGAAATATTGAAGGGCATATGCATTACTGAACAAGCCTGGTTCCAACCCCCGAATTGTCTGGCCACTTTTCCAATTTATCGAGCAAAAAAACTCTCAGGTAAAGAAACAACCAAGCCATGAGGCAACAACGTGTATGAGACTGCTGCTGGAGGCTTATCAATCTGTGTCAGAGACGGAAAATGGGTGCTGGATATTTCAACATGCTCTGCGGTGATGTGACATTATGCAGGCAGCACAGCCCCTGGAAATGAGCCACCCATACTGAAGATGAAGTGGACAGGAAAGCACCCGTTTCCAGGGCTTGAAGTGGCACTCATTCACGAGGGCCACTTCATTCCTTGACGAGCATTCTTGAAGCTGTATTCTACCAGATCTGATGGGGAGTTTGGACTGAAGTAGACGCATGAATGTATTATCCAATGAATGAGGTACTCAAACATGGCTCCTCATTCATTCCAGTGAAAGCTGTTCACATGCAGCATACACCAACAACAAATTCTCAAATGTCTTCATATACATTTTATCTCTCTGAACCTGGCTTGGACAAAGAATGGATTGATGCAGCTTTTTCAGATGTTAAATTTGTTTCAAGGTTTCAAGGTTTCAAGGTTTTATTTGTCATATGCACAGCAGATACAGCGTATATGTTGGCAATGAAAATCTTATGTCGCGTGCTCCTCCAACAACTCAACATACATGGCGCAAATAACATAAATAAAATAGTGCAAAAAGAGAGAAGAATATTTACAGTAACAACAATAAAGATTTGAGGATGTGAAATATATACATATGTGGAATACATTGAGAGTATTTAAATACTTGTGGAATGAGGAGGTATGGGCAGATGCATATATTATGTATAGCAGATGTATATGGCAGATATGTATAATATATAGATATGTATACTATAAACAGATATGTATGGCAGATGTGTATAATATATATATATATATATATATATGTATGTGTGTACTATAAAAAGATGTGTATAATATTTATATATATATATATATGTATGTGTGTAAAAAGATGTGAGTAGACATTCACAGAGGTCAGGAGTTCAGCAGTCTTATAGCCTGTGGTATAAAACTGTCTCTGAGTCTGGTGGTCTTGGTCCGGATGCTGCGGTACCGTCTGCCAGACGGCAGCAGACAGAACAGATTGTTGCTGGGGTGATGGGGGTCCTTTAATATCCTACCGGCCTTCTTCCTACACCGCTGGGTGTAGAGGTCCTCCATGGATGGCAGCTCCGTCCTGGTGATGTGCTGAGCAGTTTTCACCACCCTCTGTAGAGTCTTACGGTTGAGGGCGGTGCAACTGCCATACCAGGCGGTGATGCAGCCAGTCAGGATACTCTCGATGGTGCACCTGTAGAAGTTGCAGAGTATCCTGGAGTCCATGTTGAACTTCCGCAGCCTGCGGAGGAAGAAGAGCCGCTGTCGAGCCGTCTTGGATATGACCCTGGTGTGATGTGTCCATGTCAGGTCCTCACTGATGTTTACCCCGAGGAACCTGAAGCTGCTGACTCTCTCCACAGGAGTCCCGTCGATGGTGATGGGTGTGTGTGCCTCTCTCTGCCTCTTCCTGTAGTCCACAATCAGCTCCTTTGTTTTGCTGACGTTGAGATGGAGGCTGTTGTCCTGGCACCAAGATGTCAGGGCTCTGACCTCCTCTCTGTACGCCGTCTCGTCGCCGTCTGTGATCAGGCCGATGACGGTCGTGTCGTCAGCAAACTTGATGATGGTGTTGGAGCTGTGTGTGGCCACGCAGTCGTGCGTGAACAGGGAGTAGAGGAGAGGGCTGAGCACACAACCCTGAGGGGCTCCGGTGTTGAGGGTCAAGGTGGAGGATGTGATGTTCCCCATCCGCACTGCCAGGGATCTGCCCGTCAGGAAGCTCATGATCCAGTCACAGAGGGCGCTGTTGAGCCCAAGGTCCCTGAGCTTAATGATGAGCTTGGAGGGCACAATGGTGTTGAATGCTGAACTGTAGTCAATGAACAGCATTCTCACATAAGTGTTCCTCTGGTCCAGGTGGTAGAGGGCAGTGTGGAGGGTGAGGGAGATGGCATCATCCGTGGACCTGTTTGCTCTGTAGGCAAACTGCAGGGGGTCCAGTGAGTCAGGGAGGGAGGAGGTGATAAAAGTTTTGACTAACCGCTCAAAGCACTTCATGATGATGGAGGTGAGTGCAACTGGGCGGTAGTCATTGAGGCAGATGGGTTTTGTCTTTTTGGGGATAGGGACAATGATGGACTCTTTAAAACATGTGGGGACTACAGACTGGAGCAGTGACCTATTGAAAATGTCTGTGAACACATCTGCCAGCTGAACTGCACACACCTTGAGAGCACGGCCAGGGATGCCATCAGGTCCAGGAGCCCTGTGTGCGTTGATCCTTTTCAGAGATCTACACACATCTGCACTGGTTAAAACCAGTGAGCAGGGATCCTGGGCCTTTTGTGCCTCCACAGCCGGGGGCTTCTCAAAGCGTGCATAAAATGTGTTCAGTTCATCTGGGAGAGATGCAGACACTTCCTCAGCACCACTCGTTGTCCTTTTGTAGTCTGTTATTGTTTTTAGTCCAGACCACATATTTCTGGTGTTGGAGCCCTTGTAGTTCGACTCCACCTTGTCCCTGTATTGTCTTTTCGCACTGCTAATAGCTCTCCGGAGTGCATACCTGGAATTCCTGTACTCATCCAAATGACCTAATTGTTGAAATTGCTGTGCCATTGTTCTCTGATGCTTAGACAGTGTTTTCATTTTTTAATTGTTGTGCATAGCCTGGATGGCTCAATCATCATGATAATACTCATATGAAGTAAAACGTTTCATTTATGAGCAAAACACTGAAATAATTATAACAGAATTAAAGCATTACTTTATTAAGTCTTTATCAACATACTCATTTCCTGTATTACCGTACTAATATTTATTTTACATTACCATATTTTTACTCTTTGATAGGAAATCATATGATACTCCATGTGGGAATAACCTAAACTGCAGCAAGACACATACATTATTCATCCTCTGCTTTCAATACCATGGGGAAAACATCAGTAAAACAAAAGAGAGTAAGTGAACTGCCAACACTCTTTCAATGCATCTATTAATTTTCACCTCAGATGAACTTTCTATCTTGGCCCTAAGAAGCAACATAAACAGAATTGAGTGTGACACTTTGGTCTGGCAGGTGGATGATAGCTGATACGAATCCGACTTTTTTAAAGTACCACATGTTCATGTTCTGTTTGACCTACAACAGATGCAGGGACATCTCTCCTGGGTGACAATTCTTAGGAAACAATCAAAAACACTTGAAAGAAAGACGGTGACAGACGCTGTGACAGGAAACGAAGGAGAGAGGGCTCAAGTGTCGAGACATGTTCATGTGTGCGTACTGTGTTGTTGGCTGTGGTGACGGATGATCTGTCAAACTGAAATCTACACGGCAGAACAGAGAGGCTGGATTATAATGAACAAGAAAAGCTTTATTGGCAATATTTTAAAAAATGTGCTCTGTATTGGACAACACTAAAACAATGTACAAAAAGAGGTTGAGAGGAAACAGAAAGGTTACTCATTAGTTGTGATGACAGTGATGGGTTGTGTGTTCAACTGGGAATTTTATATTTCAACAACAAAAAAAAGCTTATGGGATTTCGTCTGAGTCTCTGAAGTACTCAGAGCAGTGTTGTGCAGTCCAAACCGTTGTCATCCAAACTGCCTTTTATCCCAGATTTATTTTGTAATTCTTTATTCCAATTATAAAATAGTTTATGACCTTGTGACAAATGATCTTCAATGTTCCTTCCTTTAATATCCTGCCAAGTAAAATATATCTCTTATGAGTGTTATGTTGCTGTGCCAAGACTACATCCTTCCTCGCCTTGTCTAAAAATGTTACACACACACACACACACACACGTCAGTACCACATCTGACAATAAAAACAAAAACCTTGTACAATCCCAAAAGCAAGAAGATTCACACTTGAATGGAAAACAGCTGTGATCCCTCGGATAGAAGAAAAAAACATTTGGGAAGTGTAACTCCCTAATGTCTGTGTTCATGAGCGCTTCCAACACTTCATGAGAAAAACAAGTGAGGCATCCAAACACAAGAAGCATCCATAGTTTAGTTGAAGGCACTCTATGGCTTTTCCTCAGGTCAGTGGGTCTCATGGTGTTGGTCACTCCACAAAACAGCATACGAGTGCTTCTAAACACTCTTTGTTATCTTGTTGTTTAGTTTGCTTTTGTTCTAATTCAAATTAACGTGCGATTTGTGAGCTTTTTTAATTTTTTCAATTAATAAATTGAAAAGCCAGCAAGGACATAAAGTGGAATGAATTTCAACAACTATATATCTGCTCTGCCAAAATAACTGCATTACATTTTGATGTTGTTTATTTGACAAATTCACTTAATTATGAATGAATTTGTATGACCAAATAATACAACATTTTACAACAGAATTTATTTCTTTACCATATTGTCATTTTGGATATTTTTCCATTGTGGATAATACAACTAACCACGAGGGAAACCCCTCCTGAGAGCGCTTTGTGAAACCTTTTAGTTTTCACCAGCGTACATTTTGGCACACATGATCAAATTGGAGGCACAACTTTGGTGGTAGAGTTGATTCCCTTTCTCAGCTTTGTTTGTACTCAGAGCTCGTCCTGATTACACAGTCAAAATGATTGCAATTTGGCAAGCGGCTTAACTGAAACGACTTCAGATGTTCATGAGTTTCATGCCGGGATAAACAAAATCTTATCTCATTTTTGGGGATTAGGCCTAGAGGTGTGGTCCAAGAAGGAAGTCTCAGATTGATCATTCATCAGGATGTTGGCTGCCAAAAAGTTCCAGACTTTATCTTCAAACAACAACATAACCTGAGATGCACTCTTGCAAAGTTTAGGAAATTCCCTCATTCTTTACCGGTAGACCTGCTTGGATAATGGATTGTATTTCATTTTGGTATGAAACCTTTGAGTGGGATTTGAAAATACAATTAATGATATTGTTTCTTACAATCCATTGGCTCTCTTTTGCATTCATGTTAGTCTGCTCAGTGTTTTTATGGTTTTAATTTGGCTATAAAAAAGAAAAAGGATACTTAATCCACTCAGACAAAAAACTGAAGAGGCACTTGAAAGAAATCCATAAAGATGTTTTTTTTTTGTGATTCCATTTAATTAGACACTTGGAGTGTTCATTATTACTGAGCCACTCCGAGGTTATTATCCAGGCTTTGGTTTGATAGACATTCTCTTGATGTCAGATTCAGATCAAAGCACCTTATTTGTCAACCTGATCATTTGTTGACCTAAAACTAACATTTTAATGATTCACTGCCTGTGTACAGTCTGCGTTTGTGTGTGCATGTGTTCGCACCTTTCCAACTGATGACAGGTTTTCAGATACAATATGTAAATGAGTGTAATATCAACCATATGGAGAAAACTGTAACGCACATGTGTGTAATCATCTGTGGTACAGATGCAGAACAAAAAAACGGATATGCATTTGTCTGTTTATCTCAAACGCATCATCAAGATACACGTTTTCTTTACACATACAGGCATGGTAGTAGGAACTCTGGAGAGACCTTTAAGCGGCTTTAAGGTTATCTTGTGCCTATTGTGGCTGTTTTTTAATGCTATTAATGTCTTTCATGTTTTTAAAGCACTTTGAATTGCCTTGTGTTGAAAGGTGCTATATAAATAAACTTGCCTTGCCTTGCCAATGGACCAACTTTTATTTATAAGATTGGAGCCTGGATGCGTTTTGCCTTTATTGAACATGCAGATCAAGCTGAGTCTTAAATTATATCTCAAGCAAAAGCTCTCTGTCTACCAGGCCATTTTCGTTCCTACCCTCACCTATGGTCATGAAGGATGGGTCATGACCGAAAGAACGAGATCGCAGGTACAAGCGGCCAAAATGGGATTTCTCCGCAGGGTGGCTGGCATCTCCCTTAGGGATAAGGAGAGAAGTTCAGTCAGGACTCGGAGTAGAACCGCTGCTCCTTCGCGTTGAAAGGAGCCAGTTGAGGTGGTTTGGGCACCTAGTAAGGATGCCACCTGGGCTCCTCCCTAGGGAAGTGTTCCAGGCACATCCAGCTGAGAAGAGACTGAGGGGTTAACCTAGGACTAGGCGGAGGGATTATATCTTTTCGCTGGCCTGGGAGCGCCTTGGAATCTGTCAGAGCTGGTTAATGTGGCAAGGAAAAGAAGTTTGGGGCTCTCTGCTGGAGCTGTTACCTCCGCGACCCTGGCGGAAAAGCGGGAGAAGATGGATGGATTTATATCTTTGCATAGCGTGGACAAGTAATTTTAAATAAATGTACATCTTCTTCAAAATAAGGCTGTGTTTCTATAGATTATATATTTTTAGACATGTTTGCAACAACAGTGTCTCTATTTTTGACATTTTACTTTGTGTTGAGCTGAGCCATACTGTTACCAAGTGTATAAGAAATAATAGTCTTCGTATTGCAAGCAGGCATTTTCAGAAGTCTCCTTATCGCCTATAGGGAGAGCGGATTTTGTGCTGCCAGCTTCACTTCTACCAGCAGTGTGCTAATTACCCCACACTGTCCTCAATTCCCAAGCTGTTTCCCCAGATCTCTCAGGGAGAAGAAACACATTTTTTGGGGGCTTACGCTGATCAAAGATGACTCTTGAATTGCAATGGAAAAATGTCAAGTGTACTGCTTTGTAAAGAGAGGGATGAGAACATTGAAAATCCTCCTTTGCTTAGCAGAGTTTCTCACTGCCTGACTCAGGCACAGTCAAGACAATCCCTAACACACCCTCTGAATTATTTACATATTCCGGCAGGGGTGCATAAACATTACAGTTATATGCCTGGCTGAGTGAGAATGGACGCAAACATTCCTTGACAGCTTTCATATTGCAGTACTCAGCCTCGGACCATGTGATGGTGGAAGAGTCTATGTAGCAAAGGAGGACAGTATCTGCAAGCAACGTCGAATTATTGATCGTAACCCAGGGTTCAATGGTAGTGTCGTGTCAGTGGCCTCCCTGCTTCACTTAACTTATTGATCATTTAATAGTTTTTGCCAAGGCAGTCAATATTGATGCAGGGATTGATCTTTAACATCTACCTTACTACTCTACAAATTAACCTGCATAGTGCATAATGTCAGCAAACTGCATTTTTGATTCCAAATGTTTTCTTATTTATTTGGCTATCATTAAAAAGTATAAATAAATACAAAACATGGATCTGTTCTGGTTGATTACCTAACATGAAAAGAACATTTCAAGGATGCTTGTCTTCAGGGTACTGTTGTCTATCAATACCAGTTAAAGGACTGTCTCTGTAGAATACTAATACAAGGACATTGGATTGTCAAACAAACCCTTACGCCTGTTTCAATTATAAATGAGGTCCTTAGTTTGGGATGCACGTCAAAAGTTATTAAATAACCTTGGACGGTTCCCCTTTCTTTTTCTGCCTTCTCTGATTTTCAAAACGCCTGTAATCACAGCTTGATTTCTATGATGTTGAGCAATTGAATAAACTCTTTGTAATGCAATTTAATCACATCGTTTTCGGGTACAATAGTTGCTGAGCTTCTCAAATGAAACAAATACAATGAGCTCATCAAAACATAACATCTTCCTACACATAAATGAACAATACAATTTCAATAACAGTGAGACTGACATTTAGTAATTGGTGACATTTGCTGTCATAACCGTTTTTCTATATCTTCCTTGAGGTATTTAATAAATTCACGCCTTCTCACACCGGAGTAAGTATACACTGCGATACTGTTTGCTCTCTATAAGTAGAAGCTGTGTGTAAAGTGTCACCTCGTGTTTTTCTCTTTTGTCTTCTTCTTCTCCACCCACAGAGTGACTGCATGCTGTGGCCCAAGATGTATCATCATCATTGTGCCTGGGCAGTGCAAGATCAAAAACAGATTTATAAGTGCTTTATGAGGCACATAAACGTGTCAAACGTTAAAATACAATTTGAAATTAATGACTTAATTCCCAAAGACCAAACTGCTTTTTTCTTCATTTTCGTCCGGAAAGAGCCACCGATTACAGTGGGTTTTTCCGGATTGTGGGGAAGGACACAGGTGCAAAAGCAAATAGAGGAGGCTGGTGTACAAACGGAATAACAAAAGGCAAGCTTTTATTTATGAAAAAAGTTGATAACAAAAATACAGAAAAAGTCCAAGGCAAAGGTATGAAAATAAAAATGCAGACAAACCGGTGGAAAAGGGAGGGCTAGCTAGGGAGATCCAAATCTCTACAGGGAACAGGTAAACAACGACGACGACACGACAAAGAACACAAAGAGGAGTGTAATAAATACAGAGGAGGGTAATCACAAGACAAGAAACAGCTGGGAAGGGGGATGAGACACACAGGGGCAACAGGTGAGCACAATCAGACAATCAGACAGGAGGGAAACTAAAGACAGGAAGTAACAAAACAAGATATACTTCAAAATAAAACCGTAAGCAATAAATACAAAACTGAGATCCTAACAGTGTTTTAGTGTTGATGGCTTTGGAATCTACCAGCATAATTTTAGTTTACTAGGACTATGTCATTTAATCTGTATTAACACAAACATATTGTTACATTAACATTGAAATATTACAACTCATCGTTTGAAGTGGAGTAAAGTAGAACCTATCCCCCCCATGTCCCGCTGTTTTCAGTCTATGCTTGGATAGTTTCAGTTAAGCTATGCTAGCTGACTGCTGACGATAACTTCCTGTTTAGCATACAGGCTTGAGAGTGTAATCAATCTTCTAATATAACTCTTTGCAAAAAACGTGAGGACATTGCTATATACATACAATAATTGAATAATAGTTAAAGTGGTTAACAATGTTAGTGAAATACTAATTGCATCCTTTGCAGTATTTAACAATATTTGCATAACTCAAGTAAAACTGCCATGAAACTGAACATTGTGTCGACTACATTTAAACACTGTACAAACAAACACAGTCACAAGCAAACAATCCACACAGACACACACGCTAACGCAAAAGCAATAAATACACAAATACACATTTAAGCGATTCCTAAATGCCTTTTGTGTGCGGCTTGATAACATTTGAGACCCTCTGGGTGTCAGTAAATACTTTCTATGGCTCCACTGGAACATAAGACTTAAGTAGCCCCAGTAAATGGTTTTATAAGCTGTTCAGTGAAGCATGATGTCTCCTTACCTGAAAGTCTTTATCCCTCACACACCACCACTGATACAATTTATTTGCAGGCAATTGTGCCACATACCGATTCCCTTGATTGATTCTATTGCCCCATCTAAAATGAGCCCTCACTTTTCAAAGAGAAAAAGTCACCATTGTGTCCATGTGCTTTAGACATGGGCTTTACGGCAAACCTTTAGGAACTCTTACATTAGGAAAAATACAAATGAAAGCCAATTTCTTAGTGACTCAATCTTTCTACTGATATTTATGGTTGGAGTTGAATATATTTTAAGAGGTTTGTCTAGACTGAGGTTTGTGCAGAGGGATAACAGTGGGTAGCTACTGCTGCTTATTGCTGAAAAGGAAACTTCAAAGAAGATTTATCATGATTGCAGTTAACATACTGTAACAAATACTGCATTTAATCACTGTTCAGGAAGGATACTCATCAGGAATGGCTAAAGTGTTCTTCATATTTTATAACAGATTACCACATTTACATAATTTACCAACTAGCCTTTCTGTCAAATAAACACATTGCCATTTATACTATATATCACTCCCCCTGTCTTCTGTTGCCTAAAATTAAAACCTGTCTCAAAGATGCAAAGCAGAGCAGCTGTTGATTTGATCAATCAGCCAGCGATGGAACAGTTAATTGATTGAAATGCTAATCAAATCAAACCAAACAAGTTGTAATTAACTCAGCCAAGATCCCTACAAAACACGGTTACTCTTTTAATCAGTCTTCTTCTTGGCCTATGTTATACCTTAGTTAGTATTCTGCTGTCAACAACTGCAGAGGAGCAACTTCACAAAACAATGGGATTTTGGAGTGCTGGGTGTCATGTGTTTAGCTAAGTCTTTGAAGATTTTGGTGGACGGGACGTCTTTCACTACCATTCCTACATAATAAATCCTGCTCTTTTATGCAGGTGAGAATCATATCGGGTTGTGCTGTGGGAGGTAACTTGCAAAGGTCTTGAGGAAGAAGGTCAAGAACAATCCTCAGTGTGACCGTGCATTTGTGTCCTCTCTATTGCTTGCTTTGTGTGTTATAACTTCAGTGTTCGCACAAGCAGGCTTTGAAGTGTAGTGCTCGGCGAAGGGTTGAGTGTCATCTCTTTAAATTGTTTTCAAGTCCAAGCCTCAGACAGTGAACTAAATATTTGTTCGGTCATGTCTTTAATTTGACATAATGTTAACACAATCGGAAAGTGTCAACACTTGAGGGACACATTTAAATAAACTTTAATCCAGACTGAATCCAAACAATCTGAATAAACAAAGCTGTCTTTAATTAAAAACTGTTGAAAGCCCTGCAAGAAATGTGATTCTGTGAAAATAACCTGCTGCTATGTCCTGTTGTTTGTGTAAGTTGTAGAGTTATGTGAAAAAAGAGCCTTGCTGAGCCTGGAAAAATAACATTTGATGGTTTAAACTTTTGTTTTCATATCCTAAATGTTGTATATTTTATTTTATTCAGCTATTCTGATGCCTGTCTGAAATGAAATTACTATAAGACACTGACTGATTCTATCCTGAATTTAAGATTAAGAGTGATTGTATGCATTTTAAGTAGTGTGTGTGTGTATATATAGGAATACTTTCACACTACTCATTAAGTCTGCTCAGACAGATATGAAATTAGAACAGATGTTTTAGTGTGACTCAAAAATCTAATTAAACAGCTGTAAGAAGAAAAGTTTAGAAAGTGTGGAGACCCATGTCAATCATTCAGTACAACCCAATATATCGCTCTATTATGCATTCAGCACAAAGTGACAAAAACGCCGTAGAGTGGAACGTCAGCGGTCCATATCTGACTACTCAGCAAACCCAGCCAAATATTATGATTTCTATGCGTAGTTTAAATAAGAAATGCAGGTTTGTGAATGTGGGGGCTCAGGCCAGTGTTTCAGTCAACCACCAGATTGCTGCCCTGGCTGTATTCATAGTGGAAACAGATGGTATGGGGTTCACAGTGGCAGATCATCGTTATTATCGTCATGCAGTGGGGGCGAGTTATGGAAAATGTTCCTTGTTAGGCAATGTATCATGGTTTCTCCCTCTGGAAAACTAAAAGCAACGGGTTCCTTTTGTGAAAGTGCAAAGAAATAGCAATACATTTGATGTGAATGCAATATCTTGGCAGTTGTTTTTCTCCTATCTCACTTTCTAATGATTGATTGAGATGAAATACCTGGTGTTTTTTAGCACTATTACACTTTGCCTGATTTTTAACGACAGACTGCCATAATGCTCAAAGTAGTTTTATATTGAACATGGCAATCATTGCTCAATCAAAATCTCATTTTGGTGCATTTGTATTGTTAGCACTCAGTTCATTTGCTGCATAAAAAAAAGTAGAATAGTAATCAGACTGACAAAGAGAGGAAAAGCATGAGCTAGTGCCCGTGGTATTAACAGCCTGGGACTAACAGAAGAGAGACGAGAAGAATAGAGAAGCCTGCTGTGGGAACACATAACTCTGCACTGCGTCCCAATGCTGTAAGAGGAAGGGAAAAGAAGATACAATGCAATATTCTCTTTAGAATTAATTCACTGTCTCTTCTCCAAGAGCATCTAATTTAGTGTTGCTTGCCTTCCTTACTGTCTCAATCTGCCCGGCGCTCTCTCTGTCTCTCCCACTCTCTTCATCCATCTCCTTTACTCTCTCGCCCGTTTCCATCCTGCTCTGTGACTCCCCCCAAACCACCACCACCACCATCACCACCCTTCTAACCACAACCTCTTTCCCTTGGCTGTCTCTCGTTCTCTTTCTGTGCCTTAGGCCTTTGTTAGACTGTCTTTGTAGCGAGAGCAGAGAGAAAGAGGGAGGCCTTGAACACGACTCAAGCAGTCTGATTGGGAAGGAGAGCACAAGAACCTGGAGACATGGGAGATGAGAGAGTGAACGGGTGGTTATGAAAACCTCTTCTCCCCCCTGTGAGAGACAGAGGGAATGAAAAAGGAGAGGTAGCTTACTGATAGAAACACAGACAGGCAAGGAAGAAAAAGTGATTATCCACTGTTTTAAAGAGGTTAACCTCATTAAAATTGTGGTTACGAAAACGCTGAGGGCACGACAGATAATAAAACCTCATGCCAATAGTCCGTTCTCAGACTGAATTCATACATTCTTTACCTATTAAGATTTTTTATTTTTGCATCCTTAAGGTTCTTTAGCTACCCTTAAAATCTTCGTGCCCTTCAAGGTGCATATTACTGCTGGAAAAGAAATGGCAGACACTCCTCTTAAACTCTGTAACTTCTGCTAGAAATAAAAACATGCACTTGCTTTTAGAGGCTGAAATAAAAAAAACACAGTAAATGAGTAAAATATGAGAAGGTCACTGTGTTTTCCAGCCCGTTGCTCATCCTAAATGGGTCCCGGTGGCCTAAATGAGGATGGATGTGAGCTGAAGAGGATTCACTGGTCTGAGCTCAGCCTCTCGACAAGGGCAAAGGAGACGACAATAGTTGAATTTGAGGGAATGGCTTTTGAAAGATGTAGATATACTAGTGTGGAGAATGTGCAGAATATATTCATAGGATAGATCTGTGTTAGTGTGTAGACTGGTGAAGAATGTGAGGAGGTTTAGGGGGTTGTATTTTGTGTACGGACTTACCAACATCCTCTGTGCATCCTCTCCGATTATCTCTCTGTTTCTATTCTTATTTCTCTGTCTCTACGGCACATGAAACCGAGCCTAATAAGGACGTGTGTGTCTGTTTTGTTGTTGTAACACACTAGCACGTCAGACAAAGTATAACACTGTATTATGTTTTGCTTTTTATATAGTAAATTCCTTACTCCAAAATAAATGTAATACAAATAAAATAACACCACTGAAACAATGTGAGGTGCTGTGATTGTAGGAATAGAGGACGGCTTCTCATTAAGACGTTAGGAGACTTTACTGTTGTATGATTTATAGGTCTTCTTGACCAACTGCATTCGGTTATAGGTCTCTCTCTACATTAAACCATGGGACACCTGATATCTTCCATGATTCATGATGAGGAGCTTGGAAACACTTCAAGGTCAGACTGATAACTATGGGATGTTCGGTGATGACATCAGCGAAAAGTCTGTGCCCTACCTTGAGCGATATTTTTTAAGTTCTGGGGAATTTTTTTCTACTGTAAAATGTGTAGAAATAGAAGTATGGCATCTAGTAGGATCATGACGTCCCTTACTGCACAAATGATGCATTCTCAATAATGACCAATTACTGAGCTAAAGTAAATGTCACCTGCTGACTCCATCAAATCCAAAAGTGCGTGTCCTTGCAGGAAGAGATCATTATTAACCAACACAATAAGAACTTCAAACTCTCTCATACTTTGGCCATATACTTAGCAATTAACATGGAGCACACCTGGTGACCTGTAATCATAGTCCCCACCATGGGTTTATCAGTGTGAAATCACCAAGGTGTTATTGTTAGACTTGTTTAACCTCAAGTTTCATCAGAATCCAATCAGTGGCAGAAATAACAAGGCACATGAATCAGTGTGGTGCCACCGGTGTACTAAACACTCTAATTTTGGAAATGCCACAGCTCAGTGAGATATCTACAGCAGTTTACATTGTAGTTTCATCAGTGCCTTGTCAATGGTGCCTGAATGGATGGATGGCTGAAACACAAAGCTGGTTATTAGTGCTAACCTTTCAGTGGGATTATCAGATCATATGTCAGACACTGCAGTGACTTTTTAACTGGAACAGTAAAGTGTAGGCCATGAAATGTCGACATTGGTGCCGCTGTCATTCACAGAGTTATTACAAGCATGTTGAAGTTTTGACACACAATCTGTTTCAGTAACCATCACAAAAGACAAAAGAAAATGTTATGCTAAGGGAAATCAATAGCTATGTCCTAATATGACCTACAATGTAATGCATTTGCATTACAGAAAAGCCTGATGTAATATTTTGGATGGTAATACTTGTTCAACATCGGCCACTTAAATCCACAATGATTTCGAGAGAGCAGGTACTTAAAAAAGCCATCCAACTTCCTTGGGCTTGAAAGGAAAGTCATGCAAAGTGGAGAGAACGAGGTTAAAGGAAAGGCAAAGGAGGCTGATTATACACAATTTAAAGTCCAAACCCCGGAAGACTTTTTGGAAGTGCTCTTCACTACGGGAGGGAGGAGGAAGGGGTGTCTCCATCAGCGAGACAGCGCCCCAGTCGGTTTACTGTGACGGACCGTGAAGCGCACATCCTCCGGAGAGACAACCCGACTGTCCTTGAAGCTGCGTCAATATCCACCGCCTAGACAGGAAGTTAGGTGTTTGTTCCTTCAAAACAAAACCTTAACTTAAAAAAAACCCGTAGTGCTCGCTGTATAAATGGTGTGTTTAAAAGGAATTGATCACCATACAGCTTTAGAAATAGCAGTGTTTAAAAACAAAAAGAAAGTAATTGAAAAAAATCTATCAACTGAAACACAACTTTGCAAAAGCCTTCATAGCCTATACACATTGCAGTGCAGCTAAATGTCGTGTCTTCTATAATTTTCTTATATTTTACACAGTCATCGTTGTTAGTGTTTGTTAATCTTTAAAGCCCACTGAGACTGTGATATTGGGCTATGCACTTTGATTTGAAACACTATACATGACTATACAAGAAGAAAATAGCTTCCAAAACAATATGTAGCAACCTGTTGTTGGCAATAATAGGATATCCAAATAAGTATATTTCACTTAAAGATTAATGCATTTCCTGCTTTTATTTTGGAAGACTGGCGGAACAGATGATATACTTAGCTCAAGTAAACTTGACAACAGTTGTCCGGGAGCATTGAGCTCACGCCGCTCTCTACATCGCACCACCACTGCGGTAGGAGCGGGGAAGGCAGCAGCATAGGGGGACCCAGCAGACACCCTTTACTTGTTCCTGCACGAAAACAAATCCAGGTGGTCTCTCTGCCGACTTTATCACAGAGGAGGACTTTCCTGAGAGGACATATAGTAGGCAACAGCTCACCGGGCAAACCCACAGCCCAGCAAGAGCGAAGGAGGGAGAACTTTTGGCTGTTGCTGTTGTATTTACCACACCTGCGTAACCTTGGAAGTCAGACCTGTTTATTGCGAGAGGATGGGACCGCTTCTCCTCTCCATCGCCCTGTGTTTGGGCACCGCTGTCCCGCAGCTTGTGAACGGTGAGTGGAAAAGTGACATTATCGTTGTCAAACATATTTTGCACGTTTAGCTCTGGCGTGGGAGTACCTCAGACTGATCACCAGCAATCAAAGCATCTTCAAAAATCAAAAGTGACTTATGAATTAGTATTTAAAATGTAGAAACCCACGAATAGCTGTGTGTAATGTCCGTTTATGGAGAGCCTGTGTTTGCGGAATGCGAGCAGCACGGTTTGGCAACAGACCACTATCGCGTGTAATCTGTGCAAAACTCGTTGCTTAATTGTTATACTTTACGTTTTAGGAACACTTGTTTGAGTACTTGAAACAGATGATGGAATTTTTGTTTCATTCTTGCGTTATTTCTCGGTGGTATGGACCAAATCACTTCGTACATCAGGCGCACATTTTAATCAGAATTGTGCACCTCTCCTGTATTTAATGCGCCCTCACAGTGATAATCTTCAGCTGTTTGCCTCGCTTCTCCTTGATGCTTCCAGGGGATAAAAAATAAACTGTGCATCCTGATTTAGCCCAGGTTGGTTAAGAGAGAAAGGACGTCACTTTTCCCACTGAAGAAAAGATAAATGGAAAGATACCTCCAATGTGGGCTTTAGACAGACCTAGATGCTATCACTGAGAGGAGATATGCTAGAGAGCCTCCTGTGTTAGTTACATCATGGCACCACTATGGACTAGGATGACATCAGGGGAATTAAATTGTCCATTACTAAGTCTAAAGTAGAGTTTTGAGAGAACCATATGCACAGTGACATTATTGCTCAAGGCTTATATTCACCTGGCCCACTGATCAGCATCCACATCATTTTGCATCCCTCCTGCTTTGCCCTTCCAGTTTCTGGTGATAGGAATATTAAAGCTTCGTATACTTTCCATGAACAGTGCAAAACAGTACCTGTGGGATTAGTGTAAAGAAATCAGTGTAGGCCTTATGGAAGTAGGTCATGCCATCCGTCCTGTCTCTATTCATTTAGCCACATGCTCGCCTCAGGAGTCACACATGTCAGACAGACCTCAGTCTCTACACCAGGACTGTGCCTTGAGCAGAGTTTCTAAGGCTCCCTAAGCATCACAGTGTCAACTCAGAATCAGCTGCTACAAGACATTATACTCCCTGCTAGCTGAGGTAAAGCAGAGAGCTTTGGTGCCGTGGGTCGACTTATTTCAAGGCTCAGTGAGTTAAAAATACACCCTACACTTGTCCCTCAATTAATCAAATCCTGGTTAAATTTGTTGTATTGTAAAGGGATTTTTGTCCATCTGTTTCTAAACTGAGTACAGCTGTAAGTTCATTCACACTACAGATCTGGTTGTAGGAGGAGATGTAGGGTGCTAACATATTCTGATGAGTGTGTGACCATCTTACAACTATCCTTAACACTTTGGCAGCTAGTTTAGCTCTGAAGAGTTTTTTTTTTCAAACTCAAAGAGAGATAAACTGGACAGGAATCAAAAGTTCCAACAGCATTGAAACTCCCCATCAGAAATAGGGCATCGTGATGATTAGAAATTGTTATGTTTTCAGATATATTTGCCTTTCCTCGTTGCTGAAAGGTAGCAGGTGTCTTCAGTAACAGCTGCTAACACACAATCTATTGAGGATGTCACAGGGTGCCTTTGTCCACTGAAACAAATTGATGGGGTAGAAACATTCGCCTTCAGGTAAAACAGGCTGCATTGTTCCATGTCAGTGTGCAATACATCACTTCCTCTGGTTGGTTACTGGTGCTGACTCTCACACATTGTCTGGGATTCAGCCTGTCCGCCTGGACAGAGCACATGACTGCACCAGTGGGCTCTCTAAGATGCTTTTGTGCCTGTTTAGAGAGTTAGTATTAATGAATTTTATGCATCTTAATTCAGTCTTTTTATAATGGCTGCACAATTAGAGCCTTTTAGGCAAATGGACAGCCATCTGGAGGGGCAATACGATTGTATGCTATTGGTGAATCCTGATTAGTGTTAATATTGTTGGTCACTGTTCATTTCGCTCAAAGATTTAACTCGCTAAACACAATTGAATGAGTTGGTCAAACAAAAAGCAATGATGTAGAAACGTTGTGATTTCTAGAATCAATGGGGTAGATTGGACCTTCAGTTTCTTGAACAAACAAACTGGACATTTCCATCACTTTAAAACTTCCGTACAAAAAATCTTGTACATTTGGATTAACAAAAGACCCGGCTACAAATGAGATAGATGTAAACTAACTAATTAGCTACATTTCCCCAGGGCATTAATTTACTACAGCATGCACCATTTTCTACAATTATCATTAATTATGAGATGTATGTATGTATAAACAAATGGCTGCAGCTGCACAGTATTGGCAAGAGCTGAAGCAATTAGTTGATGAATTATCAAACAGAAAATGTATCGATTACTATATTTCGGAGATAGATTTTTCTCTAGTTACATTACAAATCTGTTTTGCATTTGTTCAAGGCGTTTTTCTTTTATAGATCACACATTTACACACCCATTGTCTGATCTGTTAACCAAAATAATAATAATAATTTGATAATTGGTTCATCAGTTGTGTCATATTTAACACATTTCCCAAACATGTGCTGATTAAAGTTTCTCAAATGCTATGATTTCCTGCTTCTTTCATCAGTCTAAACACATTATTACTTTTAGCTTTGGGACAATTCACAGTTTTCTGTTAGATCAAACATTTATAAAGTCCTGAATAAGACATTTAATGCATATATTTCCAACCCTTAGTCAAAACTAAGTTAGATGTGGAATTGTCCTTGGTCTACTTTAAATTAAACACTTCTGCTTTCCACTGTGCACAAACAAAACAAGGTGGGGACAGGTAGGAATACTAATAGAAAATGCTTTCATGAAATGCACGCAGCATATAGAAATCTATCTAAACATTCATTACATTTACTAGCAACTGAAGGTTACGGTAGATGTACAGGTGACTTTAATAACAATGTCTTGCAACCCCCCCCCCCTACAATGCCCTTCACTCTGGTTTTAAATGGCACAGTCTTCAATCAGTTGAGAGAGGTCAGACCTCTGTCAGATCAGCAGACACGATAAGACTGAAAGCAACCCATTGGACAACAACCTACACGCAAGGAAATTACACATTGGATATCTCAACATGGGAATCAATCTTTCCACAAAGCCTTCTCCTGTTGCTGTTGTGACAATGGCTACTGACTTTTTTCTTCATGTTTACGGAACATGCTTGGGCTAGTCATAAACACTGCAGACGTTCTTTAATCCCATTAATAGTCAAAGGAGAGTTAATTTGTCTCCCATGCTGACATTTTAATGGATTTTGATTCTATTTATCTTGGCTGTAGTCTGGCCTGTCCTACCTACATTTTATACTTCACTTATTAGGAGGGTAGGAGAGAGACAGTTACGGAGGTTTCAAGGACACACACTAATAACATGGCCCTGAGATGACAATGGGCAGCATAATGGTAAAGGACGTTGTTTGAGCCATTACCTACTTGTATAAGCTTTCATACAGAAACTACTTATATCATCACCTAAGTAATCATGAGTATCTTACTTAACTAAAATAGTAGTGTTGGAGATGTACTGTGGTTTTGGCCCAGTTTAAGATATGCAAGGTTACTTGAGGCTAATAACTCTTCATTTAAACATCAGATATTGAAAAAGACAAACTCAGATTCTGATCTGCTGTTAAAATAGCCTCTTTTCCCACTAGGCATTGCCTGTGTCTATTCTCAAAATTCTGGAAACATTGATTATACATGTTCGTAGAAATGTTAAAGGTCTAACAATTACCAAAAGCAGCATGTAACATTATGAAGGCTGGCATAAGCAGTGATCGTCTTAGCATACTAATAATGCCAGTGTCGAATCCAGGCCGTGACTGTGCCAGGAAAAAAAAAGTCTCCCTGAAACAGTAAAGAGATTATAAGACTTGTTCGTTTGTAGTGTCATTTCATGTTGAGTCTACTTCCCTTTTTAAAAAAAAACCAAATAACAAGCAGCAGAACATCCTCTCAAAGTTTTAGCATTCGAAAGACCTCATGCTGGTTTTAAGTAATCCCACTGGGTCACGATTAATGACTCAAGTTTTGGAGGCACAAGCTGGCCCACAGTGTGTGCTTGTGTGTGTCAAAAACATTGCAGATAATGAAACTATATGATGTCTTTTTTAAATGAACTGTAACATATTGTACGGGATTGTTTGTGAGTTTGCTGAGGCTCACTACTTTCATGACTCACCACAAAGAAAAGCCATCAAGAGCTATCCAGACAGAACACATTTAGCCTGAAGTAGATAATGTAATGTTATGGTACAGCTGGCCTTAAATTGTTGTTTTGACAAATCTTTTTCATCATGGAACATATAACAGGTACAGGTTCAATATCATAGTAGAGTACAGCACCATCTCAACACTGCTGCAAGGAAGCTTACCCCTACTGTGAGTGGAAGGTGATGTGTGGAAGAACAGTGGTTTAATGACTATATTGTTCCTGTGTGAACATTTTTTACTTTAACCCCCTTTAAGGTCGTGTTCACATACAAGCTGCTGGCTGCACCCGGAGAAATAGTTGGCGTTATTCGCAGTTCATTCTCACTTTTCACTCATATAGTTATGCAATATAATCATATACAACTGTGTGCTATGGCTGAATAAAGAGGCCAGAGTAATCTAATGGTTTGAACTCAATGAGTTCACATACAAACAAACATGGGTTTGCATTCAATTAAAGTGTCAACACTGCAATGCTTTAATAAAGATTCTAAAGTAGTAAGGATTTGCATTAAGCTAGATTGTAATGAAGCTTATTTTTTTCTAAAAAGTCTTCAAAACATTTGAGGTGGATGGATTAATTGTGCCAATTGCATTAGAAAACGTGACATTATTTAAAGTTCAATCCACACAGTACCCTGCCATTTTAGCTCTTAATCTGAGAAATACTGTCCACATAACTTTATATTAGCTAAGATGCTTTTCTTATCCCCGTTCTCTCCGGTTTACTTGAATGGTAAAGTCAAAATCTCTGTAAATGTTAAGGTACACAGAGTAATTGCTTTCCATCCATCCTCCCACCCCTCTGTCTCCCTTCCTTTTCTTATTTGCAAAACAGGTTAAACTTCAACTGCATTGTGTTTTGGAATATCATTGTGTTGCCTTAGTATTAAATAAATAGATATGTTTACGTAAAACAAAAGCCTTTTAGTGTTAAGCCTGCAGGCTGCAACAACAGTAGGGCCATGTAATTACCGTATAATTTAATCTCTTTTGCTTTTTGACTTATTTTGTTCTTCAAACACCTGCCATTATACACACAAAGTGAGTCATTCTGTTAGGATATTGCTAGACAACGTGTGTGTGTGTGTGTGTGTGTGTGTGTGTGTGTGTGTGTGTGTGTGTGTGTGTGTGTGTGTGTGTGTGTGTGTGTGTGTGTGTGTGTGTGTGTGTGTGTGTGTGTGTGTGTGTGTGTGTGTGTGTGTGTGTGTGTGTGTGTGTGTGTGTGTGTGTGTGTGTGTGTGTGTGTGTGTGTGTGTGTGCGCGCGCAAAGCTCACTGCTAAGCATCAGGGAGGATTTCCACTACATTCCTCACGTGAGTCAAGCACAATTTTTGTATTTCAGTTGGATTGGATATGAAGAAGCACCCATTTTTTTGTCAGAGAGGCATCAGCCTTTCATTATCAGTGCTGGCCATGACTGAAAGAGTCCACCTTTCCGCAGCAGATCAATAAACAGAATACATCATTTTGGATTAAGTGCAGAACTGCAGCAGCCTGTATTTCTGAGGATCTGTTCCAGCCTGTTTAAGCTCCTTTGTAAGACCAAAGCTTCAAGACAATGAGATTAAAAACCAAATGTCATATTTCAGACTATAAAGCTTTTACATGGCTGGATGAATGACGCATAGACCTTTTGAATGTTTTATCATCACACACAAAGTTCCTGACACATTCTTGTGTTGTAATATCTGCTCTGTTTGAGGTTACAAATGCACTTTTATCCTTGCAATTTATATAGTGTTCCCTTCTCTCCAAGTCTGTTTCCTGATAATGTGTCTGTAATACTCACTTCGTTCAGTTGTGTTTGGGCCATCCATTGTTATGCTGAGTTTGTAATGGGAAAATATGTTGTGGGTATGTTTTTTTATTAAACCTAAAGTTGTGCTCACATTTATTGAACAAGCAAGCTTTAATTGCTGCAAACTGAAGTTAAGCCTTAAGTCGATATAAAATTTAGGATTAAAGCAATGAGCTTTGCCTTGGTCAGATAAAGCATCTCTGATGGGCACTTGAAGGAAAAAATAGCATTTTCAATAATAATCTACTTTGTTGAGATCAGATATGTGGAGGTGGCTTAAGTCTTTACTTCCATCATGCCCTGAGGAGCTATTGGCTATTCTTATACCTGAAGCATACTTATATGTTATGGCCCGATGTCACAGTTTACACACCAGAGTCAATAAAGCAACTTTAATTGTTAACCCTTTTCCTCTTTTGCATAAATATACAGTAAATACAATGTCCCCGAAGCTAAAATCTTAAACTTGATTCTGCCGGTTGATTCATTTATTACTGTTGTCTTTTCTATCCACCCTTCAATTGCTCTGATTGTATCCTTATTTGTTTTATTCCCTCAGTGAAGTGTGGTAGGTGCATCACCTTTTTTGGGGGATCTGTTTGTGCATTTCTTCCCATTCTCAGATTTTTCAACTCTGTAGTTTACAGCATTTTTACTGATATTAGATTATGTCAATGCCTGTACTAAGGTGTGTGTGTGTGTGTGTGTGTGTGTGTGTGTGTGTGTGTGTGGGGTGGGGGGGGGGGCGTTGTATGCTTGAAGCTGGGAGAAGTAACCCAGAAATGTCATCACACAAAGTCTAGGCAGCAATTCCAGCTCTTAGGCACAGCATGGATGTGCATCTATACTATCAATCATTTGCCAAAAAACAAAAACAATATCCCTTTATTCATCATGTCAGCCATTCTGTTTTTACACACAATTGTGTTAGATGCCAACAAAGGGAATTGGTGAGTGATTGAGAACAACAAAGGAGTATTTCTGTTAAAAGAAGTTGAAAAGGGATATGTTATTCAACTCATATATGAACAAACCACACTGCACTTCTGGCAAGTTTTTGAGGAGGGTTATTTGAGGGAATTAATTAAATGCATGCCATTGAGAAACAAACTGTCTTTTTTGAAATAGGAGTATATCTCCAGCAGATGGTTTGGATTACACTCGGGTGTGCGTGTACCAGGCGGGGTGGTGGGGTGGAGCTGAGAGCCGGGATGGTAAAGTGCCTTTACTGTGAAGTTCAATGAACAGCAACCACTCACCTTCAAACTTCAAAGTAAAGCCCATTAGAAAACTGCCATTCATTGTCACTTACAGAAGAGTGAAAGGGTTGTTACAAGTTGCACCATTTTGGTAATTGCTACAGGTATGGAACTGGTAATTGGATTGCTTTTTCCTCCAAAATCTTTTCAGAGGCAATCAAGACAGCTCTTAGTCACTCAGAGGAGCTCAGAAAGACAAGGAGGGGCAAATGCCTTACAGACAAAAAGTGTAAGCTAAGTTTAACCCTCTTTTGAAAAACAAAACAATAGGAGACGTTTATTCTAGGTCATGTCGATCAATATATTCAGGGACATCACATTGAAGAATGTGTTGCATTCATTATGAAGAAAAAGATCATATTTATATATTAAAGATGACATTTTCACACATTTGTATCAACAATTGAACCCTACTATGATTGGTTCGATTGCTGTATTTCCTCTCTATGGACAAAAAAACACAAAGGGTAAAGCAGACACGCTGGCGATAAGACAGAACTACTCTGAAAGTGTGTCATCGAAGTCTGCATTAGGAGCCTGAGGTTTATGTTACACATTTTAATCATGAATGAATTATGATGTAGCTCTGTGTTTTTAAAACGATGGGTAAATCATGATTCAAGATGCAGGATAAATACATATTTTATAGAGTATTTGTGTCATGTTTGTGATAAAACTGACACCGTTGAATTTGTCACTTCTGCTCTGCATAAACAGTGAACGGAAAGATGAAGCAAAGACAATACATAGAACATCTTTTTAATTATATCGCTCTTTGAATTGACATTTAATGATATTAAGTTGAAACAAACTACCCTTTTGTTTAGTTTCCATGGTGTACATCAAAGTTAATTCCTCTGACATCCTTCGCCATGTTGAGCATTGTCTTCCACTTTGTTTTTGAGCCAGCTGTTTTCGACAGTGATCTCTGTATAATTCACCAGTGTTCGAGGTATGAAATATTTACCAGTATGATCTTTCTAACCTAATGCTGTTCCAGGTAGTTGCTGCACTGCAGATGCAGGCAAAGTCATCCTGAAGTACATGAACACTGTGCTTCTAGATCTTTTCTGTATTTAGGGTTGAACCTGTGAAATGTCTGACAAGTTAAATTAGTGGTTCAAAAGTTGAAATCAGAGTGTATTTTTAACCAGGTTCAAAGCAATGAGGAGAAATCTTTGTGGGATATCTCTCCCTCCCTTTTATCTGCATCTCTCTTTTTGTGTGCCTCTCTTGCTCGCACACACACACACACACACACACACACACACACACACACACACACATTTTAGGAGTTATAATTATAGCACATCAAACCACGATTCTAATGCAGCTGCTGCAGCTGGGCAAAGATTTGCCGCGATGGTATGCATACAAATATTTCATAGCTTTTGCTCTGCACTCACTGTGTATTGGATGTGTATTGAATTGTTTGATTGTGGTACATGCTCATTTTGTAAATGCACGCTTGTCTATTTGCGCCTGAAGCCAGTGTTTGATGATGCTGTTTAGTTAGTTACTCCTTTTCTATCGTGTGTGTACAGTCGTGATGTTTTATTTGCAGTCTTCTGCTCAGTTTTGCTTACACAACTGAAGTGTTGATTCAAGGAGACGTAAAATAATCATTGAAAAATGGATTTTAACATTTTGAAGTCCAGCAATCAACCGTGACTATTCATCATCAAGGCCACTGTACGCTGAGGTTTGTCTTGCTCAAAACTGGCGTCCTTTGAATAAGTTGTGCCTGCTACATGAAATTCACTGACCAAGTAGAAAGGGGGATGAAGAAATTCAATTTGTCAAGGCTTGCCCTTTCCAGTACACACAATGCACGGCTTAGGCGAGTGGGTGTTAAGTGTGAATGGGACAAGGATCAAAATATGTTATGAACATACTTTTTCATGTCCTCCAAATGCATTTATTGTAATAAAGCAATATGTTTTGGCTGACATTCAGGGATGACTTTTGATGTGCCAATTAGTGAGCTGGTTGCTTGTAGTAATTTTTTTAATGTATTTTTAGAAGAAAGCCCTGATAGTTGTTTCCTTTTGTGTCTGATCTTCATGCTAAGCTATGCTAAGTGGCAACTGGCTTTGGCTTCTTGTAGGAGAAGCTGATTAGAAGCTTGATTCCACTCATGTCTAAATCTCCTCAAGCAAATTTTCAATTTTCATAATCCCAAAATGTTTCCTTTTAATTCAAAGAAACATATATTTGAATTGGAAATCGAATTAAACAAATGGTTTTGCTGGCTTTATCAAAATTATGAATCTGTGTCTTCCACATGCAAAAAGACAAAACCTTTTCATTTGGTTGTGGAACCTTTGTGAATTCTGTTGCTCAGTCACAGAGTATTTTTTTGGCATAATTTCCCTTTCATCCAAAATGCCACGTGGAAAACATCAAGACAACAGGAGTGCTAATGAGGTAAACATTTAGCGAACAAGGCCACGGAAATGCCTTTATGTGCTGTTGAATATGCATTAACCCTGTGAATTAGTGACACAGTTTTCAAGTAAAAGGCTTTTCCCCTCACCCATCTTTTTCCTTCCTTTACTGTTAATCTGCACAACCACTTTCCATCGCAGACACCTTCCTGTTCAGCGGTTACTACAAAGATTTGAGATGTTCGCTCCACTTCTTTATACATGTTTGATGAATCTTTGTATTCCACTTATGGGATACAAGCATGAGTGTGGGAGATCTTGTCTGGAAAAAAAGGGTACCAAAGATGGGAGGTTTTCCAAGTTTGTAATGAGGCTAGCAAGGCTCTCCTGGCTCACGAGCAAACTAGGACATCTGTAATGAGCGTGCAGAGAAGCGAGGGGGTGGGGGCAGAGAAAACGCACAGAGCCATGTTGCAAAACTCAGTCACAAGCTCAGCTGTCCAGTGGATGTTAGGAGGAAGGATGGGTCGTGCGGAGTCTGTCTCTGCTGTACGGGTAAATTAGGTAGTTATTTTTTTATCAGAAACTCATCGCATGATTTTTCTGCAGGTACAATAATTGTTAGCTGAAGAAAACATAAACGCTACTATAGACAGTAAGTTTTAAAAGACACTTCCAACTACATGTATGTAATGGCAGAACAGTACCATGCTGTGCTGCTAATTCTCTAAATTAAAAACATCTCTGTTCTGTTTAAATACGACACAAATGATCTGATCACTATAACCATTTCAAATTGAATGATGCTGCTTTTCCAAAGGTCCATTACTCTCTTCATGTAATGGCATTATTAAAAAGAATATTGTGAATCCAGTTAAATATGTATGTGCTGATATTCAACTTTAATTACCATAACCTGAAATATGACATGAGTTATGTTAATTGGTATAATCATTCATGAGGCCTTAGTGTTATGTTTCTCTGCCAGTCTTTGATTTAAAAACGACTAATTAGTATTGGCTAATTATTTCCTGCTACAAAAGGGTTTTTCATTAAAGATAACATTCGTATTTAAAGAGACATTTAAATGAGATAATTCAAAGCCATGTATACGCTTAAAATGACCCTTCATTGTTTTATGATTGCGGTTTCATTTATAATAATGTGAATTATCTCAACTTTTGGTCAAAGGTTGGAGGAGGATCATAAAATTAAGTTTGATTTTGTCTGAAGACTGAAGACATACAGTAGGTAATTTAGATCCAATGTTTCTACTATTATTATTATTTTCAAGCATTCATAAAAGGGTTAACTTAGCAAGTAGGTAACTACTGATTATAATGATTTATAATGGCATCCTGGCATAATAACCCTTGTAATCACCTTATGTCCGTTAAGAGCCCTTGCTGTTAAAAATGTCCCTCTAGTTTTGGAACCGATGTACATTTCTATTCCATTGTGACTTTATGCTGCACACTGTACACAGGTTTCACCTGGTAACCCCTCAGTCCTTGGTCCCAGGTTCCTGCAAAATCCAGGCGAGCCTCTAGGCACAGGGCTGAGTGCATTCTCGATGCCCCTGGCCCATGATGAGGAGGGGTATTGATCTTCCCCTCAGATGAAAGCCCTCTGTGCACCTCTGTAGGGCTTATTAGATGGCTGAGGCAGGATGCACGGTGATGAGAGCAATAGAGGGCAGATTGGGGGACAGGCTTACTCCTAACAAGAACGGAGACCTTTACACTAAAGAAAAGAAACAAGCTTGCTGGAAATTTCTGATTGTTTGTTTGCATTTAACCCTCCCTTCAAGCTGCTCAGTTATTTTATTTTTCTCTGAGCACAGTTTAGGTCTTAACCACACCACACACTTTAGCCTTGATGGTCTTATCTGGAATGTAGAACCCCTGTGGGAATATATCTCAGCACAGACTGTTTGAAAAGTAAATGTGGTTTAGTCCCAGTATGAAGTCAGAGGAGCAGTGGAGGTGGTCTCAAACGATTATAAAGCATTTCTCAGAGAAAGTCGTTTGGGCTTAGCCAGACCTAAGAGGGTAGGATACCTCTGGCTGGGGAAGAAAGATCTCCACTCCTTTGAGCGCTATGGTTGGAGGTTTTTGTGGCAACATAAGTTGTTTTTTGAGACAAGGACTCCAAAGAGAAATGTTTGTGTGGGCAAGCCTTTGAGATGATCATTATGTTGGTTGAAGCCTGTCACCTCACACTGACCAAAGCTTAACCACTCTATACTTATTATGGCTGCCGAGCCTCGACCATGACTGCTGTAGGTTTTGGTTTCGGCTTTCTCAGACATTACATCCTATTTTGCATTGTAGGGAGTGGTATTAGAGTTCAAACAAAGGCTCCTTTCTTGCATTTTGCCTTTACTTTGCATGAAGTTAAACAACATGGAGCTGGAAGATCATTGTGTGTACTTGCAGTCTGTGTTTCTATCTGTAAATAAGTTTAAAAAATAGTTTGACATTTTGGATAATGCTGCTGGCAGTCGATTAGTAAAGCTTAGCAAAAAGACTGGAAACAGATTGACACTTCTTGCGTGGCTCATCCCAAAGTGAAGCAAATTAAGTGTGTCATGATTGACTGACAACGATGCCATGGAGCTCTTTAGAATCCTGAAACTGCAGCAATAAATCATATTGAATGATAAGTATCTAACATTTTTGTTAAATAAAATGTGGACTCTCTAGTCTCTCGAAAGCCCATATTATCAAGATAGTTGACACCAGTTGGTCAACGGCTCAAATTTGCATGTGAAAGTACACAAAAGTTGAACCCTCCACGAAAGAGCTGCACAGATTGATTGAGCGGTAATGAGCAAAATTACTGATTGCTGCAGAGAAATGCTGTACTGACCAAGTCGTTTGATTTGGACCTGTTTGAAATGAGGAAATAACTGGTGGTTGGACCTCTTTAAATACTAATATGGGCCCATTCTGCCTCAGTCCCACTAGCTGTAGAAATCTGTTAAACTCAATGAGGGGGGAAGTTTAAAGGACTGCCCTCAGCAATTGACTGACTTCAACGGAGCACCAAAGATTTCTCTCATCTTCAAAATGTCCCTGCCATGCTGACTTAGATCTCTCCTCTCTGGACTTGGTCCTCCCAAATGCTTTCACAGCCTTAGCACCAGCATGGTCTCTGTTATCACCAAACATTTCATCTGATTTATGTGCTCCTTTATCTCGGACTCCTTCCTCTTTCGCGCCTTTTAGTTCCACTCCACATTCCTGCATGTTCACTTGTTTTGTCTTCTTTATGCACTAACTTTATGGTGCTGTTTCTGAACAGTACGCCATGTTTGTGCTTAGAACCACACTGTCTGTCTTTCTGCTATTCCATGGATGTTCAGCATTTTCAGCCCTCTCTAAACATCTCTCGCTTCCCCCTCCCTGAGGCCAAAGCGGGCTTATTCCCTCTAGCTATTACATCCAATTAGGAGGAGTGAGCGTTTCACCCCTCCTCCCTTTCTACACTAACAATGTGCAACACAGTGGAATGAGTCAGGGTTTTCTCTTCTCTTCTTTGATGTGAACAAATTGCGCCTCAGATACACACTTGGCAAGGAAACAAAGATTCAGTTTACTCTTTCAAGTGTGGGTTCTTTGTCATTTTGAGAACAACACGATGCACAATGGAGGACGAGATAGATTTGTGTAGACTGAAGGCTTCTTTTATTTCAGCTGTTCTCATTTTAACATACTTTAAGTTGGATTTTAATACAACAACATAAATGTAACTATAGTAAGGGGGTTGTGATAATATTGAACGTATCAGAAACACATCACATCATGCACCAGCGTTTCCCAGGCTTTCCATCAACACTATCCACAGTTCTGAAAGTATTCATGTCAGTTATGCTGACATGAATGTGAGTTACGCATGTGTTTCTTCTCTTATGAGCAACTGTGCAAAATGTTATATTTGAATATAAAAAATGGCTTAATATGTGAAGAGTGTTCAAGGTGACCTTTCAACACAACCTTTGCCAAATCCCTGTTTTACAAATTGTCTTCAGTTAACATTTCAGGTTTTCTGAAAAATGATTTAAAGAGTGCTTAATAAGTACATAACAGACATCCAACTGTCATAAAAGCTAAAAGTATTTGTGTTGAATCTGTTAAGCTGCAGTATTGAGCATCATACAGTAGGTGTCAAGTACTAATGAGAACTAAATTAAATTCTCTAAAAAGAGATGACAGCTTTTGTAGGTGTTTAAGTACATCCTAAGACAGCTTTCTGTGCCACAAAGGATAGCTAGAGTGTGATTGGTATTATATTGTGATATCAGAAAGATAAATGTGCTGGTTTCACATTTTTAAAGAACTGTTTTACCAACTAAATCCTCACATATCATGGAAAACTATAGAGCTCTCTTTTCAAAGACAATCAGACTTAACCTTTAGAGCTGTTTCTCACATAGTTACATTAAGCAGAGGATCGCTATCTATAAAGGGCGGAAAATTACCATTGCTTTTTTGGAAATGGCAAAATAAGAGGGTCAGGCTAAATGTTGCACTCAAGGAGCTTATTTACTGTGTTTGTTGCTTGTTCACACTTTGGTGGGTTAAACAAAGGTAATGATGACAGCATTGTAATGTTGCTGTGAACTGTTCCTGTAAGATGGTGACGAGCTGTCTATTTCTGCCTACTTCCCTTTCTTCTTCTAGCCTTCCTCCTACACTCTTCTACTTCTTGGCACTCTTCAGGTTATAATCCCTACTTGCATTATTCATTTGAATTCACAAATCAAATAAATATACATTCTTCTTGTATATCCTATTCCTTGCCCTAAGTTGTAATTTCCTTCTTTAAAAATCTAAAGTATAACTTAAGAAGCTTAGCTTTTGATCTAACCACAATGGTCATATTGCAAGTGTTGTATCATGTGTAGTTTATTACAGCTCTTTGCATTAACATTTTTCTTGTAATTGCAAAGTTAAATAAAAATACACTCACAAACTCAATGAAAACCAATCAAGGCAGTCGTTTCCCCATGAACACTTGCCTGAGATCATCTTTGATTTGACTTGGAATAAACTCCCATGACCCCGTATAGTTTTGTGTTATGACGTCTAGCTGTAATGTTTTGGTTATAAAACCTTTTTTTTTTTTCACTCTGTTTTTTAAGACAGAGCAAAAAAAGGGGAAATGTGGAAAGCTTGCCGTAGAAACAGTATCTCTGCTGAAAAGGAACACTTGCTGCACTGCCATGCGTATCAGCCCCCTCGCCAAGGCATCTGGTTGTTGCTCATTAAACAGTGCAGCAACCGATATTCAGTTTGGAATTATTTCTGGAAGAATGGCAACAATTAATCTGTAAATGAGTGGTTGTGTTTTCTGGCTGGATGGCTTGCAACATGCTCGTGTTTTCTATCTGTTGCCTTGGGAATCGATCAAAACTCCAAATGTGTACACAACTCAAATTACCAGAATCAGAGATTGCACTTTATTGACAATTGTCTGAAAAAAAAAAGTACATTTTGTCCATTTCTGTTGTTGTTGAGGTACCCTCCTATAGGGTATGGACAATCTGTATTGACCATGGCTCTATTGAAAACATATTATTTTGCTGTCAAATGGTTTTCTTATTGACATGGAGCAGACTTATAAAAAAACATATTGATTGTGTGTCAAAAACACAGTATGAATCAGGCCTTTGACATGTTGTCTGCACTCCGTATTGACCACATTGCAAAACCTCTTCCCTGTAAACAGTCAGATCGAAAATATGTTTTTCTTGTGTTATGCCTGGAATAGCAATTTAGTGCTCTATTGGACTGAACATCCTTTCCACAAACAATCACATACAGTGTACAATCTGTGATGTTATAGATTTTAAATAGTTTTGTTTGTGTTTCCCACCTTGCCCCTCTAGGGCTTCCGTAGAAAGAGAGGACTCATTTGTCTTGTTTTATTTACCTCCTGTTAAAGCATGATACAGGGTTTGGGATTTTTTTACCATATGCTCCAGTGTAGAGTGCACTCCATTGGATTGACTGTGGTACAGTTAATTACAGCTGCTTTTATCACTGCATTGGGAAGTACAGCTATAAAGCGAATGCATTATTCTGTACATTGTGAACCATACAGCAATCCTGTTTTTTTCAAAAATATCCCTACTTCCATGTCATATAGCTTACACTAAATGTGTTGAAATGGCATGTAAAGCCTCTGTAGGAGCTGAGATGAGCTGTATGGAGGAAAAAATCCCTCGTTTCATCCTGGAGTGTGGTGTTTTTTCCCTCTTTTCTTACTAAACCACATGTCAAAGAGCCACTCGTTAATGGAGGGCTTACCCTGAACTCCTGCTCCACTGCCAAAAATGTAAAATGATGATGGATGAGTTATTTACTTACAGAGAGATAGTTTGCCATTCCGCTTGATATAAAGGGACTGCACTTCCTTGTCATTAGTTGGAAGAACATCAACAATGACTCCCTAATTATTGTTTGGTATTGTGTCTGTGAGTCATTTCACAGTAAGCCACCCACTCCATAGCAAGATGATTTAATGTTAATAAGCACCGCTATGATGGAACAAACACTTTTAAGGGTGATGTTATGTGGGAGATATATGTGCAATGAGCATCTGCTGGCGGTTCGAGAATGATTGTCGGTGTGTGGGTAGGGTGTACAAGGAAAGGTGATATCTGTAGTGCTAATGTAGCACACAAACGCAGATTGCCATATGTGCCACAGTGCAGCTAACTTATTCCTCATTTGCAGCAAACCACTTTAGACTTTACTCGTTTTCCTTTCAAAACAAGCAAACATGATTTGATATAAATTCTGGCAGTTGTTATTGCCAGCTGGAATGAGTTCGTTAAACGATAAAGACAAAACTGTATTTTCAGTCTTCTCCAAATATCACCATGTTTTTTTTTGTGGCATTAAAACTTAGTGACTATGAATGCTGACTTGCTCAATTGTGACACTTACATAAATGAAAACTCTTACTCTCTAGAATTACCATTTGAAGTACTCTATAACAATTTATGGCAAGTTTATTCTGCATCTGCCTGGCAAGTAGTTTGTGACAGTGCTGCTCATTTATGGCTGGAAACACATGGAACCTTTTAAATTGCAACTTGAGTCATGCAGTAATTAAATGCAGTCCTGTGGCAAATTAAACCCGTTTGTGTGCTAATTTTATGGATTCTCTCTTTTTCTCACTATCATGATTAAAACAGCTCATGTCTCATACTCACTGCCAAATGCGAGAAAGGATCATGAAAACTCGTAACAAAAGTTTTTGCTGCTTGAGATTCATAAAATGAGACACTTGACTGAAGCAAACAGGATTTGTCAGCCCAAGCGAGCGGTTTCTGGGCTGCCAGCATTAGCGGTGACAGCTGACTGTCACTCCTGATGCCACGCCGCTAAATGGGAATACGATCCATTACCTCGATTGTTTTTGACAAAGTCACGGGACGGCTGGCCATAAGGTTAAGAGTAATCAGCTTTGCAGAGCCATTAAACCAGATAGAGCTTTGACCTCGGTCCAGTCATTATTATTGGGATTTTTAGTTTTTACATCACAGCTAATAACCAAATTTTGGCAATACAGTACAAAGCGGTGTAGATGTTAATGTATAACAAACTAATGTGGACCGATTGTGTCTTTAAGGTCATTATATCTCATTAAAATGATCATTTAACAAACGTTTTGACTCTTGGTAACATCATTATATGTACATTGTATGGCAATTACTTCTACAATATACATTACATTGCTAGTTTACAAAAAAAAGAGAAATTTACATTAATAAAATCCTCCATAACCTTTCCCGTGTACAACACATCCACCAGGTCAATGCAATCAAACACAACATCATGAAACAGTCGCTGGCTCCCACAACTGTGTAATGGATTGCTATCAGAAACACAATTATTGCAATTGTTGTGTTGACCTCTCACCCAGACAAATGTGGGTACATCAAAACAATGCTTTCATATTTATTATGAAAGCCTTACAGGGTTATGGGGTTAATGCTAATGCTAAGGAAACAACGCCGTTAAAAGTGCAGAAAAAATATCATCCCACTCAAAACAATGTAAATGTAACAACCTCTTCCCCTTGCACCCTAATGGCAAATATTTCTTGGAATTATACCTATTTATCTCTAATAAAAGTACACATTACAAACAGTGCAATGTTCACATTGACTGCTGTATATCCTCACTATTGTGTCCTCTCAAGTGAAGATTGTTGACACATTTTCTATCTGTATTAACTTTGATAAAATCCCACTGACATCATAGGACACTCACAGCTGTCAAGAATTTGAGTGGGGCTTTTGCTTTACCAAAATGAAAATGACTTCATCAAAGAGAGAACAACTTAACACAACCACAGACCAGATGAAACACTTAATTGTGAATCATTCCCACAGAACCAAACATGTTCTTCTACTTCGACTTTTGTAACCTTGTTATCATTTATTGTTCTACTTTGGCTCGTGTGATACAGTGAAGTCCAGTACTTTTTACATAACTGACCTTATATGCTGTTCTACAATACTCGTTGTTGAAGGTTTTCGGTCTTCACGCTCACCTTCTCCGATACCATTTCTGAATGTCACATGATCACACGGTTCATCAGAGGTGATCCAAATGCATTTCACACTGTAATTCATTTCAAGTCAACCAGGTTCTTCTTGGCATCTTATGCAAACACATAAATCACATCGGCTGTTTGACATCTATGAAACCATTGTTGATGCATTACCAGAGAATTTGCCATTCACTCAAAATGCCATTGTACAGTACCTATGTGACATGTCATTATGTTTTACTGAGGGAGGAAGACTCTTCATTGCCTTCATTTGAATTAAATCAAAAATCAAAATGTTAAAAATAAGAGCTGCTCTGTTTTTAATCACTGAGGAAATAGAGAATTGAAATGAAATCTAATTTAATCATCACACAAAGGAACATGTAGACAGTGCACACAAGGTGAACTTTACTCTATGCATTTAACCCATCCTAGTATTTGGAGAAGTGGGCAGCTATTATACAACAACAAGGGAGGTTTGTGGGGGTCCGATGCCTTGTTCAATTGCACCTTGGGCCATGGAGTTTGGTGAATGTTTTTTTAATAGCAATTTCACTTGTTAACATGCAGTCCTAATTAACCACCATTGCCCTTACTATACAAAATAACTAGTAGTAGTAGACTCGTACTAATATTGGTTCATTATTGTATACATTGAATACATATACATACCCAAGTCAGCCTCGATGTAGAGACAAAGTCAAATTTGCTGCCAAAGGTGAATGAAAGGAGCAAAATTAAATATTACACAAACACATTTCCTACCAAACCTGTCATGGTACATATAAGTATCCTATACATGTATGTTTACTGTGTGTATGTAAGTTTGGTGCAGCGGCCCCTCTAGCTACACTGAACACCTTGAGGTCACAGCAGCATTTTGCTAGACAGGCTAGCTGCTTCCCATTTAGGTTATGGATGTTTATTACTGCCTTGCAGCTGTCACTCAGTTTAAACCAATATGTAGCACGATGGCGGCTCATCGTGAAACAGAGAGGATCGTCTTCTGGGAAGGAGGAAGGGCCAGTAAAATAAGTCATGTCATCCAGGTCCCTCTATGTTTCACAAATGTATCAGTTTCAAGATGCATCCAAGTGCCATGTATTTGTAGTATGAAATGGGACAGTATATAAGGTAATGCCCTTCGCTGTCTGTCTGTGTCTTTATCTTCTGAATACATCTATCAGTCTAGAAATCATCGGGCTATTCATTTTTCTCACACTTACAGCACCTGTTAGAAAGCATACACTCCTGTAGAAATTGCATATAACACATTCAGTTGATTATATAAACTCATACGTAATTGTAATGGTTTGGTGTTAATAATGGAGATAATAAAGGTATGGAGTCTGATGTATGTATGTATGCTTAATATATGTGGATGGGGGTTTGGTTTTCGCCACATTTTGATGATAGACATTAAACTGAACTGACTACTTAATGTAATGGTTTATGTTATAGCAGTTTTTGAGAGACAGTGTAAGGCAAGTACACCCAAGTGGTAAATCATCATTGTTTCAGGATTCATTATAGATCTGTTTATAGCCCTACTGCTGTGGAAAAGTAGCTGGTTTTGCTTTGATGCCCACTTTTATGCGAAGGGAAATGAAAAGATGTTAGATTTGATTGTTTCTTTGTCTTTGTATTGGGTGTACAGCATATAACCACTCTCCTACTATCCTCATAGTGAGTCATGTGATATTTTGTTTTTATTTTTTTGTGGCTTTGCAACACAATATTACAAGTATTTATATCAGATGTGTCTGGTTTCAACATCAGGGTCAGACCCACCATGCCTTCCGGCTTAAAAGGTACTGTTCTATCATTGTCACATTATCTCTGCTCGTTTGCCTTTGCAAGGACAAATTGTTCAGAAAGTGAAAACATGCAAACATCCACTGTTTGCACTTATATTTGTCAGATTTAGCAACTATGTCTGCAGTGTGCACTACTGAGACATTTACCCTCTTATGGAAACCAACTGAGTACTTACAAGTATGATGTTTAATTATTTGGGAAACTGCCTTCTCATCTTCTAAACTATTCATTAAATGGGTATTACATGTTCTTGTGTCAGAACAATAAGTTAATTTTCACTGGAAATAATTGTGTGATGACAAGTGAACACATACATTTTCCCAGCCCAGTGTGGTGTACAACTTAAGCCCAGTGTGTTTTATGATTCACCACATCAACACGTACAAAAAAAATAAAAAACTAACTTTGATGACTGTCTCTGCCCAGCATGTGTATTTATGTGTGGGTGTGAAAAGTTGTCTACACTCAGAGGCATGTTGTCCTTTTCCTTTTGAGAATTTAATTATGTATAAACTATATACAGTATGTGTCTGTGGGCTTGCATCTGTGGGTCTTGACCCCTATGGTAAGAGAGCAGAGGAAATGGCAGAGCGAAAACCACACTAAGTGAAGCGTGGAATGTTCTTGGTTTTGTGATTACATTGGCGTATGTGCATGGGGAAACACAAAGGGGACCGTCTACTGCCAGATGAGAGGTTGGGAAAGTGCTTGGCTTTGGCTCCCTTTTGACTTCAATTTTGGTTTTTTCTCACAGTTGAAGGAGTGTTAGAGCCTGCGTTCACTCTTTAATACTGTCTGTTTATCTCAGTGCAGTCTAAGTGAATCTATTTTCCCCTTCATATTGCAGCTGCTGAGGAACAATGCATGACTGCTGTCGGATTTGAAATAATTTGGTTCAGGGGTGTCCTAACTTTGTCAAAACAGTCAACTCAGCTCATCTTGCTAGACATTTAGTAGATACACTGAATACAGAACCCTAGAAATAAGGTAGCACATCAAATAAGATTGGCCACATAACATTTTTAAAACCCTCTGAGAGCACTTTGTGAAGTGATTTTATTTTCCGATCAAAGACACCACAGTGGATACCAACTGACGCAGCACTGTTTTTGGAGTTGAGATCAAACTGTATTTTGCACTTTTCACTGTGATATTATTGGAAATCAGACTTGATTCGTTTTCTAAAATACATTTGGATGGATACGCAGCTGCATGAAATACTGGCATCAATAAATGTGTCCCTGTCTGCTTCATGATCTATATGGCCTTAATCCTCTTCATATTATGTTAATACCCAATTAGTATGCAATGCTTTAAATGAAAACATGTTCATGACATTGAATCATACTTTAATCAATCTAGCATGCTCATCAGTAGGCATGTTCATTATAGACATGCTTCACATCCCAATACATCATCTAACAACCTGAACACATCCAAGGGAATTGGTTCCTCTTGTAACACTTCTCTGATTAACAAAAATGGAAAAATTGTTATTTGTCATGCCATGCATCTGATGCCCTTGGTGTTCTGCCTTTATAGCTGTGTCCAGACCCATTTGAGGAGCAATTTTACAAGTTATGATAGAGATTGAGAGTTGCGTTAATGATGCCAGATGGGCAGAAACTCAGCCATAGAGCTAGACTAGGGTTTAGGAACCTGGTATGCAGAGCACAAGTATGTATGCCACAGGGGCTAATCCTACACTGGTCCAGAATGATGAACACACATTAGTCAAAGGCCACCAATCAGGGCATAACATTGTAGAATTGTATAAATGGGGGATGGGCTGTGACACAGTGCCAGGCTGCGCTTCATGTTAGCAGTCTAGAGCAGAGGTCTTCAACAGGGGGGTCGCGACCCCCAGGGGGTCCGCGGAGGTACTGCAGGGGGGTCGCGAAATCTTTGGTTGATTAGACAATTTTTTATATATATATATATTTTTTACAAACCGTTTTTTCCCACAAATTGCAATGTCTTTAAATGCACAACACAAATCCAAAATATTATAGCGAACGGAAAAATGGAGGCAGATGTGCCAATCACGAGGCCGTGTGACACACGCTGGCTCATAGACATAATATTATGTCTATGCGCTGGCTCTGTCAGGTTCCCCGTGATTGGACGAGAGCCTATTCAGGCCCCAGTTTACTGAAGACCCAGACACAGGGATGCACGCAGCGACATTATTGAGAAGACCATACATATAAAATGGATCGTTTTGTAACTCGAGCGAAAAAATCAACAAGCACAAGCGAGATACCATCCACCAGTGAACATGCAAGTGACGAGGCAGAACCTGCTGCGCCTGCAGATGTTGCAGCTAATAAGGGTAAGCGCAAAAGGGAGAAGACACGAAAATATTCAGATCATTATCTGAAGTTCGGGTTTACCTTTAAGGAGACAGATGGCATTGAGTTTCTAATGTGTGTCATTTGCTCTACTGTTCTTTCAAATGAATCTATGAAGCCATCAAAGCTGCAGCGTCACTTGGAGACAACACACAGCCACTTAAAAGACAAACCTGTTGAATACTTCCAAGCTAGCCTCAAATCCCTCCAAGGTCAACAGACATTGATCAGAAAATCAGCCAAAGTTGGGGAGCTAGCTTTGAAATGCTCTTATCAAATTGCTCTTCGGATTGCCCAGAAGAAACAGCCATACACACTTGCTGAGGATTTAATATTGCCTTCAGCAACCGATATGTGTAAAACCATGTATGGAAATGATATTGACATTAATAAACTGAAAACCATTCCAGTGTCGGACACAACCATAGCTCGCCGTATAGACGAGATGGCATCTGATGTGAGGATGCAACTGATAGAGAAGCTGAGGTTGGCAGATGCATTTGCGTTACAATTAGACGAGTCAACAGATGTGTCGAAGGACGCCCAGCTTCTGGCGTTTGTGCGCTTTGTCGATGATAAGGAAATGCAGGAGGAATTTTTGTTTTGTAATTGCCTCCCTCAACGCACAACTAGTTCTGAAATCTTCAAAGTGATCGATGTTTTTTTCAGAGAGAATGACATTCCGTGGACAAAATGTATTGCGCTGTGCACTGACGGTGCAAGAGCCATGGCTGGTTTAAAAAGTGGACTAATCGCGCTTGTAAGGGATGTGTCTCCGCAAGTGATTTGGACGCACTGCATGCTACACAGGGAGTCACTTGTTGCCAAAGATATGAGCGCTGAATTGGCAGATGTCATGGACTCGGTAGTGAAAGTAGTCAACCTAGTCAAGAAGAGCGCATTGCAAACACGTCTCTTCTCGAATCTCTGTGCTGCTGAGGGAGAAGAACACACTGCGCTACTCTACCATTCCGAGGTTCGGTGGCTTTCACGTGGAACAGTGTTGTCACGTGTGCTGGAATTGCACAAGTCTATTCGGGAGTTTTTACTTCTCCAAAAGCGCACAGAGCTGGCTGCACTTTTCAGTGACAATGTTTGGGTCACCAAACTTGCCTATCTTGCTGATGTTTTCCCTGAGCTGAACAAACTGAACAGTTCAATGCAAGGCCGCAATACCCATGCCATTCAACTGTATGACAAAATGGAAGGCTTTCTAAAAAAAATCAAAAGGTGGAGGGAGCGCATCGGGGAGGAAATATTTTCCATGTTTCCATCAGTGGATGAGCTGGGAGATTCTGCTGTGCTCTCGCCCCCCATTACACGCGCAATTCTTGCGCATTTGGAGGCGCTCGAGGGACAATTTGGGCACTACTTTTCTGAGGCTGACTCCTGGCGCAGGGACAAGACATGGATACTGTTTCCATTCACAGACAACGCAGCAGACGGCACACACCTGACAGTGACGGAGGAGGATCAGCTAATCGAACTATCCACTGACAGTACGTTCAGACACATATATGACACAAAACCACTCACCCAGTTCTGGATCTCTTGCCAGAAAGACTTTCCGCAATTGGCAGGAAAAGCCATGATGAGCCTTTTGCCCTTTGCCACAACCTATTTTTGCGAAAGTGGATTTGCCTCACTGACTTACTTGAAAAACAAATACAGGTCAAGGCTGCAGCCTGAGGCTGATATGACCCTCTGCCTGACAACCTCCATCCGTCCAAGGCTGGATCAGCTGTGTGCTGCTCATCAGGGTCAGACATCTCACTGATGTGAGAGTACGTGTGCCATCCACAGATGGTTTGAGGATTCATTGTCCCATCTACATGCATGTTTAGTGTTAAAATCTCATAGCTCAGTGTTTGTTTATAAATGACAGTGGCACAGCCACTCTGCACCTTGTACTTGTTTAAAGTTCAAAATTTATTGTGATTTATTTTAATAGCCCTGTGTTGTGTGCAAGATATATGTTCATAAATGGCAGTGGTACGGCCACACTGTACCTTGCACTTGTTTAAAATAAAAACATGAATATATTAACCTGTGTATTATTTGAATAGCTTAGTATTGAATGTACAATAACAGTATCTATGTTTACACACTGCACTAGGCCCCGTTTAATATAAAACACAATTGTATGCCATATTAATAGTAGGGGGTCCCTGCTCCAACTCTCCATCAGTTTGGGGGTCCCTGGCCTGAAAAACGTTGAAGACCCCTGGTCTAGAGTATTTGTCTTGGCAGACTGTTGTACCCTACAGGTAGCAGGTGTGTCTGGTTTAACAAACTGTGTGCTCCCTTGGATTACATATAATCTTACTGCACATATGGTTTTGCACAACACAATAAAGCATATATATACAGTATATAGTTGAAACCGCGCTGTTGGATGCAGCTATCGCACTGAATACTGTAACATTATTGTGAAACGCTATTATATGTTTTCACTCTTTGTCTCTCTTCTCTGTTTCTCAACAGCAGCAGATGGTGAGGAACCAACTTCAGCAGGTGGGAATTTTGTATGCTTGGTAACATGATTTCCCCTCGCGTGTGTGTGTGTGTGTGTGTGTGTGTGTGTGTGTGTGTGTGTGTGTGTGTGTGTGTGTGTGTGTGTGTGTGTGTGTGTGTGTGTGTGTGTGTGTGTGTGTGTGTGTGTGTGTGTGTGTGTGTGTGTGTGTGTGTGTGTGTGTGTGTGTGTGTGTGTGTGTGTGTGTGTGTGTGTTTGTGGGTCTGAGAGGGAGAGTGAAAGCTCTTGTACTTTCTAAATCTTGGCCGTGCCCCCTTCTTACCTTCATTACCAATGACTCTGGTATTGCCTCGCTGATCGTGCCTGGTCAGCAGCACTGATGGTTATATCATTTGCTAGTTCAGTTCAAAAGGCAGGCCCATTGAAACCTCTATGATAGTGGCACTCGTGAAATATTTTGCATTTTTCTGCTGTAGAGTTTTTAGATTGTTTTCAGAACATCAAATTCCAATTCAGTCCCCATGATTGCTTTCACTTGATTGCCTTTTGTGAATACCTGAGTTTTTTGTGGACGGTAATTTCTAGGGCTGCTTTTGAAGAAATCACTCCCGAGTGTGTTTGAGCATTTACTTTATAATCCATTTACTTAAGAGTAGCATTAATATGTAACAATTTCAACATCTCAAAACTGTCTTTTATCTAAAGTAGACTGCATTGCATCCTTAAATGCCATTAGCGTCAGTCTAAATGTAATGTATCCATTTCCTTAGGAACACATCGAGTGTTTTTTTTTTGCAGCTCTTACTGTTAGTAATAGACAGTAAAGTAAAGATCTGTGAATTATCATACAGACAGTTCCTTTCCTTAGAGACCATATTTGATATTGAGGAATACTGCATCTCATTACTGAAAAAACTAATGCAGCAAGAGTTTTATTACAAAAGCAAGACCACAGAGGACAACAGTAAACACGGACCTGATTTATCTTCATCAGCGATACAATTAAAATGTCACTTCACATCCTGGTAAAGTACTGCGACTGAATACAAACACACTACTCTAAGTGAATCCTCAGCATCTAATTGTCATTGTCTATAATTCTTTCATTGATATTAATCTCTGCTGGTTTATTTGAGATCAAATGGGTTAAACCAAGAATGATTTGTTTAGATAAGACATAATACCCCAGAAATCAAAGCAGTTTGTTGTTGGAATGCTAAAAGCTTAGTGTAATCTCAGACTTTAATCAGTTAGTCAGAGAATAGCAACATAAAGACATGAATACACATGGGCATGCATATACACATACTGTGAATATACTTATACTACCTCAAATACTAGCGAAAATGAACAACTTAAAAATCAACATTGAAAAGTCAACACACAACTCATAGTGGCATAGATGTCACACAAAATATATACAAAGCTTAAGTTTCCCAACTGTAGTCAATGACTGTGAAACATAGACTTACAGTGCAGTACAGTATACTTATTTCGTCTAAATAAAATCAACTGATACATTTATCCATAGCATACATATGGTTTGAATAACTGTGGTATTTCCAAAGCCTGTTTTATCTCTCTACTGTACACACTTTAGATAACACAGGTAGAATGGTGCAAACAGCGCAGTAAATTATTATCAGATCCGAAAAAATGACCCGAATTAGGTTCGACTTGTGACCACTGACCTGGAACTACACTTAGAGAGAAAATAGGACAGGGCGATGTGGAAAGCCAAATTACTCATGACAGGTTTGAAAAATTTAGCATATCAGCTGCTATTTCACAGCCCTTATATAGTAAGTTGAATAAACATATTCATGCCTTTTGTCTGCAGACATAGAAAAGGGAGCATGTTTAAACGGTGTTTCTTTAGATCCTGTATTATCGATTTGATTGTGAACATTGACCCACATGGCATCTGAAGCTATTGAAAGTATCACTATTTAAAGTTTGAGGTTGAGATTCTGCTTAGTGTGCTAAACATAACAGAAGATGGAATTTAATTATGCCCTGCGAAAATGTAATGACAAAAATAGGCACTTTATCTTCTCAAGGTTGGATTCTTCATGTACATCTAGGATAGCCTTTTCACAATGTAAAACATGGGACATTTTAATAAAAATAATAATACAAAGTACGGCTACCAATACTACTTCCACATTCCCTTTCCTTTGCTGCAACACATACCACAGAGATAGCAAACTCTGAACAGAATGATACAATGAATAAAATAATAAATGTAGAGACTATAATGTCGGCCTTTTTGCTTCCCTTTTTTGGTTGTGTTTTAGTTAGTCCGTCAACTTAATGTTGGGTATCACTGTGACCATTCCACTCATATTTCTTAAATGTGTTGAATGTTATTTGTTTCTTTATTAAATCTGATCACTTACACATCGAAAGCAATACATGCAAATGTTTCGCCCCCTTTTTTAAATCAGGTTATGATTAAAATTGGCATCATATGAAGGGACTCTAATAACCACATTTAGAATAATGTTCCTTTTGAACATCCATCTTTTCATATTTTCAGATCATCACGTGTTCTCTTTAGTGGTTTTCAGCACCAGCTCAGCATGAACAACATACTGCGTCGTAAAGGTTATCTGTATGATATGCAGAGCATGAATACAGCCGCAAAAAAAAGAGTGGAGTAAAGTAGTCCTGAGCAGAGAGGTCAACTTCGAGCTCCATGTACAGAACACAAATTGAACGTTTGCACAGACCATTACAGGAGCAGCACAAATGCCATCACAACAAACACCATAAATGCACGAGCCCTGTGGTTGCATCGTGCCACTGAAACCTCAAGAAGCATAATTGAAGTTAAGGTTAAGTGGATAAGTAACAGTGTCTTTGCAGAACGCAGAATAGTCTACCATTGAACAGGCTGGAGCCAGTCTCTGTCTGATTATCTTGAATCTTATTAGGTTACAGATAAATTCTCTTACCATATACAATTTGGCATTTCTAACAAACCTTAGAATCAGGAAAAGAAAAGACCTTTGGGAGGCAGGAACACCGCTCTGACATTTTCATGGCATTTAGTATCTGACAAAACAACCTCCATTTCTGCCTTTCTCTCGATCCTCAAAGAACGATGCTGATCTTCTGCGTGACCTCTCAAGTTGAATATGTATTTGACATATTCAAAACCATTTTGTTTCTGCATGATGCTTACTTTTTTCCACTTTTAAGTGCAGTGGTTTGACATTGTCAAATGCTGATTGACTGAAATAGTCAGAATGGCAAGGGCACAGGAGAAAAGAAGGACTCACTAAAAGTACGAGTGTATGCCGGCTCACACTAAAGGCACTGATGTAATATTGGTGGTGCAATGCCAACTTTCATCAGTCAAGGTGAAGGATGGGTGCAGTGACCATGAACCCGTGAACCAGTGAAGCCATCGTAGAGAAAAAGCCTGGGTTAAAATAGATTTGACACAATTAGGCCATGTCAGACTTCTCTGGGATGTGGCTGGGTGCACATTCAGGGCTTCAATGTAAATGTAGCACTCTTGAGGCAGGTAAAATGTGTGTTTTTAAGACCTTTATGGAAGTTTAACAAGGTGGTTGATGGGCTGGCTTGCTAACTTATAACTGTGTAAAATAGATGAATTGGAACTGAAATGTAGAGTTGATTATTTCATTTTCAGAGTTTTCATTGGCAGTCCACTAAATTAAATCCTGAATCTTCTCGATGTAAAGGTTTTTCAATAAAGGTAGTGGATGTACCTGCAGTTTTAGGGCAGTTGTCAACACCCAGGACGGCAGCATATGCTTGTTTGTGTTAAGTCAGAATACTAGATTAAAAGCACTACCTCCACTGCTGCTGAAAATGGTCAGCTGGCCACACAGCCTGACCCACTTTCCTGGGATGAGCAATAATCTTTATCAAGGAGCAGTCATTAAAGCTTCATCTGACCTTCTTATGACCCAGCCAACGTGAAGGCATCAGTAGCAAGACCTTGTTCCTTTTTCCCTGTATTTTTTATTGTTAGTGACATAGCTGTAATAGTGTATGTTGTCAAAGGTTTTTTTTCTCTGAATCTCTTTTATAGAAAAACAGGGGGACCAAGAAGCTCAGTTAATTATGTCGCTCTTATGAAATCAAGTGAGTCTTAATACCTCAAGCTTCTCAGCTTCAATGGCACACTGTAAAAAAAGTGGTGTTGTAAACCTTATCTTTTATTAGTGGCTATGTTTTAAAGTCTAATAAAATTAGTGTTTGCTACTAAATAAGAAACAAGATATTGTTTGTAACAGCTGTCAGCCAAAATAAAAGAGCACATATGTAGCTTTAACCCTGGAGTTGTCAGTCCTTTATGATTGATCTGCAAGGAAACAAAGGATGCTTCCTTGTGTTTAACCACTGGTCAGGTTTTCACAGCTGATAGATTGGACTCTGTTTGGAGCCAGAAAAAGAAATCAAAGCGTTTGTGCAGGACACAACGAAGCTCACATCAATCACTGAGCGAGGGTTGGCTTGTACAGCGGAGCCGCAGCTGACATTCACACATGAAAGCTGCCAACGTTTCTTGCAGACATGCGTCACAAAACTTGCGGGCTGAGTGAAGAGAGCATCAGCTGACGGCCTGATGATATCTCATCAGATGACACACAATGACCACCTCCCTACCTTCACTGGAAAAGATGCATGCTGTGTCTTTTGAAAAGATCTGTTGTGATCTCCAGTTTTCTGTCCTCTCATCCCTGCTGTTTCCATCATGACCATCATTACTTTTTGCGTTCATGCTTCACTGAAAATGCTCGGTTGTTGTCGGAGTGGATTATTGTCTTTGAAGCTTAAAATAACACTTATTTTCTAAAATCGAAATACGTAATATAGTGTCGCCTTGAGTCTTAAGCGGCATCATGAATGGAAGTAAGAAGAGTCTTTAGATCATCATTCACTGATGCATTCGTGAATTTCAACCCCCTTGGGTGATGGGAGCAAAAGAAGGTGATTTCCTTTTAGCAAGGTTACTTTGCATCACTTCGGCAGAGAAGTTTTAGTTGTTTAATATGGCGTGTCATGCTGATTAGACGCGTATATTTTGTGTGTGCTTTTCATATAAAAAAAAACCAAACACATTTCAGACTCAAACGTAGTTGACTTACAAATCACACCCTCTATGTATCTCACACAGAGTCTCTCTTTCCATCTCTCTCTTTCTCCCTCCGCCTCCATTTCTCCCTTTTTCTTCTGCTCCATGCGCTCTCCATTAGGGAGGCTGTCAGTACGCCTTGGTGCGACTATAGATTGTCACGTCAAAACAGCCCTGAAACCTGTCGCCCCCCTCTCCCTCAGAGAGCAGGGCCTCTGTGAAAGCTATTATACGTTCCTCTGTTCAACTGATTAGCCACCACTCTCATTATTACCACAGGTCCTGGCATTGAAATGGCATGACTTCGATAGGATTAACTTGTTTGTAATTCATATCCAGAGGCCTACTAATTCCAAAGAGAGAACAATAATAAGCTTGCCTGTGGTGTTTATTTATTTATTTACTTGACTCAGTTCATTTTCAGCCTTTGAATTTTCTGGGTTGGGGCTGAAGTCTTAAATGGTTGAGCAGATGATGTAGTATACAATCCAAGGCTGCACCTGTTTACTGACGCTGTCACATTTTGTGTTCATGGCTTCTCATTTGTCAAATTGACTTAAGAGTGCATGATAGTCTTACCCTTGAGACTTCTTCTGCTCATTTATCGTTTAAAATGAAATAAGAGCCCTGTCAGGGATCAGTTTGCCTGTCAACACTAAGGTATGACTGTACAAGACAAGAATAGAAATTGAATCAAGAGACCAACATTTCCAATGAAGGCCCATATAATAACATTTGTTTTGCTTCTCATAGATTATTCTGTCGAAAGACTGGCTTTAGATTGATCATGAGTTATCACATACACCACTAGACTTTCTACTCACATCTGTCTTTTAATGTTCAACATGTGCTCAGCTCTACTCAGGTTCGCATTAATATTTCTATGGTAGACCTGTAAAGTTTTCCAATCCAATCTCAATCCACAAAGTTTTGACAGCAGTGGTGCAGCGCTATGTTTAAAAGATGAGATGGCTATTGGCAAGCCCTTGAGTTATGAAACCAATAACCCTACGTCAAGGCCTCATCATTTGCATTTGGCCCCAGGCGGCAGGTTAGTCCAAGAAACATCTTAGATGGCAGTCATATGGCACCATAGTGTGGCCACTGCCAATAAAGTGATATATAACTGTCTCATATAAATCTGGTTGTATTAACTAATTTAAAGCTGTGGTCTTCACCATTTGTCCCAAAGAGATGACATTATGGGAATAAATGGAAAAATAGTGATTATTTTATGGAAATGTTGTTTGCTTAATCCCCAATGAATGGATTCACTAGCAAAGCTTCAGTGTTCATTACACCCAAATAGTAAATACTAATAATAATAATAATAATAATAATAATAATAATAATAATAATAATAATAATACATTCATTTTAAAACCGCTTTTTTTTTTATTTTAATTTTTTGTTATTTTTTTGGGGGGGGGCAGCAGTGGCTCAGTCAGTAGGGACTTGGTCTTGGGACCGAAGGGTCGCCGGTTCACGTCCCGATCGGACCAAAAAAAAATATGGAGTGAGCTGGTAGCTGGAGAGGTGCCAGTTCTACTCCTAGCCCACTGCCGAGGTGCCCTTGAGCAAGGCACCTTACCTCTATCTGCTCCCTTGGCGCCGGGTACCTGGCTGCCTCTCTGTTCTGCCACCTCTCCTCTGCATGTGGTTGTGTGTGCATGTATTTCCTCTGTGTTTGTGCATGTATATCCTCTGTGTGTTTAATGTGTGTCAACACAACAGAGTAGAGAAAGCAATTTCCCTGTAAGGGATTAATAAAAGTATGTCTTCTTCTTAGGTCTTCTTTTACAGGTGCTCAAAGTCACTTTACAGAGGTACATAAAAAGAAAGACAACAAAAAAATAAAGGAAAAGTCACATTAAAACCGAGCAATGTCACAAAAATCGCACATTAAAAGCCAGTTTGAAGAGGTGAGTTTTTGTGAGTTTCTTGAAGTTGCTGAGGTCAGTGCAATCTCTGATGGGATGTGAGAGTGAGTTCCAGAGGGAGGGGGCAGCGACGGAGAAGGCTCCATCCCCCCAGGTTCGGCGCTTGGCGCAGGTGGGGATGGATAGGAGGTTGGCTTCTGATGAGCGGAGGCAGCGGTAAGAGGGTGTGGTGGTGCAGCAGGTCTGTGAGGTAGGAGGGGGCCTTGTTGTTGAGGGCTTTGTGGGTGATGAAGAGGACTTTGAAGTCGATTCGTTGGCGGACGGGTAGCCAGTGGAGGTTATGGAAAACGGAAGTGATGTGGTCTCAAGAGCGGGTGTGGGTGAGGAGGCGTGCAGCAGAGTTCTGGATGTATTGCAGTTTGTTGAGGAGGTTTGATGGTAAACTGTATAGGGTGCTATTGCAGTAGTCCAGTCGTGATGTGAGGAATGCAATAAAGAGAAGACAATGGTCATGATGAATGGGTTACTGCATACAAAGCAAGAATACATGTTCTTAGTGGCTATGAATATGAATTCCCTTGAAAATTAATGATGTGCACATACAAGCCTTTTCATCACTGAGCTACTCTGACCCATGCACAGGGTTCAGTATACACAACCTTTGATTAGCAGAACTGTGGAACAACCACATGAAGACACTTTACAAAATAAGTGTTTGAGGTCATTTGGACATATTGAGTTCACTTGATATGTAGCAAAGCAAAGAAAGGAGCACAACTATTTGTAAATAAAATGTGCAAAAACGGATCATTCATGCAAATGAAAGCAGTCCTCATTTAAAAATATATATATATGTTCAGTACACATTTAATCATTTTATTTTATGAACTTTCCGAATAAAGGCTGGATATAATACGACTTTATCTACTGGTGATGACCATTTTTCATTGAATGAGTTGTTCTGAACATGTGTACTTCTTATCTATACATGTATACAACATATTTCATATACAGTACACAAAAGGGATCCTTGAGTGAAGCATACATTTCAATGTATCAATTCAAATCTACTTTTATGTCTTTTTTTTTCTTGGATTTTAATTTGATAATATAATTAGACAGATGTAAAGTTAGCCACATAGAAAGATCAAAGTTCAGTGGCATAGCTCTGTTCAGTGTCAAAGTACTGGCAACTATTTAGCACTTTATGTTATTTAAAAGGCAGCACCGATGACATAAGCACACAGAAGTCCAGTTTTTAGTCTTCATGTTTACCTGTGCCTGATACCCGGCGGAGCAGAAAAAGTCCATACAGTGACTCAAAATATTTTGCTTTCTAGAATAATATTGATCATTTGCAAAAAACACAACTAAGCTAGTTGGTCTGTGTTGTAGTCTAATAATATCTGTTTCAAAACAAGCGTGTATTTATAATTGACACATTCCCCACTAATTGCCTATTTTATCTATTCATTGGTTTCTCTTGCAATTTATCAATGTACAGTTGATCTCACCCTGGTTAAGTAATTCACTCCTCTGCAATCTTGTGTGTGTGTGTGTGTGTGTGTGTGTGTGTGTGTGTGTGTGTGTGTGTGTGTGTGTGTGTGTGTGTGTGTGTGTGTGTCTGGTGTGTGTGTGGAGGAGGCATGCATGCTTCTCTGAACATGTACATAATAGTGCTTTACCTTGCAGCTTTTCTGTGCTCTCCACTTAGCGCTGTGAGGGTGAGGTGCTGCCTCTCTAGAGGCCAAATATTCAATGATTTTTAGACGGTGCCTTGGGCTTCCCTCCAGACCAAAGAGACCAGCAGCATTTGCTGAAAGCCAGCCTCCCCCGCTCTCCTGTCATCCTCAGTTTTGCCTGTCAAACTTGTTTTACTTATACGCTGTCTCTCAAGGTCCAACTCAGTGTCATTTATGCATTTAAACTTCAAGCACACAGGCAATGTACACTTTTGATTAGTTGAGTTTGTTTTTAAACTTTGGCTGAAGGTTTTTGAGGAACTTTCTGTCACTGTTGGCATGGTAATGCTCATTTTTATTCACGCACACACTGAAAAACACTTTGCTACACCAGTGTCAATATGTTACCTAGAGCAATGTGTACTCATATGCAGTGCAACGTTAAAGGTGAAGCTCATTATTAGCGTTTCCTGGCTGTTACAAAAAACAAAAGGCTGGGAATAAAATACCTCTAACATTGTTTTCTGTCTCTTTCCCTATGCAGGACCTTGCCATCCAAACCCATGCCACAACAGAGGAATATGTGAGATCAGTGAGACTTACAGGGGTGACACTTTCATTGGTTATGTCTGCAAGTGTCCACCTGGCTTCAGTGGAGTGCATTGCCAGCACAGTAAGTCTGATCCCTGACTCATCTTGCCTTTCAAAAAACCCAACACACACACACTTCAACTCTCAGTAAATATACAAAATAATAGGGTTTGTAAGGATTTGGAAATCTTCTCTCCTTTTATAAATGTCCATTAAGTAAGATGTGTCTGTTTGATGTGTTAAAAAAAAAGATATTGACCTTGAGCAGTGATTAAATGTCAAACAGCTGGCAAGAAGTAAATCACTATTGAAAGGACGAGTTCAGCAAAATCATCGCGGGTTTGGTAGAGAAAGGAAATGCTGAACTGGCTTTCTTTTGTTGAGCATGCTCTTAACAAAGGTTAGAGTCAGAAGGTTTTTGCTGCCTATGAGATAATATTTTACGTTAGAACAGGGCCATTGTTCTCCAGCTTGGTATTTATGCTCTATCCTTAAACGGACTTTCTGAACTCTTAAGCTTCTAACGCTATGAAAGTAGGCACAAGGGTAATGGCTATTGCACATGGAAGGTATAAGCCAATGTGAGTGTGACCAGAACCAGAAACTTTACAAAAACCTGTAAATTGTGAACTGCAGGCTTTGTTCCATGATGTAATCAGAAGTCTAATAGTTTGTTTTGATGTTGTTGAAGACATCTTACAATAAAGAAAGCGAAGTAGAGAAAAATCGGAAACATCCCTTTTAATAAACAACAAAGGCGTCTATTATTATTAATATTATTAATATTATTAATATTAATGTTATTAATATTATTATTATGATTAATATTATTATTATTAATATTATTATTAATATTATTAATATTAATGTTATTAATATTATTATTATGATTAATATTATTATTATTAATATTATTATTAATAATAATAATATTAATAATAATAATAATAATAATATTATTATTATTAATATTATTATTATTATTATTATTATTAATAATATTATTGTTGCAAAGCTTTCTCTATAGTCTTTACAACCAAGCTGTTTGATTTAATAACTGTTCACGTCAACAACAAGGCGAGCCAGAGTGAGCTTTTAAGATGTTTAAGAAAGTCAAGTTTCTCTTCTTTATATCTGATGTAGTCTGTTTCACTTGTTTTACCGTCCTCAGCTGTTTTGAAGTCAATTACACAGCAGTGTCGAAGCTAGCTTATGTCAACATCACTATCACACAGCACTGCTTACGAAACATGTTTAGCAAGAGGAGTGAAAGTCGGCGTCAATTAATTAGGGAAAAAACCCTCGTGATTTGATCACACCAGATGCAACACCAAATTGGGTCAGGGGTGCAATGTGGGGTGGGGAGGCAATGAACCCTTCCCCACTTCCTACCCCCCTTACTTCCAGCGCACTTGCTCGTACAACGCCCATCTTTCACCTCAAACTTCACTGACCTCGTAAGTGCTTTTGTGTGGGAGGAAGACTCTGGATTTTTTGTTTTATTTCAATCTCTTAGAGGCACTTATATAAGAGATTGGACCGTTAATGTCAACAAAATAAATGTATGTGCATGTGTTAAAGCCCCATAAGCAACATTTCAATGAAGGGTTGATATTTAACTTGGTGTTTAAAACAGCCTGGCTCTGATTATATGCATAACCAATAGCTCCCAATTAATGTGGTGTTTCTGTGTGCAATTGTAAGAGATGCATAACAGTGAGTTTAACAGAAAGTGTGCATAAAAGGACCAAGATGTCTGAAATGGGACGCTCAAGCACTTGACGATTTGACATTGGGACAGCTTTAAGCCCTCAAGCACTTACCTGGTATGCGGCTCAAAGTCTGTGAGTCCTGAAGTGTGGACATTGGGATTTGGCACAGGTTCCCATCTTTGCATGTGGACACACAAACACACACACACACACACACACACACACACACACACACACACACACACACACACACACACACACACACACACACACACACACACACACACACACACTAAAAAAGTGAAAAAGGAACCTCTGCATTGCTTTTACAGAGGGTGAATATGTCACATTACAGTTGGAGCCACTATCAGTTAGCCAGCAGCAGAATTACATAAGCATAGCATACATATAGTATTTGTATGTAGCTCTTCATCTGTTAATGCTAAATCTTGCTAAATCCTGAAGTATGATATATAGGCCAAGTCGTGTGGCTGCCCTGCCTGCGTGTGTGCGCTTGGCTGAGCATTGCATTAGCCAGCGCAGCACAGTTGTCCTTCATTTCATCGCAGGTGTGCTTCTAAGTAATGGATTTAATGTATCATGTTGCGATCTGTGTGGTGGGATGGATCATTATTGGTTTGAAAGAGAAAGAAAGATGAACTCGAGGAGAGAAAGAGAGATGTTAACCAATACTTACAGACACCATTTATACCTGTCTCTTTACTCTGCCACACAGACAAGGTTCAACAAGACAACAATTTAGTAGTGAACTGAAAGAGAAGGATTTACCTTTTCCTGACAGTCAGTGTCATTCTTTATTTAACCCCATATGATTTGTCCTTACATATTTAAAGGAAAGCTACACGAAAAAGACATTGAACGAGTTGTCTGCATGAACAGCGTGTCACTGTGTTTATCTCCAACCAGAATTGTGAGAAATTAGCCAGCGTTCATTTCATAATTCAGTTATTGTTTTCTATTAAGCCCTTAGGGTGGTGAGAAACTGATTTCATAAGGGCTGAATACACATTAATATCTGCCAATTTTCTTCACCGTCATTACAGTTGAATGGAAGAGAGTAGGAGTGAAAGGGAGGAAGAATTTTGTTAATCATCAAATCTCGCGTCTGGATAATTCCTGCAATTAAATGATAAAGGCAAATACATAATGGTTCCTGTTAGAATGACAGCTAAGCGGGCTTTGTTATGGCATCGTGTTGGTGCTGAAAAGGAAAAAGAAAACACATGACTGCAAATAACACAAATCGAAGGGCCTGTTAGGCATTGAATCGTATTGTTTGATTACATTTGTATTTGATGTTGATTCTAATGAATTAAAATCAGTAACCCAGACCAATGTATTTGTTATACTGTGTAGTGTAACATTATAGAGTTGTTGCCTAGCCCTGATTTTTTTACTGTTGCTCTTACTATCTCTCCTTGCTCCTTCAGTGCCAAATCCAATTTCACACCTTTGAAACTTATCCTAAATACATGCACTACATATTCTGCCTGTTACACCGTTTTTATTAAGCACAACCAGAAAATGAAGTCGCACACGCAGAGCAAGGAGCAGCTATTTCTGACTTGTTTGATGGGCACATATTGTATGCACTAAATGTCGACTGCTTTGTTTCTTCTGAAGAGTTTTAGATTTCCATGTTCAGGGTAGACATCAGATAATCACAGCTGAAACGCTTGGCACAACACCCATTCAAATGAACGTTTTATGAGTTTGAGTTAACTCAGCCACTTTATATGCAGCTTTATCCCTCAGGTTGTTGTTTCTGTCTTATAAAATATTGTGTAAATGTGAAATTACAGCGGTGTCTTTTGATCATTGCAATATTAATGTCCTTCTGCTGGATTGAGATTTATCCCATCGAAATGATTTACGGTTTTATTTTTTTAATGAAACCCACTTTATGGGTTTCATTTTATGCAAGTTTTAGTAAGTCTCAGTTCCAACACCACTTGAAAAAAAAACAGGGTTAATATCGAGCTAATGTCACTGCTTCATCTTTGGAGCCCTTATTATCACAAAGTCATTCATCTTTAGAATATTGTGGCGCCGCGTCTCTTTGGTGACAAGGGGAACAAGTGGCACGTTATTGGGCGAGAAGCCAAACATTGTAATGACCTGTCACATTGTGAAGATTGGGACTGATTATCTCAGTCTTCATGAGGTTGCAGATTATTTTAGGGCACACATCCGCAGCATATGAAGGACAAATTACACTCACATTCGCAGCCTATGAAGGACATGTGTGTAAACCTTTGTTCTTAGCCTATCAAGGACAAATACATGTATAGACTGTTGGGAATTGTATTGGCTGTTAGAGGGCATTGGTGTTTTTTTCACAATGTCTCACCATAAACAGCCGTGTGTAAAAGCCCACCTTGCAGGTTAAACATGCTTTTAATTGACTGTGTTGCAGTAAAACTAAATCATGTGTCTGAAAGTTAGCAGATGAGACAGAAAAAACATCTCTCTCTTCCCTCTTTCTGTTTCTAAGCTTGATTTCCTGCAGCTTCTGTGCTACTCTTTCGAGGATGTTGGTTTTTCTACGGTCACAGAATAAATAAAGAACCCAAGTTGTTTTGGTTTAATTGTCTCTTAGATGACTGGTGTTAAGTCTTTTTCATTCTTCCTTGGACTGCAAGTGCTTAGAGCAGATTCTCTTGCTCTTTGATCAATAGGTGTCTTTTTTTATGACACACCAGCAAGGCAGGATTGATTGATGTTAAATGTAGGTTGTGTGAGATCTTTTTTTAAAGCGTGGCCATGTTTTTGGTTATTGACAGTTGCTATTATGCTGAATTAGCCCTGCTACTTCCACAGTTTCTTGCCACAGGATAACCAGCCAGTATTTATGGCTGTGGCTTCACTGCACAAGAAAGAGATAGACTCCATACGGACAAACCCTGCTTACTCCTTGTTACAACAGTAAGGACTGCATAGTGACAACTTCAGTGTGTTTTGCAGTTCAAAAGGAAGTATCTAGTGGAGCCTATGTCTTCATCTCTAATGTACTGGCCCTCTGGCATATGTGTGTTCTGCTAAATTTACAGTGTAAGGGCAAGATGATAGCATAGACAATAGAACTACAGCCCGAGGCAACATGAATGAGCATCAATAGGAGAGTTGTTATGTACATCTTAACCGTAAAGCATTTGACTACAACAAGAGACTTTATTTGTCGGGTACTAGGCGGAGGCGGAGGTCCTACAGTGTTTCCCAGTGCCTATTCCTCCCCCGCGAACACTCACCACTTTAGCGGCACACCTCTGAGTGGTTACCTGTACCTCTTAAAGCGAAAAATGACTTGCCCTTCTCAAACCTGCCACTGCTTCACAGGAGGTGACTTTGCAGCTTGAGTTTGTTGTGATGGCACAGGGTAGGAGAGAGCCCTTGTTAGCCGGCATGTCTTCCTCTGCTCCGATGCAGGCCACAGAGCGAGGACAGCGGGTGGGGTGGAGGGATATTGGTGGGCTGGTGGTTTTCTGCTGCCTCTCACCATGATTGAGGCAGTTGTTATCTCCGTCTTACTGTGAAGCTGCACGGTAAAAGTCACCACATGAAAGATCACGATAAAGCATGAAAATGTCCTTTTCCTTTTGTAGCTGTTAATAGAATATCACCAGGCATTACAAATCCCAAATTATTTCAGTTTTGTATATAAATCTTCTTCTCTGACATCCAAAATAGTGTTTGTTGGAAGGAGCGAAGTGCTGAAATGCTTTAAACAGTGATGTATTGAACCCATTATTGTGTTTGTAGAAAGCAAAATGGTTGACCCATATTTCAAATGCATATATACTGTATACACATGTCGCAATTCCATAAGATCATCTCAGAGGTTAAGCTTTAGAAAGTGCTGTATCTATTTTGTTTAAAGCTCTGGGGGAAGCCTTACATTAATCCACTTAATGTCTTAGATCATACAGTATGAAAAGTATAGCTGAATTGTGTTTGAGGGCATATTTTCGACTTTGATTTAAGTTTTTCGGGGCAGGCTTAGCTAACGGGATTAGCATGGTTTATAAGATGGTGAAAGAAAGTTTGTTAAAGGAAAACTTTTCCTTGGTGATTGGGTGGAAGAAGTATTTTGTCCAAAGAAAACTAACCTATTTTCAAAATAAACAGCATTGGTTTAGTCACAGTGCCTGAGGTCTGTTCTGCTAGGTATAAATCTGCATCCTTTTTAAAAACTTCTGGGTTACAAGTGTTAGGAAGTTTTACTGGAGTTATACTAATCTGCACGCAACTTTTATTTTTATACTAGCATAAATAACTTTTAACACAGGTTTGTTTTCTCAGGATAATTTATACCTATTCTAAAATGACGGACTTTTTCTTATGTTCCTCTACTATTCTTCTTCTTAGGGTGACTAACATACAATATTCCGAACTAAATGCCCTGTTTCAACAGCAGCATCAGTCCATAGTATATTATCTGGTTATTCACTCAAGATTCTCTCTTTTATAATTGTTAGAGTTTTTCAAGGTTAACACCACAGATCCAAAAATGTGCCTCATTACCTGAAGGGCCCTCAGATCTATTGTGAACACTGGCATCCTCAAGGCTCTCCCTGCCGCACTATTACTGTGATGTAGAGCTGTGTGGAGTACAAGGCCATCTCCAGACACCTCCTCTCTGCCTTACATTCACAATCCCACAGCCCACCCACTGCTAAGGCTCTGTGGCTGGAAATCTGCATTTACAGGAAGAGATGAGTGTAGAGTATCCCGAGGGAAGGGGCCATAGTCGACCAAAAATCCAAAGAATTGACCACAATCCCACAGCCAGAGCGTTAGACGCCAATGATTAACAACTCATGGAGACCCGTTGAGTTTGTCTATATGCTCTGTGTGCAGATCAACATGGAAAGTGCTGTTGTTATAGCTCAAGGCACATTTGATCCTTTTTCTGCATAGCGCCCCACATTTATGTCGCTGGAAAAACATTTGTATTTCAGTTGAATCATAACCTGGTCAGTAAATCCTGCCGTTAAAGGGTATTTTATGTTGGGTTTTTTTCTACTTATTTTATCTGTTTATAGACATTATTGTCTTAAACAGATTTAACTGTTTTATGAAAACATCATTCAGTTACCTCAAAGATAGTTGATTATTCTCATCGTTGGGCTATAACAGCATACCAGGGATGATTTAATTCCCCCGTAAAATGTTCTGGAAAATGTTTTTTATATAATAATTGTTTTTCATTCTTCTTATGATGACATAAGAGCCAGTCATTTCAGTGGTTTTTACTAACCTAATAAGGAGAATTGGACACTGCAAAGAAAGTCTGGCTGAAATGTTCAGAACTAGTAAAACATTTGCTTCAATGTACATTTAATGCTGAGGTTGTGCGACGCCGACATGCTATTTTCAATCCAGACACATGATTTGCTTTTATTATGTTGGTTTCTGTTCATATATAATTATATATACTGTCCAGCAGTGGCTCAGTCAGTAGGGGCTTGGACTGGGAATCGTAGGGTCGCCTTGTTCAAGTCCCCGAACAGACTTGAAATATGGAAAGTGGACTGCTACTTGGAGAGGTCCCAGTTCACCTCCTAGGCCCTGCTGCGGTGCCCTTGAGCAAGGCACCGGACACCTCCAATCCCCCCTCCCCATTGCTCCCAGGGCGCTGCACGATAGCTGCCCACTGCTCCTAGTCCTAGGATGGGTTAAATGCAGAGGACAAATTTCACTGTGTGTGCTCGGCTGTGTGCATGTGTGTGACTAATAAAGAGGGATTCATCCTCCGATTCTATCTATCTATCTTACTGGTGTCTGCTTATACTTGCTATTTCTAGATATACTTTCTATATACTGTTTATATACTAAATGTATGTATAGTTCATTTGGTATAGGTGGAATCCCTACTGACATGCATGGATTTTCTTTGGAGTATAATATGATTTCACAATTTTGCTGGTCCACCATCTCATTTAACGGTCTCGTCTCTCAGGCTGTCGAAGGACAAAACTGTTCATATTTTCTTGCAGTCTGTCTCAAAGGGCCTGCATACATATGGAATAAGTAGGTGGAAGAGAAAATGGTCCTGCAGTGATTCTCAGCTCTCCACTGAACCGTGACCTTTGGCGTATACACAGTAAAAAAGAACAAAATATATCTCAATTAAAAAGATAAATATAACATGCAAAAACAGAGGGCACATGTCTCACGTATATAAAGCAAATGGTGTGACCTTCTATACTTGGTCTTATTAAAAGGAAATCATAGTCTTTAGAAGACACTCCTACTGTCAAATCAACTGAAGTAATGCCTTAAGCATTTGTTGTTCAAATCCTAATAAAGGGCAGAAAAGCAATTATTTGAACTATTGAAACAATAGACCTACTAAGAAGAAGGCACACCAAGTCAGTGACGAGGTAAAGTGAACTATGATAACAGTAACAGCTAGATATGTTTTGTTAGCTTTCACTGCCTTTTGTTGTATGTGTGCTACAACAAAGTGAAGGAGCCCTTGTGAAAGAGCGGCGTTGTACTACTAAAGTCTATTTTCTCGGCTATCCTGCTGCTCCTTTTCCGTATCCCAGGAGCTGACCCTATCTAGTCTCTGTTAGAGGGCATTTTGGATAACAAGCTGAGGAAACAAGCTGGATCATGCTGTTCAGGGCCACCTATTCTGTGCTACTGACATTAATGTTTTTTTTTGTTGCCGTCTCAATAGAGCCTTGAGCTTTACAGATCCAAACTGACCTTTGGGCTTCCTCAAGTTTATTGAATAGTAAGGAAGACACCACAAAGTATATACCAGGATTGTTCTATGCTTGGGCCTGATCTTGTCAGCATTCGCCTGCAATATATCATTGTTGATTTTTTTCCATATGCTGTCAGTAAGCACTCGATTCTGCAAATTCTGCCAAAAAAAAAAACTGCCGTACCGACATACTCTCAGTAAGATGACCTTTCTTGTTTGGAAAGGTGGTACTTTTCTAGCAACATTAAAGTTGAGGCATTTTCTCTTTCAACGATGCATCTTTGCCATTAAATCCACATGTAATGGTGCTGGAGGCCTTCTGGTAGTGGAAGCTTCATAAAATGGTCAGAATAGTGGCTTAAAGTGCAGTCTTGTTAGTGTTTTAGGGAAAGGCCAGCACTTTGGGAAAAGTATTAATTTTCTATAGTGCTTCAGGAGAGGTTTTTCTTAGAGCCTGGATTTCTTCAGTTGTCTGCTGTTGACTTCCCAGGACCTGATTTTTTTTATCTCAATGTTTCACTTAAGTTAATAAGTTGTCGGTTACCAAGTAGTGCAATGTTTGACTGTAGTAATTATGTTATCTAAGTAGTCAAACTGTTGACAAAAGCAGAGAAGAATTAAGCATTTAAGTGATCTTGTTTTTTTAGTTTTAAAGTGTCAAAAACACAAACTCCCCCTGCCCACTTATTAAATGAATCATGCACCTCATCAGGGTAAAAAAGTGTATGCACCTGCGAATAGAAATGTAGAGTTTACTGAGTTTAACTGCTGAGTCTTACTATGTCAGAGACAAAGGAGACTTACCTAGCAACATTAATGTTTTTGGATGTTGTGAAGAAAAATAGCAAGAAAATAATTAGATGATTATTGTCAAAAAGGACTGTGGGTGTATTTATTCAATTTAGTCCGTTTCCTCTACCCCTCCCTTATTCGCTTGTCCCAGAGGACCCATTCGCCTGGTTTATCCTTCCTGTGGAGGAGTTTTAGAGAACAAGCTGTTACCGGGGCCTAATTGTGTAAGGCCCCTTCGGACACTTGAGCTTACTTTCACCTCCTAGCCCCTACAGTAAGGATAAACTTTTTGGCAGATGGCCAAAGCATAAATAGAGATGCATTTCCAAATCCCAGGTGGCAGAAAAAGAGTTAGACTCAGTCCTGCTCTGGCTTCTGGCTGCCACTTCAAGCCAAAGTAGAACACTGCTAAATGTTCAGCTTGAATAAACAGAGCTGCATTATTTCAGCTTGGTGAATTTGTCTAGCCAAATGAGTGTTAGAGTTGTTCTACAACACAATGAGTTCAACATGACTGAAACTAAGGGTGATGGTGTTGTTAGATCGTTATATCATTATTCCATCTCCTATTCAATCGTAGATGTGATTCACTGTGGAACAAATTATAAAAGAGTGCGAATGGCCATTATGGGAATGATAGTACATTTTTTAGCAAAACATTCATGAAGTCTTCTCTAGACGGGGGAGGATAGATGAGAGAGAGGGTCAGCGAGGAAATTAATTAATAAAAATTCAGTATGAAATTATTCTCTGTTTAAACCAGTAAAGCATCTTAATTCTGCAGCACTTACAATATTAAACTCTGTATGAGTCATTCAGAATCAGACCCTTAAAACAGCCCTTTTTTTCTTTTCGTGAATATTATTTCAAATATTTGCTCATGATGATGTTTTAAACTCAACTCGTTGAATCCTTTTAGATCTGTTCTTCATGTAATGCTTGAGGGTGCTATTATTTTTAATATAGTAATGGTTTTACATTCTTGTCTATGTGTATAGTAGTCGGTCAAATCTTGTCTTGACAATAATTGGATTGATTTCGCTACCATGGTATTGGCGCTACCATGGTCCTTTTTAAACAGTTAAACCTTCGGCTGTCCCCTGACATTTTATGATGCATCACCACAAGGTACATTTTTTTTTGTCTAGGTTTGTAAGTCTTAAGTCCGGTAAAAGTAATAACTAACTTACACAGCTGTATTGGTTGTGTGTTTTCGACCGGATATATTCAATTATTGGGGTCTCCTCAGAGAAGACATCTCATTATTCCCCACATTAAGCAAGTGATTACTCTTTGGCCGTCATCTACCACTACTATCTTTCTGCATCTCGTACGATTTTAATGTCTCTTAAACTTTCCAGTAAGTGTACCCATATTATGTTATGGTAGATAAGTATTCCTCTCACACTTGCTGTGGAGGCTCAATCTGTAAGCTTAAAATGACACTTAAGGCTTTCCTCCAAGTTTTCTTCTGCACATCCCAGCTTCAGCAGAGCCCCCAGGTCTTCATGACATAGAAATGATGAGTGTTTTCTTCTCTCAAACCTCTCTCCTAAGACACCTTTTCAAGGACTCCTGGATTGCTGCTGTGAATAATGACTCACTGGGCTAATCCCACTTCAAAAAGTGTGTCCCGCAACAGTGTTCTTAATCCTGAATTCAACCTCCATGGATCATCATAGCACTTGAAACATACAGGATGTACCGCTGGTGAAATTATCTGCACGTGGCAAGAATTATTTTAAGACATTTCTGCACAAAAGATCAATACAATCAAAAGGTTCTGCCTAGATACATATGACCGAGGCTTAGTCAGATAGCTTTGAAAAGAAATAGGGAAAAAAAGGATTAGTTTGGTTGGTGTAAAAACTATATTTTAACTGGTTCTGGGACTTGATGGGACTCTAGAAAGGAATCCTATTGTGTGCGGTGATAGTCACTTTGGCAAGGCAAGGATAGATTGACATAAAAGATTGACAGCAAAGACAGGCTCTTCCATGTTCCATCTTCTATCTCTGACTCAACCTGGAGAGACAGGTCTTGTCTTGGCCTTGTGTAGTGTGGACTCGACACATTTCAATGTACCAGGACCTGTCAAACACATCATCCAAGGCTGATCGCCCATATACGAAAAGAAGCAGCACTGAGGAAAAGTCAGCACTTCTGAAAGTACAGTATAGAACTAGCTTGGAATTCCCATGGGCAGGGAAATAATCTATTTAGTTTAGATACTGTTTGTGAAAGACGTGTATGCATTTGTAGTGCATCTATGATAAAGCTTGTATGAGATGTCAATCATGAGAAAAATAATATGTATCACACACAACTGAAGAGATTAGACATGAGGTGGTGCAATGCAGGTGGGAAAACAATGCAGTTATCTCTCTTTAATGGCAATGTAGTTTTGGAAATGTCCCCATGCGATGTGAGCAGATGGCTCTTCTCTCTCTGCCCTTTCAAGTGAGTTAATCATAACATCCAAAAATGAGTAGTGAGAATTAACAATAACAAAAGAGATGTCTGTGTGAGGATTGCATCATAGGATGGCTAAGGGTTGTATGACAGGTCAGCGCAATATTTGTTGTTCTTATCAAAACTGAAACCCCTTTCTCAAACATGTGTTTACAGTATTGCATGTGCAAAACACTTAATCATTATGTGATGTTCTGCTCCTTTGAATGTGTCTGTGTGGTCACTGGACTATAACTCCATGTGTTGTAGAATATACAGTATGCATCAGCCTTCAAGTAGTGCTTAATTTCATGTCCTTGAAGTCCTGAGACTTGTTCTAATACATATTTTCACTCATAAATTCCTAAATGAAATCCTCTGTCACATAGCTTAAAAGTAATGAATACATTCTTCATGGTCAGGTTAACACCCAAGTCATGTAAATCATTGGCTGTGTGTTTTTCTTTCCCTGATAAATTCATTTTGTCCATGGATTGCAATTTTCTCACCATCAAATCCAAAATCTGCAGTATTCCTACAGGAATCACTGGGCATCAGCAGCAGCCTGCCCGAGGGAAAACCTTATCTGCTATTAAAAAAAAACAAATGGATGATTACTTCCAAGGAAGAACGAATGCTCAAGGTCAGGGGTTAATTGTGTGGCAGGCATAAACACCCGATTGTTCACTTCATCCTGTCGATCAATGACCGCAGAGTTCAAACCGTTGTGCCTTTCCTAGAAAGAGAGGTCAGGAGGACAGACTTGCTTAACAAACACACTGGTTCACTGGCTCTGTGACATAAAAACAGATAAGATAAGATGAGACTTCCCGAGGGGAAAATGTGCATGACGGCTAAACTGAGTCCAGATGGAGAGATGTAACACAATAAGACGTCTCCACACGAAAGCAAAGTCTTGACTAACCTCCAATTGTGTGGCTTGCAGTGTCTTTGCAGAGGAGGAAGAAGGCGTTACTCAGATTTGCCTAACATCTGACCATAAGTTAATGAAGGAAGTGGGTGAGATGTAGGGGCAATGCTGCAGGGACATTACCTTTCATTCTGCTAATTAAGTTTAGGGGCTTTACAAGTGTGAGAGGATTACTAAGCTATTAGGAGGCATTTATTCCGATCATTTGTGTGATTTATTTTGTTGTTTGGGGCCAGTTCAGGCTTTCTAATGCAAATGGAAGTGGAGCTAAAATTAAAATGCTTTTTGTAATTTAAATCAGCTCTGTAAATGAAATTCTCTCTTTAAATACAACAACTACTGCCGAATAGAGAACATGCATATAGCTATTGTTTTTTTCTTGTTGTTGATACAGATTATAGATTTTCAGCCTAATGGTTATGGCATATTTCCATCCTTTGTGCAAGATTTGTACAATATTGTTAAGGCTCTTGAAAGTGGATTCACTGGCCTTTGTGTCTGTGTGGCTGTAGCAGGTGGCCAGCGCTGCAGAGGTCAGTGCAGCCCAGCGGAGAGGGCACAGGTGACACCCCCCCCCCCTCCCAATGCAGGTCTGTTCCTGCTCGCTGGACACACTAAAGCAAATTTAGCGCTCACAGCCAGTGCTAGTTCCTGACACATAGCACTATTCATTGCTCTTAGTAATGTCCTGGTTGAGACACTTTTTTAGAGAGCGATAGAGGAGCAAAGCCAAGGAGCGAGACGATCCAGTGGCCCGATGAAAGTATGGTGGGGGACCGACCAGGGAAGCACATTTCTTTTGGGCTTCATGACCTTATATTTCAGAGACTGTGTCTGTATGCAAGGTGGAAGCACATCCTTGCTCCTTGCTGATGAGTCAATAAACATTTGGTATTAATGTATATTGAAGCTGAAATCCATTCTAGTTATTACTGAATATATTGATAGACATGATAAAATAAACTGTCAGTATATTAGCTCTTCAAGTACCTTAACTCTATATCGTTCCGTTGCTAATGACTGTATTGTAAGCTTAATTGGTTCAGCACTGTATGTAAAGTTGTTGGACAACACCTCGTCTATTGCAATCCAATGTTCTGCCACTAAATATAGTATCAATTTAATCAGCATCAACCTGGCAACACTTCAACAAAATTGTACATTATAACCCTCATTAAAGTAGTGATATTGCAGAGCATTATAAGTGCACGCCTTGTAGTTTTATACCTCCATCTGCTGTAGAAATCTTTACACAATCTAGCTTGTTAAATCCAAATGATGTTTTAAAATAAGGCTTCCTAATTGACCTATTTAATTGCAGAATGACAGACTTACTATTATAAGATGAGGGGAACTCCTCGTGTAAACAGTTTATTTACCTGACCACTGGGCTAGCACATTTTTTCACTGTATTTTTATTCCACCCTCTCTCTCTCTCTCTCTCTCTCTCGCTCTCGCTCTCGTCTCTCTCTCTCTCTCTCTCTCTCTCTCTCTCTATATATATATATATATCTTAGTTTCTGTCTCTCAATTCCTCTTCTCGCTTCTCGTCACCTCTCCTCTCTAGTATTTATCGGTTGAATTAACTGCATTCCCTGAAGTAATCCCTTTTCTCTCACCTGATTTACTGGCAATACACCACTTTTAAGTCTCACTTTCCCTGCACCGATCTCCCAGGGGCTGATGGCCTCACATAAAAGGAAAGCAAAGCGTGAGATGGGCAAGCTGTGTTTTCCGCTCTCTGTAGCATGTTGCGCTCCAGGCTATTTGAGTAGCCTGCCCATTTGGCTCACCTATGAATTTGAACCTACATGGTGGCAACAAAACAGGATATAACCTTAAAGGGGAACATCACATATCAAGTGGAGTGATTGCATTGGTAAAATAACAGTGTGTTGAGCTGTGTGCAGAAGGAGCTGAGGATTGTTTTTGTGCTACTGTTCATTTCTGCTCTGTAATTGACTGGTGACCTGTACCCAACCTCTCGCACACCAGGACCACTGAAGTTTAAAGGGGCGGGCCTAATGGGTATGGGTATGCTGCTGTTATTTTCCTGCTTTCTTACTACTTTGATATTTTAGGTAATGGTGTGTGCTTTTCACTCAAGCAAATGTGTATCATATCTGTAAATGTAAAGGTTACAAAGACTTGAAGTGGGGTTGTATGAGGTTATTATCCTGTTAGGGTATTACCTAAAGTACATGGAATATCTTTCAGTTGTAAGCCTCATTCCTTGTCATGTATTTGCATCACTCCAGTCTTTCATATAGGATCGGTCTTCTTAGGTTAAAAGCAATGGAAACAATTGAATTGTTTGCAGCATTATGTAAGCAATGTATATCCAACCATGAAGCATTTTTGGGAACATGGAGACTGTACAACAATTGCGGAAACAGCTTGAACTAAACATACACAAACAGATGAATAGAGAATCACAAACCATTATATGAATGAAACAAACATTCACTTCTCGTAAAAAAAAGTCATATAATCGTCACAGCTTGAAAGGCACATGTATTGGTTTAAATATGTTTCACTTCCCTCTGTTATAATTTCAACAATCCATTATGTATAATTATTAGAGATGAGTGGCCCCTGCAGTTTGATTTACTTACTTTGTGTCCAGCATAGTTGTGTGTCTAAGCACTCAGTCTTTTGAAGGAAATGCTATTGCTGCCAAATCAACTCTATTGTTGTTTTCTGTATGGCTTTGAAGTACTTAACTACACATGTCGAGTTGCATCACAGTCAAGGATTTGGGTTTTTTGCAACATTTCAGCAGCAGTTCATTTAATTATCACCTGCAGTATTCCATTCAAATGCCTTAACAAATATCACATAACATGTCATTTAGCTTGAACCAAAGCCACTTACATACACTTTGTGAGCAATTTGGGTTCTGCTCAAATGAATGCAGAGGCTCGGCATTGAACCAGAGACCTATGAATGGTTAAAAAATATTGAGCCCCTCTGCAACTGCAAAAAGAAACGTGGAATAAATATATAGAGACAATTATACTCGTCTAGACAGACAAATATTACCCTATGCTTTCCAGACAAATGGGAGCAATAGATGTGTTTTTCATCAAATTCATCCTTCACAACTTTTGTTGTCAGAAAGGTTTTACAGCTCAATTTGATCAAACATATTTTCACCCAGATACAGTTGTTTCCTGGGTCGCCCATGGAGTTTTGGTTGAAATACAAACCATTTCTCATTCCTTTCTGTGCCGCCCTCCCTTTTTTTTAATTCTGCAGATTAAAGAGGCTACTACTTCCAGTCACATTACCTCTATGACCATGTGTGAACACCGTACAAATGTGTCCAAGTAACCATTAAAGATAACATAGAGATAACATTGCTGGATGAATGAATCACTGTGAAAATACTTACTTTAATCATAGTTTGTGTTATCAAGCATTCCAAATCTCAATCCTAACATATTCATAAAGCCAAAATGTACCAATGAGTCAGAGCTGGTTAATATTTAGAGGATTAAAAGTGTTTGGAAATAATTAGAAATTTGATCAAAATAGTTAAAAAGTGTACTTCTCTACCTCCCTCCTTCGTTAACGATCCCTGTAATCCCATTTCCCTTAATTTAATAGAACAGAGTGCAAATGGTTGTGATGGGTGGGGTTGTGGGTCCCTCGCCTTCTGTAATTGGTTAGATGAAACAATCAGAGAAGAGCAATTACAGAGCAAAGATCGCTGCACAATGGACGATGATTCTGAGACAATTTAGCATGGTGACTGTCTGTGCTGTTGTTCTTTGTGTCACTGATACTTTAATGAACAAACTGAGGATATTTACCAAGCCTATTTCAACATGCATGTAAGGAGTGCAATTAGCTATAAGCTTTGTAGAATTTAGCAAAAACGGGGGACTGTGAAGTATGGTACTTACTGTTTTCATACTGCAAAGAAAGTACACTAGGCCAGTTGTTCTTAACATTTTTAAAACTTCTCTGTTCTTGCATTAATGGTCTCCTGGGGGGCTCTTTGATTTATTAGTCTTTGTGAGAGCTTCTACGGGCAGACAGAATCAAGTAACACACGGAGAAAATTCAATAAATGCTCCCAACCAATGCATTCTAATGAGGATGAGGTCTTTTTAATTGCCTATGTGTCTCCTTCAAATAAATTAATGCACTTTTTTTTCCTTCTAGATATTAACGAATGCGAAAGGGAACCATGCAAGAATGGGGGAATTTGCACAGATCTGGTTGCCAACTATTCCTGCGACTGCCCAGGGGAGTACATGGGCAGAAACTGTCAATACAGTAAGTGTTGGTGTTTCTTTTTTTAATGTTTGTCTTTGAACTCTTTTTACAACTATCCAATAGTTCTTAGCAGCACACACAAACCAGACTTCTTGCAGGTTATTCCCATGAAGAACATCTAAACAGGCTTGTGCTGACCTTTGATTAAAACTTTCAGGGGTTATTCAAGTTTATTAAGTCATTATTTTGCTGTGAGCGTTCGGGCTCACACCCGGGTTCCCAATGATGGAAGGACAACTCGGTATTTTGAGACAAAATATATTTATTTCCGAACAGCCCGTTAACAACGTTCTTGCTGGCTAGTCGCTCTCATTTGGCGTGGGCGGTGGAGACAGTTCTCCCTCAGGACCCAGTCTACTGCAACAGAACCCAGAACCAGGTTACGACCATGACTTTAATCAGTACCTGATTACCTGATCCCGATCAGCGGTCTGGCCTCCGGCTGAGCCACTCCCAACACTCCAGCAGCCGGCGCCCTAACCACACCCCTAACCACATTTGCTTTTGTATTTTATTAATTTACTTGTAGCCAACAATTGATCTAATATACAACTGTAACAGATGCTATACATACAGTAAGTCAGAGAAGTGTGTATTACATCATGTTAGCTATGTGCTCAGTGCACCATTGCAGCTACAGAACTAAATGTGTCAGTAAAATGAAGCCCCACAGAAGGTAAGTGAGGTGTTTGCAACATTGGACATTGTATAAAATGCAATAAAAAATGCAAAATGTCTTTTATGAGGTGTAATGTTTTGTCCATATTCTGTTTCATACAACTTCTGTAAGTTAGGGTTTTGGGGGTCTTTGTTATAAAGAAAAGAATGGAGGGTAGGGAGTGTAGGGAAACATCTGGAATGTTTCAATAATCCTCACTTCATTATATTTGAGAATACATATGGAGTATGTGTCGATATGCTCATACTGTAGATGGATTCAAAGGCTTGAACAAGTAAACAGAAATTCTCCGTATATTTTTAAATATGACCAGCGCCGGATGGTAATTATGTTTTTTAATTTTCAAAGTCTTCACATTCCACAGAATGTTAATGTTTTCTGAAATAATGGCATTCTTTCTATCCCTATTAAATTAGAAAAAACATCAATAACTGGAAAGAAAATGCGTTCCTGCATTTTCAGAGAAGAACAATAAACCTTAAAGCGTAATAATAACAAAACAAATAAAAGAAAAGTTGAACACTGAGACTTTGTTCTGGCAAGCCCTCATTTCATTCTTCATACCCAGTGGCTGTGTAGAACGAAAGAGAGCTCCTTATCACTTCTTTTGCAAGACGCCTAAGAGCTTAAAGTGGCCTCATGTGTTTATTATGCTATTGCAGGGATTTTCTCGCTCACTCTGGGAACATTTTAGGATTAATGTATCAGTGGACTCAGAGCCCTTAGCCATCCCTGCACTGCTACTCACAAATTAATTCATCAGATCTCCTATCTGCGGTGCAGCACCACCATTCGGTAACTGACTCAGGAATTTTCAAACATTATTTGATAATTACGTTGCCATCTTATCAGAACCAGTATGGTCAGTGGGGGTCCCCAACGAATATAATATGCACACAAATGGTGGAATGGCTGAAATCTACTCCTTGTATTAACTCCTCTTACGTGTTTCCCACGTTATGTGTGTGGGCAAGACCTACTGTTGCAGACTGACCAGCTTTACGTTTGTTTTTTTTCGCCAGACCAGAGGCGAGCGTTATAATATTATGTAAAGGCAGCTGTGAGATTTTGCCCATAGCCCATGTGTTTGGTAATATCCAATTTCAGTTCATTCAATATTGATTCCCATGGTCCAATGGAAAGCTGGTTGTGAAAAATAAAATCATGTCTGTACCTGGCCAACATAAATGCCAGTAGAATATATTAGAAGACATAAACTACAGTGAGATAACGATTGGCCCACACACTGCCTCAGCCTTTCTGCTGAAGCGAATTGAGGATTTTTACAGTTGTTTTGAGCAGAGACATTCACTTTTTCTGGCATTATTATAGGTTGAATGGTCAGTTAAAGATCCAATAGTGAGGACCCCTGGTTTTCAAAAGAATCCGAAGGCCAAGATGATTATTAAACCATCTGCTTCGGAGTGGAATCTAAATCGATTTAAGTTCTTCCAAGTTTTTCTCTAACTTACTTCCACCCTGGAACACAAATAAAACCTAATAGCCCTGTAACAAATACATCCAAGAGCTCAAAGCTTTAGTGGTTTACTGCAAATGATCTGTTTTTATCACCACGTTTTGTTGAAATCGGAGATGTATCCGTTTTACTTTGAGCTCTATTTACAGTGACACATCTTTCCATTGTTTGTCCTCACAGTCACTGTTTCTGACCCGAAAAAACGTACTGTATATGCTGTATTGCATTACGAAAAATATCAAATGTAATAAACATAAAACAGTGATTTGGTTGTTTTTTGCTCATGTGTTTTTTAATTCATTTAAAGCATAGCATAACACTGTGGTTACTTTAAGGGAACCCCCTGTTTCAGTATTAAGGAAACACAGAAACTAATATATTACTTGTATAGTTTTGATAATACTACTCATTATGATATACTTTACCCCCAAAGTAATTTACACTTCATTATGAATCCATTGTACAAAACTACACAGCAGTTATACCATGTGTCTTACTAGGTAGAGACCAGATGCAAGTAAGAAAACACCAAAAGATATATAAGGAAACAGTGTCACCATTCTAGTTCACTGGAGAGTAGTGACAAGTCTATTTTCCACTATAACTTCACTTAATGACACACCCATACGATACATATGGGAGCATTTCATTCAGTCTCATTTCTGATTTCAGTTTTTTGTGTGTATTATTCTTTCTCACCCCTTTTCTCCGCCGCATGCTCATTAGTATGGGTGTGCTGGCATTAATTTCAGAGGGGCTCTAATTTGTTTAGGCTGTAGGTAGGCTAAGGCTTGTGGGAGATGGATTCAGCTGTCACATCACCGTAGTGCTGGTGTTAGTGATGTGTGCTGTCGTAGGGCTGATATATGCTCAGGGGCCAGAAGGCCAAGGCCCCGGAGCTGACTGCCTCTGACGGACGACTGGCAGGCGGCTCGTTAAGAGTGGCCCTTCATTGCCACAAGGTTAGATGGGCTGGGACTTTGAACAGTGTCTTATCACATCTTGCATATATAATAGCCTTCAACAGGTACTAGATTCCAACAAATATGATACTTTGATGGCGCAACATTGCTCCTCGGCACCAACGTCAAGTCGTAATAAGGAAAAAAGGATTATGTTTCACACTCGAGAGTTGCATCAGGGTGATATGGCATCTGGTGAATGTGCCAAGTTAGTGTGTGTTAATCCAGAGGGTCCCTTACAGATTGAAAGTCAGGTTCAACTAAAAATGTTGTATTGCTCTTCGTATCGATTTGCACCTTCTACATTCTTCATATTTGGTGTAGCGATTCAAACTACAGCTCATTAACACTCCTTAGCCTGCAATCCCTTAAAGGCATGCTATCGATATAGCTTTATTGTCTGTTGGTTGGTACAGCACTTTAGTCCAGACTGAAATATCTCAAAGACTCTTCAAAGGATTTATATTATAGTTTTTACTTTAATTAATGGTCCCCAGAGAATGACTCCTGATGAATACTGGTGACCCTAGAAATTGTCCTGTGTCTCCGACCGTTGGTCCATTTGTTGTTAATAGTTTTTTGGGGAAAATTAGGAACCCAACTATCAATATTCAATGCTTTGAATTCTTCCTTTGCTTAGACAATTTATTGCAATACCTAAAACGTGTTCCTATCACTTAAGATTTGAGATTCGGAGCCTGCAACTAACCTCTGAATTTGGAATATATTTCTTACATTTTATAGTTATGGCAACAACATTATATATAATTGGAGAAATTGGTGTGTGTTTTCTCTTTATACTATACATTATGCTTTGAATTTTAAGATAGCTTCCTGAAAGATGGATCTTCTTGGCACTTTTTGTAGTCTGTGTTAAAAAGAGATAGCCTCTAGTATAGACAGTGGCAGACTTATGGTCTTAATACGATTCGACAGAAAATGCAACTGATATTATACTGTGTATCTAAAACAATGGTCCTTTTGGAAAGTCCTAGACAAATAAAGATTCCCCAATCTGTCTGAGTCATGGGTTTGAATTGGTTTACCACCTCTCAAATTGAATCTTTTTCTGACTTGTTAAAAGGAATGAATGTAGTCTATCTGTAATATAATGGAAAATGTAAAGGTTTTCTTAGCTTCAGCAGTATGTTACCGCATCCACCTACACCATCCCCTCATCGGTCTGGAAGCGATGAGTCACACAAAAGGAAGAACTAGCAAAGCAAGAGGGATTTACCATAGTGGAATATATAAACACATCTCTGTCAGTGCAAACACACAGATATAGTTGTTGCTCTCTTCCAGCCTCCATTCGATCCCCCTGGACCGTCCTCAGACATTACTCACTGTCTCCCTGCCTCTCTGTTGCCTAGAGCCCCACTGTCTTAGCAGCTGGATACATTGTGCTAAGGTTGTTTTCATTGTTCCATTCTTCTCTGACTCTTGGCTTTCTTCTGTGCTGAAAGTCTTCTTACAAGCCTGCCACTTAAATTGTCTGCTGGTGTGTGTATGTGTGCCTCATCTATCTATGTGTCAGCCCTGGGTTTGAAATGCTTAGGTGATTTGTTTAAATTGTGAAGGCATCACAGCCCCTGTGTGACTGCTGCTCCAGGCTTTCCCTGAAGGCTGCTTTACACGGACACTTACAGTTCAGCTGGCATGAGCGAGCAGTGCCTCTGGCTGAACTTTGTGCTTGATGTGTCCTCGTTCTTTTGGAAAGCTTCCTAGTTTTCTCAGCATTCCCAACACTTGTGGTTTTCTAGGCTCTTGAAAACAGCTATTATCATCTGAAACCAGAGCCTATACTAACAAAATTGAATGAGTGGATTACATTTTTACTAGTGCAATAAAATATGCATGTCCTCTGTTGTGTTACTCAATTATGTTATCCCTGTTGTCATTAGAAATAAAAACCAGAGTAAAATACATTTTCCATAAACGGAATGCGATTGTCAGGTTGTCCAATAGTCAATTGTGGTTGCAAATGGAATTCAATCGGCAATTCAGGCATCAATATTAATATTTGTCTCTCTAATACCTAACCATCATTCTATTTAGAAAATGTTAAGAGCCTTAACAACGTGAAATGAAAACACACACTACTACCTCCAACCGTCACATCTATTTGCTGACACTCCATTTAGCTAGACAGTTGATGCTTATACTCAACCTCATGACTTTCTACTCTAATAGAGAACAAAATATACCATACTGCAATTTCAGGTAATTGCTCTGTGAAGGACAAACTGCCATATTATGAGCAGGAACTCCTATTAATGTTCTTCAGACCTGTTAAACCTGTTAGCTGGTGTGAGCCCATCTTCACTAAGACATGACTTATTTTACATAAACCGTTTTCAGCATTAATATGATTGCAAATTATATACATTAGGAATCATATTTAAAAACATGCAATGCACAACTATAAATCCGTGCATTTATGTGTACTATTTGCTGGACTCAGAGACTAATTAAAACGTAAGCATCTGTCACAACTTACACACCAACTCTTAGTAAGTACAGCTGTGATGCTGCTTATTTTTGTGAGGCACTATGGGCTAGAAGAAATGTAATGATGTGGAGGTTTGCATCCAGAATTCAAACCGACTTTGTGTCACCTCTCAGCCGTTTGGTTTATCTTTAAATTGCACAACATCCAAAAGCAATTTCTGAGATACTTTAAAGTGTTTATGTTGCATACCAACAACTTAAGTGTTGAATTATAACCAATGAAGAGGGAAATAAATCTAATTTAGACACTGAAACACAATCTGTGTAGTCTGAAAGATTCTCCAGTCACATCTGATTTATTTTTGATGGTTATACGGCACAGCAGTTGGAAACAACAATTCAACCCCAGTTTAACCTTTGAAGATGTTTTCCTTGCACACCTGAGTCTTCAATTATCTGACAAATACAACCAAACTGAAGAATGTGCATGCTCTCACCCTCCTCATACAATCCAAATTAAGCAGAGTTTTCATAGAAATGGCAGATGGTTAATGTGTAAATCAACAACAAGAAAATATTATCAAGGGTGCAGTGCAAACTTACATTGTATTGTACAATGTACTGTATATGGTGTTATGTATTTTACTCCATGATTATTTCCATCAGTTTCTCTTTTGAGATTTATTTGTCATGTGTTTTGTTATTATTTTAGTCCCCAATATGTTTTTTTTTTCAACTAGAAAATATATTGTCACCAGTTCAAGCCCCCGAAAGACCAAGTGCCACCGTGGTTTTCCTGAGCAAGACACTGGTTACCTACACTGCTCCCCGGGCGCCGTACATAATGGCAGCCCACTGCTCCTAACACTAGGATGGGTCAAATGCAGAGACCGCATTTCGTTGTCCTAGTACTTGTACTCTGTGCAATGACAATAAAGTTGAATCTTCTTCATCTTCTTCATATTTAAAAATAAAAATGCAGCAAAATGTACTTCCTATTTGATTTACATTGATTAATGTTTTTAGGATTGAGAGGTAAAACAATTCCTTGAAGCACGAAAGATAGTGTTTCCGTCTAAAGATACGTTCATTCCATACCTTGATACAGAACCTCTCTTAATATGTTGTGAAAGCTCTTACAAATATTGATGACTTTGGGGGTTGATGCTATCCAGTCACAGTTGCTTGGGTGACAGCCTTAGGCTCTGTTAGTAATGGAAGAGATGAAGGAGCAACCTGTCCTCTCTGACGTGGACAGCATAAGGACAAGGAATAGTCTTCTTGTTGACCGTGGTGACCCACACATTTTTTGTCCGAGAATCAAAGGAACATTTATAATAAGAGAGACAGGAGTCAGGCTGGACAAATCAATGACGACCTCAAAGACAAGGACTCAGTAAGAAGTCCTCACAAAGGTACAACAGGAGAGTGGAGGAAAAGTTTCAGTTTTAATGACCATACCTGAGACTTACAAGTGGAGGAGACTGCGTTGTTGTCTGACTTAGACAGCTTTATCAACTCTGACATTGAGGAGATAAATGGAAAACTGAATGCGGCATTGTGATATCTTAAGAATTATATATGCATCACACAGACTGGGTTGCATATATTTCAGAGTGCTGAAATTACATGAAGGCTCATCTTTCTCTCTCTCTCTCTCTCTCTCTCTCTCTCTCTCTCTCTCTCTCTCTCTCTCTCTCTCTCTCTCTCTCTCTCTCTCTCTCTCACTCAGGATGCTCTGGACCTCTCGGTATGGAGGGCGGTATAATCTCCAACCAACAGATAACAGCCTCTTCCACCCACCGTGCTCTCTTCGGCTTGCAGAAGTGGTACCCGTACTTCTCTCGCCTCAACAAGAAAGGACTGGTCAATGCCTGGACGGCTGCCGAAAATGACAGATGGCCATGGATCCAGGTAAAGTGCAGTCACAGGACAGGACACACGCAGAACACACCGTCTGAATTATATATACACACACGTTATTGTCTTGTTTGTTGTGCAACAGTGTTACTTTAAGGTTTTTCTTCTGAACCGTTAAGTGATGTCACACTTACTTGTGACAAAGAGCAAAAGAAAGTGTGAGCTGATGGTTTAACATAAGAAGATGTACTAAATTCTGTAACAGTACATCCACTGTGCCATAGCTTTTTTTTTTTTTACATGTAGTTGTGTCATTCTCAAGGCTGTAAATACATTGGCACTTATGATATTTTGCATCATGGCAAAAGATGTTCCCTTCATGAAAAAAGTGTGATGCACAGTATTTGAAATTACTTAATTCTGATGCTTTCTCTTTATTTCATCTTATGGGAATCCCTCTGCTGTCAAGATGAGGATTTGATGTATCATTTAGCTTAACTGTCAATAGTATACTATCCCCAAAACATATTGAACTAAGCTTGAAAATGTAGCCTCTCATTGTGACATTTTGTGAATACCTGACAATATGTCTCTGATCAAAAACCTGAGGATTGTGAAAGGAAAGAAAAACAGCAAGCATTCATACAGCTATGTCTGCTCCTACTCAGGCAACACACACATACTGTAGATGGCATGGTTGTCCTGAAAACAGATCCTATTGTTTTACTTTTTATGGGCCTCTTTCAGTCCTAAGAAAATCACTCCCAACATCTACTATCATATAATTGTATCCCTAGGAATAAGGATATGTTGTAGGTCTCCTAGCATTAAGCAATGATTAAATGATGGTATGGAAGCTTCTGCAGCTCCTTCGCCTATAATGATCTTGCTCTAGTTAGTAACCTATGTATAATGAATTGTCAGGATTAATGTTAAGCATATAGTCATTCCTCATTGTCCCGCTCTGAAACAGCTGTTGCATATTCAGTAGAGCAAATGTCAGATGGTATTGTTAAGATATTTAAATGTACCTCCAACTCTGAAACTCTCTCATTCCAAATATGCAAACTATTCCACACAACAATATTGATAAATTGTTTAATAATCAATCATTTAGCTTGTTGATTAATGAACTTTTATAAAAATGTGTTTTGTTTCTGACTTACTCTTACTTTTTGCGTCACTACTGTGGGGACAGAAATGCAGACAGCAACCTTTGAAGTGGGCTGTTATCAGATAACTGACACACGGACAGTGACCCGTGAACAATATGTAATAGAAAACAAACTACAGTGTGACAGCGTGATGGACAACGTGAAGATGAACCTTACAACAAGAGAAGAGTAACATTGGGAAAGGTGGCTTTGTAAAAGAAGAGTGTGTGGAAGAAACAGCCAACATGAGTAAGATAAAAAAGGAGCCGTGCACATGGAGAGGCTGAGGAGAAAGGGACATAAAACATTCAGGCAGTTTGTTTGACTTTAATGATGCCACGCGGGATATTGCGCGGTTTGCTGTAGGCATTGTGTGTTTCTACAGAGGGCCTGGATAATTGGGACGTGAGTACAGAGGTGTACAGTCCTGTTGGTGTTTTGGGATTATGCTAAGGAGTAAGCAATGTGCTTTTGTAGTGTAGACTGATGTGGCATGACTGCGTTTGAATGTCATGCGAAATATGTTATACTGACGGCTGACAACTCTATCAAAATACGGTTCAGAATCTTCTGGCTATTTGTGAGGGTTTTCTTTGGTGCAGTGTGTTTCTTTGGGTGTCAGTCAGTGTTTGCTCTTTCAACCCAAACACAGAGAAACAGTCTTTGAATAATACATCACAGAGAAGCAGACGTAGCATGCATTCAGCGTACATGTATTTGTTTGTGTTTGGTTTTGTGTGTTTGTGAAATGAGCTTGCTACTGTTCACACATCTATGTATTGTCAGAATATTTTTCACATGCTTGCCACGACTAGCTCACACATAAAATTGCATTTAAACACTCAAGGGAAATTTGCTGCCGGTATGACCAATATCAGCAAAATGTAGCTCCAGCCAGCTGCGCTCGAAGAATGAAACAACCCAAATCACTTGTGATGGCTTAGAGGGTCCACACATAATTTAATGGAGGCTAAACTGTAAATGACATAAAGCTCAGAAGTAGATCTCTATCAGTATGTCTGCATTTTTTTTATCATGGCTGGGTGTATACAGTGGGGCAAAAAAGTATTTAGTCAGCCACCAATTGTGCAAGTTCTCCCATTTAAAAAGATGAGAGAGGCCTGTAATTATTATCATAGGTAAACCTCAACTATGAGAGACAGAATGAGAAAAAAAAATCCAGAAAATCACATTGTAGGATTTTTAATGAATTAATTTTCAAATGATTGTGGAAAATAAGTATTTGGTCAATAACAAAAGTTCATCTCAATACTTTGATATATACCCTTTGTTGGCAATGACAGAGGTCAAACGTTTTCTGTAAGTCTTCACAAGGTTTCCACACACTGTTGCTGGTATTTTGGCCCATTCCTCCATGCAGATCTCCTCTAAAGCAGTGATGATTTGGGGCTGTCGCTGGGCAACACGGACTTTCAACTCCCTCCAAAGATTTTCTATGGGGTTGAGATCTGGAGACTGGCTAGGCCACTCCAGGACCTTGAAATGCTTCTTACGAAGCCACTCCTTCGTTGCCCTGGCGGTGTGTTTGGGATCATTGTCATGCTGAAAGACCCAGCCACGCTTCATCTTCAGTGCCCTTGCTGATGGAAGGAGGTTTTCACTCAAAATCTCACGATACATGGCCCCATTCATTCTTGCCTTTACACGGATCAGTCGTCCTGGTCCCTTTGCAGAAAAACAGCCCCAAAGCATGATGTTTCCACCCCCATGCTTCACAGTAGGCATGGTGTTCTTTGGATGCAACTCTGCATTCTTTCTCCTCCAAACACGACGAGTTGAGTTTTTATCAAAAAGTTCTATTTTGGTTTCATCTGACCATATGACATTCTCCCAATCCTCTTCTGGATCATCCAAATGCCCTCTAGCAAACTTCAGACGGGCCTGGACATGTACTGGCTTAAGCAGGGGGACACGTCTGGAACTGCAGGATTTAAGTCCCTGGCGGCGTAGTGTGTTACTGATGGTAGCCTCTGTTACTTTGGTCCCAGCTCTCTGCAGGTCATTCACTAGGTCCCCCCGTGTGGTTCTGGGATTTTTGCTCACCGTTCTTGTGATCATTTTGACCCCACGGGGTGAGATCTTGCGTGGAGCCCCAGATGGAGGGAGATTAGCAGTGGTCTTGAATGTCTTCCATTTTCTAATAATTGCTCCCACAGTTGATTTCTTCACACCAAGCTGCTTACCTATTGCAGATTCAGTTTTCCCAGCCTGGTGCAGGTCTACAATTTTGTCTCTGGTCTCCTTTGACAGCTCTTTGGTCTTGGCCATAGTGGAGTTTGGAGTATGAGTGTTTGAGGTTGTGGACAGGTGTCTTTTATACTGATAACGAGTTCAAAAAGGTGCCATTAATACAGGTAACGAGTGGAGGACAGAGGAGCCTCTTAAAGAAGAAGTTACAGGTCTGTGAGAGCCAGAAATCTTGCTTGTTTGTAGGTGACCAAATACTTATTTTACCGAAGAATTTACCAATTAATTCATTAAAAATCAGACAATGTGATTTCCTGGATTTTTTTTCTCATTCTGTCTCTCATAGTTGAGGTATACCTATGATAAAAATTACAGGCCTCTCTCATCTTTTTAAATGGGAGAACTTGCACAATTGGTGGCTGACTAAATACTTTTTTGCCCCACTGTATATATAACCTGCTTTGAGTCTCACTCCACTTGTAAGTGTAATTCTGCATTATTGCATAACATTGTTGACTGATTACTGTCAATATGATACCAACACTTAAAAATAAATATGAGTCATGATTGAGGTTCATAAGCTTAAACCTAATGCAGCACTCAGAATATGAATCAGATCTGGGCTGAGGGTTCAGGGCATGTTGAAACGTTTAAAGGTTTGCATGATCAAACATAATCATAGTATGAATCACATTGCTGGCTAATACTCTAAAGTTGTGACATGGTTTGGGTTATTTAATGCCTTGTTCTTGGACGGATATTGGTTGAGTGTACACTCTAGCAATGAGTCTTCGGTACGTCTCATTTTCTCTGATGTGAAACTAAGGTTAGAAGAAGAAGAAGAAGAAGAAGACATACTTTATTAATACCTTACAGGGAAATTGCTTTCTCTACTCTGTTGTGTTGACACACATTACACACACAGAGGATATACATGCACAAACACAGAGGAAATACATGCACACACAACCACATGCAGAGGAGAGGTGGCAGACCAGAGCGGCAGCCAGGTACCCGGCGCCAAGGGAGCAGATAGAGGTTAGGTGCCTTGCTCAAGGGCACCTCGGCAGTGGCCTAGGAGGAGAACTGGCACCTCTCCAGCTACCAGCTCACTCCATATTTTTTTGGTCCGATCGGGACGTGAACCGGCGACCCTTCGGTCCCAAGACCAAGTCCCTACTGACTGAGCCACTGCCGCCCAAAGGTGCACAAAACAGATCACAGAGCAGTTTGATTTTGCGGAAAAAAGTCTAACAAAAAAAAAGTTAAACCAGAATCTTCTTAAATGTTAACGAAGCTTTTGTTATTGCTCAGTGTAAGTCAACATATGCCTTGCTTTAATCACGATGAGTACATCCCAGTCATTACTAGACTTATTATGTTATCTTAAATGGCAGTGACAAAATGACTGTTGAAAAGCAATATTTCAAATGATGTATAAATAACTAATCCAGGTCTTAATCAGATCCAGGATGTTGCCGTTGGTTACATTGCTAGATATTTTCCCACAGCAGTGAATATTTTTCAAAGGGAAAATGGGTTAAATCACACCATGCACTAGTGAGACAGTACTTTCTTTGTGTGCCGGAAACAAAACAAGAGATCAGATAGTATTTGATGTGGAAGTTATTTGCTTTGCAAGCTTGTGCGTTTTACCCGAGACACTGTATATCTTTGGAAAAAGGAAAGGGTGAACTGGTGAGAGAGTAAAAGTTCAGTGTAAACAGAATCAGAAAATCAGAAATATTCATCCCAAACTGGGAAATGTTCAAACTTTTTATAGCTCTCTGTTGCACAAACTTAGTGAGTGCACACATCTGCTGTCACACATTGCTTTAATTATTTTTAATGAGACATTTTTATTCTGCACCTTGATAAAGATCCACCAGAGAAATATACAAAGTGGAAGAGAATCATGATGTTTTTGGAAAATATCTGTCGTAATATTTAATTTGATATCTCAGTAAATGTATGATAATAATAATAATAATAATAATAACAATAATAATACACTTTGACTTCTTTCAAAACATAGTGCTTTTCCATAGAAATACACAGAGAGCAATTGAATTAATCATCAGCATATCATCATAAAAAACACAGAGTAAAACACATACAAATCATAGATTAAGAATAAATGAAAAATAATATAAAACTAACATTTATATCACATAAAAGCAATTCTAAAACAAAGACTTTTTAGAAGTGACTGAAAAGAGCTGACAGATTCTGCAGCCCTGAATTCCCCCGGTAGGTCGTTCCAAAGTCCAAGATCTCTGACCGTATAGATTGTGAAAAATCAGAAGGGATTCAGTGTCATGACCACTGAGTAATGGGCATTCAATAAGTGAATTGCCATCTCAATAAGGGGCAATCTTGCACCTGTCATTCCAAATTGGGTTTGATTGCACAATGATTTCAAAAATCTGGAAAATGTTTGGGATAGGTACAAACACATTTAAATGTTATGCACAAAATAGCTATCTTCAAAATCTCAGTGTAATTTGTGTGCAGTTTGTTGGTGCCGTTGTCGCAAAAGCAAGCACGATTCTTCTGATTGCCTCTGTTGCCAACAACACAGGAACAAACTGCTTTTGTTTCCAAACAAAATGTACAGCAGAGAGGGTAATAACATATTTTGTATTAGTTGATTTTTATACATGTCTACTGATTGCACCCTATTGTCAGAAGCAAGACATTACCAGAAAAATACCATTTATTTTATTTTAACATAAAAACCCAGTCTTAGGGCTATGACAAGGCAGAACAAACACCTGTAGAGGACAACTTTTGTTATTTACTGATTTAGACTAGTAAATGTAATGCATTTAATCACTCCTTCTCTTTGCTTTCTTTACCCGCTCTATAAACAAGGCTCTTTTGCATTGTGGTACAATTTAACATTAATCTGTTTCTTTTAATACCTTAGGAGTGAGTTATTATTTGGAGTGTTCGGGTATTTTGTTGAGTAGTGAAATGCTTTCTGGTAATAATGCAGTGTCTATGTCTCTGGCTTTTATTCTGAAAGGTGATAATGGAAGGATTTCAGCTGTAAAGCATTGCTGTTCACAAAGTTGGAGCAAAAATGTTTTCTTGTTTCCCTTTTTTGGTTCAGAATATGGAGCCTTCCTGGCCTTCATTTTCCTGGAAGATTTGAAGAGTGAAAAGCCAATCGGTATCCGATCAAATCACTTATCGTGTAATTGTTCTACAGCCATTGAAAAATGTGTCCCATGCCATTTTAAGCATTTTTGGTTCAAAGTTCTGTCACACTGAGTTCTTTACATGGAGGATAATTCCAACGATGCCTCCCTCAAACAAACAAATGCATCACTATTAGCGCTGAGGTGACAGACGTATGTTTCTGAGTGGTCATTAAAAATGCGAAGAATCACCCCAATTACCCCGGCCGTGGCCTTTTAGTGACAGGGCTTCTAATTAGTCCAAGAAGTATCTATCTCTGTGGAGAGAGTGAAGAAATCCTGTCAATAAGAAAGAGTGGGTCGTAGCGGCTCTGAGTCTCTAAGAAGGGTCCTTATGTATAATTAACTTAATACATCAGCTTAAGCATGTAGAAAAATATGCGTAATTGAGGCTTGTCTCTACAAATGTAAATTACAAAGGATACCAATGCTGAAAAATAATTACGATGCATTACTCCGTTGGGTTTTGGTTTTTTTGACAGTAAAAACATGCTTTGTGAATAAACAGTTCTTTCTAATGCTGGATCTGTAAGAGCCAGAACTCTGATCTTTAATCTGCTCAGGAGACACCGTTTAGGGGGTGGGGAAGCAGACTACAACTCATGGGCTCAGACTATGTAGTTGAGATTTTAGTCTGAATATTAAAATATTATTTTAATATATAGAAATAATTCACTTGTAAATTATTTTAAAAATAATGATAATATTCCTGATCCAGAAAATGAGCTCAAGCCCTAGAAATACCTATCTGAATGTGGTCACAGTGTCAGTGAAATTAGACTTCAATTTATTTGGGATAAGCTCTTATGTTCTTAAATTAAAATGACTTCAATTCTGCATACAAATGCTGAAATATAGTCAAACGTCTTTGCAAAGTAACTAAAAGATATGGATTTTTGTCTAGACTGCATATTCTTGAAAATTAAAAAGTACAGAATAAATCTCACATTGAGCTGAACTGCTCTAATATAACGTACTGGAGTTTGTCAAATTCCCTTTTACTCTGCATTTCTTTCTTTTGGAATTTCTTTCATAGGTTTGGCCATTTCAGGTTAATAGTCCTTTGGATAATACTCACTCAGTAGTGTATTATTGCTGTCCTTTTGGGCTGTAGCCATGAAACAGTAGAAAGCTGTGTTTTATGTGTATTGTCAGAGGGTGAGTGAGATGAGCCAAAGTGCCTCTCTTTTTCCTGAAAATGAAGCAGCATGCAAATGTAGTACCTCCTTAGACTTTTTTTTGAACTGGTTTAAAAATACAGGCACTTTTGTAGTTAACCAACAATGACACTTTGTTACATAGACTGTAGAAAAACATGTATGTGGCATGTGTAACATCACTCAAAATGTAGGTCTCTCAGGCTTGCTCCCATCCTGTAACTGGAAGTATATTATTCAATTCTGGGCAAAGACATATGAGAATGGATGGAGATAAGGAGGCGCCAAACAAATACATGAGTGTGATAAGCGTAGACTCCATCAATCAAACAAGCATGGTTGGACATAAACATTTGAACATGAATTATGCAGAAACGTACCATAATCTTAACCAAATATATTATAGGAACATCTGTGGAATAGCAGAATTGTTGGAATGAACTCTTTCATGCTGAAAAACATGTCAAAGTGAACCCTAAACTGTTATTTAACACACCTATTGTGCTAAGATAATAACTTGCTCTTTCCGTTCCTCTTGTTTCTCCAAGCAGCTTTTCATTGGCACCGTATTGACAGTCTGCACTGAGTTGACAGACTGGATCTAGAGCGTGAGGATTGATCAAATGTTCCATTTGATCACAGACTTTCTGAATAAGATGGATGGCCCTGACAGAAAGGATACAAGAGGGGGACTTGATTCCCATGACTGCGTGTGCACACTGCTCGTGCACAGACAAAGATGCACTCATTCAACCTGTCTGGAAATGAAGCTATAATTTCTTGATTTTGTCTTGTTTTTACACTACAGATAAACCTGCAGAGGAGAATGAGGGTCACAGGCCTTATTACCCAGGGTGCAAAGCGTATAGGAAGCCCAGAGTACGTCAAGTCTTACAAAGTAGCCTACAGTGATGACGGGAAGACCTGGAGAACATACAAAGTCAAGGGCAAAGATGATGATATGGTAAGACACACGTGTGGACCCACAAACACGTACACACCCATTGTCATCTCTCCACTCATTCTCTTTAGCCACTCCCTGTGCAATACACAGGCAAAGGTACACACATGCACACACTCACGCACGTTCACACACAGCGACAAGAGACTGTGCACTCAGTCAAGGGCAGGGTGGAGGACATGATGAGATGGCTTTTTAATTAGCTAGCACACACCGGGCCCATCCTGCTGCCCCTTACCCCCCTCCACTTTTATGACTTCTAGATTGAATTTTTATACTATTTGGGGATGAAACAGCCACCAAATAGGCCACGCAGCGTTCTATCATTCCTGACAGCAAACCACGGCTGTCTTCCATTTGGCTGAGCTCCGAATGACCCCGACTCCCAAACTTCTTTCAAATATATTACACGGAACAATGCATCTACTTGAGTATTCTGTGATCTAAGTCTTTTCTTTTATAGCTTCTATTCGTTCAAAATATGGCATACAAGACAACAATGTGAATGCTTGAGTGTTCATTTGAATGGTGGAGGTTTTAGAAATATAAGCAGACTGAGATAAATACCTGCACAGAAGGACCTGTGAGTGTGTTAGTCGCCCTGATCCTTGACCAAAACTAAGTTGGGGGTTTTTGTTCACATTGACCTGCTGCCACCCAGTGACAGCTCTTATTTCCTGTACCGCATGAAAACACACCACTCTGTCTCTCCCATGCTTTCTCTTTCTCTCTTGCCCTCTCTCTCTGTGCCTCACACATGTAGTACATCAGTCACTCAAAACAGAGATTTTATGTCAGGTCATTTGGATAAAAACTCTCCAGAAGGTATAGCAATATAATTGGAGCACTAATTTAAAACACACCACTGTTCTTATGAATTATGGGCTCAAATGGTGCGGGAAATTGTCTATTTTCTCCTGTAATTCCAGCTCATTGACCTTGAAAGACAGCAATTTGTTGAGTGTGGAATAGACACTAGAGACAGCGCCAGATAGTCGAAATTACAGCAAAACTGATCTGCTATACCATCCTCCCCGCCCCCATCTGCTGTTATTTCATCCCCTGCAACAGATTTTCCGAGGAAATGTCGATAACAACGCTCCATCAGCCAACTCCTTTACCCCTCCCATTGAAGCCCAGTACGTGCGCATTTACCCCCAAGTCTGCAGGAGGCACTGCACCTTACGCATGGAGCTGCTGGGTTGTGAGCTAACAGGTGGGTGAGCTGAGCATGTTTCAACCAACTACACAAACAAATGAATCATGATATGATCTGAAAATCCACTGCAGCCTCCTGTACCATTGTGGCATAGTGCATTTTTTATGTGGAAACTGTAATGAAAATATACAATTCTTATGGTTGGAAAGGGTTGTATGCGGTCAGGATGGTTGTAACAAATGTGTTGTTGTTGCCAGGCTGCTCCGAGCCACTGGGTTTGAAGTCAGGTCATGTCCAAGACTACCAGGTCACAGCCTCCAGCATCTTCAGGACGCTCAACATGGACATGTTCACTTGGGAGCCTGGCAAGGCCCGGCTGGACAAACAGGGCAAGGTCAATGCTTGGACAGCTGGACACAGTGACCAGTCACAGTGGCTACAGGTAAGATGATATCAGTAGCTAGATGTTCATTCTGCTAGAGTTGCTGTAGAGATCTGATTCAAAGCTAAGCAGGGAAATGAACTGACAGATATTTTCCTGCAAATAGCTGGTTTTCAATCTGCTCAATACCAGTTCTTCCCTCTCTAGCATCGTAATGGATGGTGTGTACGGTAATACGTGCCAAAATATTCTATTATATTTCCTTGGGAAAGACTTCATTGATGTGTACCGTGTGAGATGTGAAAGGAATTATATCTTAAAATACTACCTCTCTTAGAAACAGTCAATAATAGATAGTCATTTCCTTTTTCACTTAAGCCTGTCCTTTTGAATCCAACACCTACATCGTCTCTCTTGGAAGAGTTTTCCCTATAATCTTTGGCTGCAGCCCAGCCCAGAGTTTTTTGGGGGCTTTTTGCCTTTAATCGGATAGGACAAGGGGCCCAGACTGTCTTTCTCTATGAAAACAGCCAATCCATTTGTTTTCATTACAGTAATTGATGGCTGAAAATGTCTCCTGAAAGGGACAAGACAGGTCTCTAAGTGAACGCTTACACCGCAGTCTTTCTGCCTAACAATATGAACGATTGAACGAGGCTTAGGGAATTAAGATACATATCAATCAGACTCAAATCAGGCCCAGAATGCCCTCACGTATGGCCTCATATATTCGATTTTTTGTGTTTCTGAGATAAAAGGCAATAAAGGCGCTTTGCTTTTATAGTAAGAAACCACATCTTACTTCAAGCTGTAAAACAGATAACATAGAAGTAATTGTGATCTGGATCATTTTCTCAGGGAATTGAAGATCAGAGTTATTTCTTTGATTTCTTGGTCTCCCTGCTGCACTCCATGCTTACCGCCTCCCTAGCAGTGACACAGTTAGTGCTCTATAGTCACGTTGACTTGTCTGGCTGTTATTAGATTGGCCTGGTCTTGACTCAGATATGTTTTATATTAGGATGAAAGCTTTTTTGCCCAGGGTACGGGTATGCAGAGCTGTGTGTGGTAGGAGACAGGCACTCAGGCTGGCCCCATCCAGGCAAGGGAGCTGGGCTAAGCAAAATTGATTGCTGTGGGTAAAGGGAAACTTGCGGTCTCATATTACATGCTGTGCCGGCAGGAAAGGGAAGATGCTATACAGACACAGTGAGAAAATCAATTGCTTCCACTGCCAAATACTATTTCCGCGCACATAGGAATATACAATATCTGACTTTGGAAATGTAGACATTGATAGTTATAAACTGTTAAGGGCTTGTTTACATTTGTACTGATACAGCTGTCAGAGCTCAACACTTTGTTATACTACTGGCAGTACTTTATACTCTTCCTGTGTACATTTGTTAAACACCAACAATCAGTGTCTTCTTCATACCGGTTGCCATGGAAAATAATTGATTCTCAGTGACATTATTGAATGACTTCGAACCAACAGATTAATAGAATTAATCAGCCTTAATGGCAAAGTAAGTATTCATATTAATCAAGACAACTACTCTGGTGTGCACTGAAAGCAATAGGAAACTATCTGGAGACATCAGACGTCAGACTGGATTCCTTGATTCATAGACTGGCAAACAGCTGAGTCATGAGCTGATGGATGCTGTCTGTAAATACTCTACTTAATATGTTTTACAGCCTTTAAACGCTTACATACACCACCAAGATTTAAACATGTGTATAACATCTATATTATTTTCTAAAACTTCAGAGAATAGAACATGTTGTGAACAAAGCAGTGTAACATCTATAGTTGGTCCTGTTTGGGTGCTGTCCAAGCCACAGATATTCTGGCCTGGCAAGAGGGAGAACCAATCAGAATATTTTTCAAGATGTTCAAGAGAGGAGCTGATGCTGTCAGACTGAGCTGCCAAGTGTTCCAGCTGGCTTACGCTGATTATTTAATTATGCACATTAACATGTCCACACAGCAAAAAGAAATTGCCTGATTGACAGTTGTTACTTTTCAATTGAACCTTTTCCCTGTCAAAGCAATACATGCACTGCAGGTTTTCAAGGAAAATAGTGTGGTAGGAATGTAGTAAACATTTCTCAGTTTCAGAAATCCACACAGTTTGAATAGCGTGATTGAGGCTCCTCGTATCACTTCTCTTAGCTGCAGTGCAGTCAACAAATGACTCAGCAAGGATTACATTTTCTGGAATATGATGTTGAATTTATATTGTAGGTAGCAATGATTGTGATTCATGATGTAATATCAACCAATGGGAAGTGAATAAGACAGGAAAACCTCATATAATCAGAATCCAAATTGATAGGGTCAGTTTGTTGTATTCGGAAATTAATATAGGTCATTTCTTTGAATATCTGAATTGAAACACTGAAGAAACTTTTCCCATTTGTATCTCAAAACCTATCTCACTTCAGTGTATTATTTGTAGTTAAGATGGAGAGCATTTTCGCAAATAATCTAACCAATTATTATTTTTGCCATTCAAAGTAAATTGGAGAGATTACAGGTCTCAAATGACATTATTCTTAATAACTTTAAACATGTTTACACAAGTTAAAATCCCTGTGGCAAAGCAGAAGGAATAACAATTGTCCCTTGAGTTTGCTTTGGTCCGGTGCCAGCTTTAAGACTTTGTATTTTAGTCAACAAAATACGAACCCTTCAGTAAAGCTACAGTATAGCGGCTGAATCCAATGCCCCTTAAGCTTGTGATGTGCAGACACTTGACTGCAAAGAGATGCATCACTAAAAGCATTTCAAATTAGATTTATATTTAATTGTTGTTTCTCTTTTAGAACAGAAAATTCTCTACTTACTGCAAATGTACTCGACTTTTGGCTATTGCCTTCAACTAATTTGCCAGTTCCAGCCATTGGGTATGTGAGAGAACCCTTCTTCGACTATTGCCAACACAGCCAACTGTGTTTGTCGTATAATCATAAACACAGTACATTAAACGCATGCAATTTAACTCAGCCCAATAAACACCCTTCATAATTACATACAATACATTATTTGTAACTCATTACATGTACACATACAATAAGTAATGATGAGGTGTAGGTAATCTTTAAAAAACACGGAAGCATTTATTGTACAAATGTCTTGTGCAGACAGTGATGGTCCAAAATATATCACTTCATTTGCAACGTGTTTAATTTATGCGTAGCCTCCAAAGGTTATAAAACAATGCTATGAAAGTAATTCCATTCTGGTGGTTGATTTGTTATGCCCTGTTTCCAAGGTTTTCATAGCCAATTATCTCCTCAAAGTGATAAATATGTGTCATGTGTGGCTGCGGCACCCTGATAATCACCGCTGACTCTGATGATGCAAAGTGAGCTCTAACTTGGGTGTGAACCCCTTTTTTTTCTTTTTCTGTGGTGTGAAAACTTTGAGAGACGTACAGTTATCCCTATTTAAATGATCTATTCTTGTAGATGTGGGATTCAGCATACAGGCGCAGTCATAGTGAAGCATTGTTTAGGTTCTTGAACTTGTACTGTAAGTCATCACAAAGCTATGGAACCAAATTAAATATCATAATTTTCCAAACTTAACGGAGCAAAAAATTGTGTTTACATTCAGTGAGACAGTGCTTTTTTTTAGATTGTAATGCTGTCACTGTTTAGGTTGATGCTCAGTTGGACCGTTGGCAAAAAAAACACCAAGCTTCAGGCATGCTTTGAAGGTTTTTCTTTATGGGAAATTCCAAGAACTTGAGTAAACAAAGAGTAAATAAAAGGACACATAACACTAGTCAAATGACTTGTGCCAGATTTTAAATGTGCAAAGGTGTATGCCAACGAGGTATATAATGGCCGCCTAGCAGCTAAAGCGGAGCATTCACATAGTGTAAGTGTCTCTCTGTTGGAACAAAAGGAACCAAGGATAAAACGCAGTTTCAGACAATAAAACCAAACACAAGGGGCAAATGGAGATATAAAGATGAAGTGACCAATCACAGTCACACTCTTTATCAAGGCTGTTCAGTACTTCTGTCACAGTTATTACTCTACAACCAGTTTGATTGCAAAACCTCTCTTGCATTTTAATTGATCATAGTTTATGTCCACTGGTGACAGTTGGTCGAGTTTCTGAATATTGAAAAAATAGTGGTACCTTTTTAATATTGAATGGCTACCATGATGGTCAGGTTGAATCAATTTAGCTGCTATGATGAAAAGCATTTGAGCTTCATGGACACACTGTATTGGCCTCAGAGTGCAGGTTAATCATTTGACAAGGGTGTAAGAATAATAAATTGTACTGCCACAACAGGGTTGTTTTTATTGGTAAAATGTGGCATCACAAATGTGTGCCAGAACTGGGTCTACTGACTTGCTGCTAACTTCCATAAACACAGTAATTGGCCACCAGAGTGAAGAAGCAAGTAAAAGAGACAATCAATTCACACATTTTGGATTAGACGAGTGATTCCCTCCCACTTAGGGACCTTGGAAACATGTTGAGCATGGTGTTGAAGGGAACTGCAGAAGTGGATAGTCATCCAGACACGGCAAGACAAAGCTTTCAAACATTTTATGAAGAACATTGTTGAGTAGTTTAATCACAGCAGGAGGGTAAACGATCCTAGAAGGCATCCCTAGGCACTGTGTGGTGTGAAATCAGTTCAGATATTCCACTCATTGTCTTTATGAACTTGAACAAGCCAAGCTTATAAAAGAGAAAGAAGGCGGTAGTTCTTGATGGTTATACTGTTTAAAACTGTTTGAGAGACTTCTCCATGTACTGAGTTCATAGTGCCAGCAGGCAAAATGGATGGATGGATGAACTTTGCAGCTCGTGCATTCTCAATTTATTTCTCCACGATATCATTTTGAGGCCTGCAAAAGAGTACAGTCTGGGGTGTGTATTTCCTGGCAAAATGGTATGATCTGTCATGGGTAGTCAAGCAGTTATTATTGAGATCACAAATGTGTGTACTACGGGAGAACTCAACAAAAGGTTTGCGTGAATACTCAAAGTCATGAAGACAAGTGGAGAAGATACTACCTTAGCATACTGCTGACATTTGAAGGAACAGTGTGTAAAAGGGTCGTGGGATCTAGTGGTGAGGTTGGTTATCGCAACCAGCAGAATACCCCTCCACTCACCACCCCCTTCCCAGGGTTGTCATACAACCTATGGTGGCCTTCAGGTAACATGGACAAGTCGAAAGGCTCCTCTCTAGAGCCAGTGTTTGTCTTTTCTGTGCTACTGAAGAAACATGGTGGTGTAACATGATGGACTCTATGGAAGACAATTTTCTTCATATAAGGATATCAGTTGTTTATTTTAAGGTAAAAATGTCACAAGACAATCATTGTCATGTTCAGGCTCGGCACAGCACAAGCTGCACTTCAGATGAATGCAACCGAACACTTGATCTTGGACCATCAATCTTGTTTCGCCCAGCTGCGTTCGGTCACCTTCTCCTCATATAGTATATTGTCTGTCTCATTAATCTGACAAAAACAGTTGCATGCTTGGATAAAGCGGTGCAATTCAATGTAACAAAGCTAGCAGAGCACAAACTGTAGATGTAGACGTGCACATACAGTGTAACATAAATGATTGGCACTGAATGCATGGAGGGACATCAGTGATCAGACATCGTAAACCGCTTTAACCCAATCCCAAGACCACAATGTCAGGTTTCCTGTTTAAAAACTTGATATATTTTATTGACCATAATTTAAATTATGTACAACTAAAATGGTGAATCTGCTTGTGTCCCACGGGGGCTTTTTGTTTCAAATGAGTTTCATCATTATAGTTCGTGCAAAAGGCATCCCTAATGTATTACTCATCAAAATGAAGTATTTAAATGCGTTTTATTCAAAATGTTTTGGGGAATTACTAAGGCTAGGACTTATATACAGCAGCATTAAATGAATCCAGCTGTTTGCCAATGATTCCTGTAAAGCATCAATGAATTTTGACACTTCATATAGAGCATTGTCCCATGTGGAAGAACAATAAGTAGACGTAATGCAAGATTGATTCACGCTCAGTGCCTGTGAGCGTGCATTTGTTGTAATCAAACCGGGTATTATCATTACACCAATTTTGTCGAGCACAGCTTCCTAATCAAATTGCTACCTCAAATGCAGCGCTGCTGACAACAAACTCTATTTCTTTTAATCAATGGAATTAGCTGGGTGTTTGTTTCCTCCATCCACAGAGGAGAATGGCTTTAATTTGTCCCATTGAAACTCTCATTTCTTCTTGAGTGTTTATGCAGCAAAGATGAAGCGTGTCCTTTCTGAACACAGAAAAGCTGCCTCCGAGACAGTAAAGGCATTGTAGCATGAAAGGATTTAAGAGGGATTTTGATCATCTGGAAGCAATGATCAGGTCTTTATTTCATGAACAAAAGACTAGTGCTTTGTTAAATGACTTGCATAGACAGCATATACTGTATTAGGAACATTCAAGGGTGGGACGTCTTCTGCGTCCTTCTAGTTTGATCCTCCTCTCAATGAAAAAACACAGCCCTTAGCGACGACCATTACAACAGAGGCTATCCTTTCGGCTTCCAGCAAATCCAACATTGTTATCGGTGGCAAAGTATATCGATCTGGTCTAAACTAGATAAAGGCATACAGTTTTAATCACATAAGATACGTCCTTTATCCCACCAGCTGCTCATCTTTTACCGTTGTTTGTCGTACAGAGAACAGCACGTGCAGCCAAGTTTTTTAGCTGAACTAATTAAAGAAACAGAATGTTACGGGGACAACGTCTCCAGGTGGTTTCTGTTGCAATTAGTGTGAAGCACACAACCATTTAGCCACAGCTGTGGTGCTGAAAAAATTATGAAATGTATATACAGCGCCTCGAGCATGCCTTCTTTTCTGTCAGGCTGCATCTATACTTCTCTGCATGTAAATTACATCTTCATTCAACTTGCACTGTAGTTGCCATGACAATATTAAATGTCCATCACTTTGGAAAGAAATCTGTTTTTTTTACCATAATTTGTGACAAATTCTGAGCTTTGGCTTTGCAAACTGATGAAAAGCTCTGAAGCCACGACAACAGGTAACCATGACTGCAAATTACTCAGCCAGCACTTGCCTTGGCAGATGTGCCAGCCCAGCTTCAGAAAGGCAAGCTGAAATTTGCACCGTGTAACCACGAACAGTCAGTGATTATAAGACTTGGCACGCGTTTTGAATATGGAGGATTCATATTATGAAGGATTGGTGTGGGTCATTATCAGACTTCTTTGGATTAGCATGTCAGGTGGGACCCACATGTTACTAAATGTGTCCTGTAAGCACTATCTACCCCGTCAGAGACAACGTCATGTAAAAAACTTGAATAGACATAAATCTAGTACATTGGTTGAGAAAACTGTTGCCAGCAGCTATTGCTAATTTAGTCATATTGTGAACATTATCCAAAGATTCTGAGAAATTTCCTGAAAGAATCCGCACTAATTTGAAAACACGCCTGATGTTAATTTCATTAAGGCATTATCGTCAGAGCCTCATTATAATCCTGTCCAATGTTGCTCAATTTTATTCAATTTCCCTGCAGCTAGTATTCTGATTCAATTAACTTCCAAATGAAGTTATGGAAGGGATGGTAAATCCATCTGCTTCCCTGATTCAATTGGGTGGTTTTTAGTGTCCCCACCCTTCATCTAGACCCTTAAATATACAGGTCTGCTTGGAACCTGTGCAGTAACTCTTTTGTTTTCATTATCCAAGGAAGCCATCTTATCCTCCAACACCACATCCTGATCCTCATCTCTCTCTCTCTCCCTCTCTCTCTCTCTCTCACCCTCACCTATGTCCCTCTCACTCCCTCTCAGCTAACGTAGGAAGCATTTATCTGTTTTATCTTGGGATGAGTGATTCATGAGTCTGCAGCAGCGCCTGCTGTAATCGTGGGATCTGCAAGAGTTGTCAGAAGCGAAGGTGCCAGAGCTTAAATCAGTGGAGCAGAGATTGTATGTGTTCTGCATGTGTATGGTTTCACGGTGTCTCTAAGCCATCTCTTGACAAGCCCGGTATCCTACGTTTAAATCAGAAGTCTTTATGTTGTGCACCCAGGAGAGTGTGGGCTGCAGTCAGGGAGCACTTCTTCATGCTGTATTATAATTAATTCAGAATAGTAAAATAAGGGCTGTGTAGGAAAATGGGCATTGATTTATTTCAGATTAGGCATCATATTGAAAAGACCTATGTCCATAAATGTTATCTATTTTCCAATTTTAATGGTTTTCTTTTTTATTGCGTGGGAAGCACACCATGTTGTGCGTGCGGAGAGTATATGTGTGTGTGTATGTGTGCGCATGTGTGAGTATTCAATATGAATATTTGATGTACCATGTGAGAAGCAATGAAGGGGGGAAAGGAGCAATGATGAGCTGGAAGTGCAGAAGCTAGAGTCGTAAACCATGTTATTTTTATCTCACCTGTTTGTTGGACCTTTCAGAGAATATGTATCACCATTGCTAAAGTGTGAGCACCATATTTAAGATCATAAAATCATTTCACATTTTACACTTACTTAATATTCCAACACAGAAAGCTGTCTTTACTCTCCAGCATGAATCACAGATTTGATTAGAGAAGATCAACTAGGGAGACTACTTTAGATATTATCAGTGAGTAAGTGTCCATCACATGTCTTGTCGCAGTGAACATTTAACAAAGTGTGAAAACCCTAAAGTCTCTTTCTAAAGCAGCAACACGGCTATTTTTGTACGCATATGGATCTGAGCTCCTCACTTCCCTCATGCTGACACGGTATGCATCTCCCTGGTTCTTTGGAAGCATGTTCTCACAATGTAATAGCTTCAAATGATCCAGACCACCATGCTTGATTTCCTTCCTGTGCCTTTTGCTATGGTCAATTCGCTTTCTTGGTTCATGCAACCATTTAGCCTTAACATGGCAAAGTGAAGATCCATCTGTTTTATGGCTGTGTGCTCTGAGTGGCCTATTACAATCTCAAGTATTAATGTTTGTGCTTTAATGCACTTGCTTTAGTGGAAGGCTGAGGAAATAACAGAAACGTAATAATAATTGAACGGTCATAATGTGCCCGTCCTATTTTAAACCACTCTTTAAAGTGTTAAATCATAGATGGAGAAAAATATGTGTGCAAACAAAAAGCTGTGTGTGTGTGTGTGTGTGTGTGTGTGTGTGTGTGTGTGTGTGTGTGTGTGTGTGTGTGTGTGTGTGTTGCAAACTGAAATGCTATAATATATAATAGATTTCATTTGTATAGCACATCTTAAAAACAACGTCATCTCAAGGTGCTTCAAAAGTCGATGATAGTACAGTAACATAATGATATGCAAAACATATTTTAAAATAAAAAGCACGACGTACAAAACGTATCATGTTTCCTATCTTTTCTTATCATGTTTCTTTTACTTTGTTAGCATTTGATAATTGGTGCTGAGCACAAAGTAATGTAATACGGAGGGGGGAACATGGATGTCAGTAACACATTTCACAAGAGGAAAAGTATCCAAATGTATTATTATTATGATTTTATTATTATTCATAATTATTATTATTATTATTATTATTATTATTATTATTATTATTCATCCTCTGGGGACCATGAATGTCTGCACAAAATGCTGTGCTTCTGGTATTGAGAAATGTCACTGAAAACAGAAAGTCATGAATCTCTCGCTACACTTGACAAAATCAGGATTCATCCTCTGTGCATTGAGCTCCACCAGTATCATTTTTTTTTTAAAGTTCATGACCAAAATAATAGATCAATAGACCGTCAGACAGGTCGACAGCCCTAGAGCCATGGCTAAAATGTGTGATTGCACTGTGAGCAACTTGTTTTTGGAGAAAGATATTAATTCTGGTCTTCTCACACTGCCTGGGGTTATCTGCTGTACATGCAGGTGCCATTTATTATGTTTTTAAGCATATTAGACTCACTGTGAAGCTGGAAAAAGTCAATATTTTTAGACGGAATAATAAAAAACGTTAGCAAGTATGCTGGCATGGAGACAAGGGTGAAGAGGAGTAGGGAGGATGGGGGTGGATGTTCAATATATAGCAATAGCCTTTCCATGTAAAACTGTTTGGCTTACAAATGTGTGTGCCTGCCACCTTTATTGCTACTCACTGTGAGTCACTGCATGGTCCTTTACTGTATTTATATCCCCTGAATTTTGGCTGTAAGATGTGCCTTGACCAGTCAGCCCACTGACTTGCTTAATATACTGCCAACACGGTGTTGCTCTGTAACAAAGACATCAGTCCTTGTGTCGGGAAAGCGTATTCCACATTTTGAAGTTTTCTAAGCAGAGTCCATTTGATCAACATTCCACATTTAGCACTTAACTTAAAGTCAGGTGTCAACAACAGAAAATGTTTAAGTTCATGCTAAAATGTTGTTCCAACTGGCTGCCCTTATACAATATAATCCTGCCATTTCTCTCTGTGATGTTACCTTTACTGTCCTCTATGCTTACACTTCCCTTTACCTCTGGGAACAAAGGCAGACGTACTTTCTGACATTCTTCTACCCACGTGTGGAAAACCCGGACTAAAAAGGTGCTAGAAAGGAAATTCAATGTGTGTGTTTTTGAGTGTTGACATGTGCTTTGCTGTGTGTCTCTTAGTGAGCCTTACAGATATTTAAAAGGACTAACAATATAATTAACAGCATGCATATGAACCAAAGTGTCAAATACAGTTAGTCATACTATCACGATATCCTGATTTCCATTTATATACATTTCAAAACATGGCATTATCCATTTGATTTGAATAGCGTTTAGCCTGAGATTCAAACTAAAACCTGTTTGTTGATTTTTGTTTTTCACAGTTATAAATAAATTGTTTGTTTTTATTTCCCATTAGCCGGGTCTCCAACATATTCTTACATAGTTCATGCCAAACTTGCTTATAGACTGCCTACAGGTGTAAAGGTGTACCTACTCAAAATATTTAAATGTGTCCTTCAGCAAGCTGTTGGCTCTTAAGAAATGTTTTCTTTTTATCCATTTAAACCTGCAGCTATTTATAATCGGCCGCCTAGACTTTAAAGTTTAATAAGTCATTGGGGACCCTCTGTCCAGTCAACTTAGTATTTGAAGGTGTGGCGGCTGTTTGTTGTCTACAGTAATAAACAAAGGAAACTAAAATAATGAATATGAGTTCTGCTCTAAACAGTTTGGGCTGATGTCATTGCTGTGTACATCTCTAAGTAAGGCACATTCTATTTCAGATATTTTCATTTCCTGGTAGTAGGACAATGCACACACAGGAAAAAAAAAGCCATGCATGTCTCAAAACCCACTTTCAAGCTCTGCAAAACTCAGCCTTCCAGTTCATCTCATATTGACTGAGCCAGCTCACCTCTGTGTGGAGTGGAAACTCAGAAAGGTGTCATGACACAAACAGGCTTCTTTTTTTTTGCACTCAGTAGAGAAGTGCTGCACTCAGTCAGCCATCTGTCTGGAAATTGTCTGCCTTCAGAGTAGCCCCTTGTTTTTCAGTCTTTTATATTTTTCTGAACATACTGGGCTGCAGCAGGACATACTTTTCTTCTTTGGCATGTGCCATGTAGTGTGCCATGATTGGATAGCAGGCAGATCTGACATCTTGTGTAAAGTTTCTTGCAATGTGACTTTGACTCAGTCCAGTCACCCTATTGGCCAAAACTGGTCTAATTAATCTATGGCACAGCAGGAATGAATCTCAATATGGCATATGGGTGATATGCCGTGCTAAAGAATCCTAGTCATTTTTCATCCAGGTCATCAGGAGGTAGAACTGTTCTGTAGAGAACCAAACATGCTCTAAGCCCTTGGGACCAGGGTCAACATGAGCCTCTGAATTTAGTTTTGCCTTGCAGTAAAGTAAACTCACAAGAAATTGAAAAAAGTTAAAGCAGCAGAGGCCATGGTATCTTGACTGTCAGTATGCAAGTTAGACAGTCTGCGGGAGTTTATTGGCAACCTTTGATCTGCTCGTCCCTCTCCCACGCACCTGTCTCATGAAATAGATGTAAAAAACTGTTTTTCTGCTTCATGTAAAGCAACACCATGAGGTTTACATCAAGCATATCTTTAGTATGTTTTGATCTTCCAGTTATAATTAAGAATATGACTTTGCTATAGAGTCTTCACGACACCCTGTAGGGAGGAGGGCTGTGAAACGTGCTGTTTTTCATGCTGTCTCTGCAGCTTTAAGATTTAATGATAGCTGCCCTGTTGTGGAGTTGATGGGCCGTAGCACTGTCCTCCTCATTCCTCTGTGAATTGTGTGCATGCATTTCTGAATAGTGCCCTGTGACCTTAGGGAAAAGGGAAAGCATGCAAACACACACAATCACCGATTTGGAGCTGAACTGGGTCTTAAACATATACCGTTAGATAAGCACAGCTGGAGGATGAATGTCAGCAGGAGTCTGTTTTCATGTCTAAGCTGTATACATTAACACATGAATACAAGGGCCTGGTCTGCACCTTATAAAGCTGCCTCTTATTGCATTAAATTATTTTATCCTGCAACAGCAAAGCCACCTCAAATAGCAACATGACATTTATACACCAACCTTCGTCTTAATGAGCAGGGGAGATGAGTGTTTGTCTGGCAGAAGTGCACTGATTTGCCCCTTAGCATGCTGCCATCAAATAGAAAAACAAGTAAGTAATTCACCTTCTCTCCCCTTTCAATGTGGAAATTGGAGCCTTACATTAGAGCTACATTAATCTCATTTTTAATCTCAGACACAGCAAGCGAAACCTAAAATTGATTCTCTTGTTTTATTTCTTTGAAACATGTATGCCATGAGCGTTCAGAGATTGCTACAAAGGCTTCACACACTCCTGTTTTGTCTGGGTTAACAGCTCATGGAGGAGGGAAAGGGGTTGAGAGTGTGATGGAAGAAAGAACAGAAGGTGGGTCCTGAAGGAGAGGCCTTGCTTTAACAAGCTTATCTCGCTCTCTAATTCAGTTTGGGCCATCAAAGTGTTGAGAGCCAGCGTCGCTAGGGGCAGTTGTATTTTTTGACCGCTACCTGTGACAGCAATTACAGGTTCCCCTTCAAGCCTGCCTTTGTTATGGTGGCAGACTTGAATGCTTGGGTAGAGCAAGATTACCTCAACATTCTGCAACAGGAGCATAATCAAAGTCCCACAATGCATGGTGTCATGCCCCTCTAAATCAGCCAAGCAGCCCCTGCCAACGTCTCTCCCTGGTCCCCTTTATCAAGTGGGTTGCTTGACATTATTGTAATTAAAATTATATGTTTAGGGTTTTCTCACACTTTGCTGTTGCTGCCACAGTGAGCACAACTTCACACGAAAAAGGAAGTACAGGCTTCATACCTCTAGCTTTAGAATTGTAAGACTGAAATGATGTCTGCATGCAAACTTCAGTGCGTTTTGTCATACTAACATTTCAATAGGGAATAGGGAGTTTTTCCAGTTGCAAGTCAAGAGTTTGTGTACTCGCTAAGACATGGCTTTGTCTACATGTGTGTTAGGACCCAGGTCTATGGTTGCTTATGTAGACAGCAGGGGGTCTGCTTTAAAGAACACCCCTCTAATACCCAGAAGGCAGTCCTCAAACTTCAAAAAAGAAAAGCTCTCGAGCAGTGCTGAAATCTCATGAGATGTAAACTCTGAGTAAGCTCATTCCAATCACAGCTCAGAGGAAGAAAAAAAAGGTTCAGGGTTTGTAACATATTGCAGGCAGTTGAAGTGTGGTGCAATGTGCTGAGATGCAGTGCCGTTCTATTATGTGGTAAAATTAAAGCAGTACAGAACCAATGCATTCACTGTGTTGACTTATTTGCTAAATTGACAGTGTTATGTTGCAGTGTGACGAGGCAAATTGTGATGTATGGTTGTCTCAATGTGGTGTTTATTCTGCAGAAGATATACATCATCATGCAAATGTTGGCACTAACTTCACCGGTGATGGAGAAATTGTCAAGTTGCACAATGTGTTTGTACCTATATTGACTGTGAATGGGTACTGCATGTGACAAGTGAGACAGTTTTACAGTGAGGCTTCGGCTATTAGCATTTAGCGGTTGTGTGGATGTGTGGTTGGAGAAGTTGCTCGGTAACATTGCCTCGCCTTTGATTAAAGGGCGTTAACATTATTTTCCCAAGGCCTGACATATTAACACTGATTGTAGAGACATAGACTGCATGTCGATCACTTTCCAACCCATGATTTGATTTTTTAAATTTAGAATAGATGTGTTTATGTGGCTGCAAGAAAGTGTGGTCGTCTTTCAAACTGAAGGTTGTGGGTTTGATCCCAGCCCGAGCAGTCAACATGTTGATATATCCTTGGGCAAGATACTTAACCCCGAGTTAAGGAGTTGCTCCCGATGGCATGGCAAATAATTTATGAATGTGTATGAAAGTTAGCTCCTAGAGCAAGGTGTACTATGAATGGGTGAATGACTTGAAGTATGTTAAGTACTTTGAGGGGTCGAAAAGACTGGATACAGTGCTATAAGTACAGTCAGTTTACCATTAAATCAACAATTAACAGTCATTTTATTTAGTTTTAAAAAAGCATGTAAAAGTGTGCAGTACCTCTTTAAAGAAATGTAATCACATTGGAAGTTCTGCTTTGTTTTGAGATGTAAATGTATTTTCCAATGTTTCCGTTTCATGGAGAGAAAAATGCTGTTTGTTCTTAAGAAAGCAGCTGAAACCCTCTTTATTAGTCACATACATGCACACAGCAGAGCACACACAGTGAAGTGTTCTCTGCATTTAACCCATCCTAGTACTAGGAGCAATGGGGAGGGGGGATTGGAGGTGTCTTGTGCCTTGCTCAAGGGCACCACAGCAGGGCCTAGGAGGTAAACTGGTGAACAAGTAGCAGTCCACTTTCCTTATTTCAAGTCTGTTCGGGGACTTGAACCGGCGACCCTACAATTCCCAGTCCAAGCCCCTACTGACTGAGCCACTGCTGGACTTGTGGGAGTGAATAGTTATATAATATTATCCTTTATTCTCCAGTAGGTAACACGTTCCTCTTAACTTTAAAAGGTTCACATATATTATTTATTGGATATAATTAACATGGTGGAAAAAACTTACATAGAAATAAAGCTTGACCTTTTACTTGAAATCATTGCAGAGTATCTTCTCTGATTCAGAGTGAGTCAGGTAAATGTGATGAAGCTAATATGCTCATACTTGTGGTTGTGCATTTTGGGCAGCAGAGTTTTGAATCTCAACCAGTGTTGTGTAATTTCCTAAATAATGAAGCATAATTGAATCCCTAAACGTCAATATAAGTAAAAGCTTGTGTTTACCGCCTATCGTCCCTGCGTTGTAAATTGTTGGCAACAAATGAGAACTTATTAAAAATTAACCCAAATGGAGCGGTCTGGCTCTCAGATCTGCTGCGGCGTGCAATTTCTGTTTTGCTGAGGCGAGGTGGAGGTTTTAGCCTTGTTTTTCAATACTCTGTGAATAATTGAAACTGACTTTTTGCACCTGGTGTCTTTATACAGTGAATCCTTTAGCATTAAAAGAGAAAAAAACATGCTGACTAGATTGTGAAATAATCTATGAGACTTTTTTACTTGCAGAAATTCTTGAGAAATGTTTCATTCTACCTCTTTTTTCTCTTTGTTCCTCTCCGCTTGCAGGTGGATTTGCTTTTGCCTACCAAGGTCACAGGTGTCATCACCCAGGGAGCTAAAGACTTCGGCCACGTCCAGTTTGTTGGCTCTTACAAACTGGCGTACAGCAATGACGGAGAAAGGTGGAGTATATATCAAGATGAGAAACAGGGGAAAGACAAGGTAAGCAGATTTTACAGCCCATAATGATGGCAATCAAACACAAATTGCACAATATTAACAGATTATTTTCTGGCAAAACTGTTACTTTGTGAAAACACATCTTCATTGTCATGCACTCATAGCAAACATACTGAACAATGTGGTGGAATCAAAAGTGTGTGTCTGTGACAACTACTGAAAGTTTTACATTATATATCACATCACAAAAGGAAAGGGCACTCTGGGCACTCTGGGCACTCGATAGTCAACTGAAAAAAAGTACAGGAAGGACAGAAAGCCGAAGTAGACAGAACCACACACAAAACTGCAAATGCCAAAAGGTTTTTTAAGTATTAAGTGTGAAAAAGCCCATTTCAGGATGTGTCTGTTACTTCTTTCCTCTTCTCTTCAGCATCTTCTTATCTGCGGCTCAAACTGAGTTTCCCTTGTCTGTCCCACTACCTCTCTGTGGTCCAGAATCAGATAAGACTTTGCTGTCAACCTGGTCTGGCTGGTGCTATGCTGAAAATCTTGTTTATGGCCCTTCAACAGAGTACATGTCCATTCCAATCGCCCACGACAACAGAGACAGGGCTGCAGCAGCCTCTCTGCTGATATCAGGAGAGCTGCAGGCACACTGGTGCAGCTAAAGCTGGAGCCCCTTGTTTCTTAGGTACTGGTGACAGGCGAGGTAGTGTTTACTTTTCTCTCTCGCCTTGTCGTGCGTCGATAAGCCAAACTTCTTCTGCTTATTCTGGTGATGTGTTGACTATAGCAAATCAACAAAGGGAGGACTAATATAACTTATACATATATAATGCATAATGCAAACCTATAGAAGTTTATTAAAATAGTCACACTTGAGATTTGTTGCAGATTTGAACCGAACAGAATACAGTTATATTTTAACAGATATATGTCAATTCTCTCATATATCTTTTAAAATATACAGTTAGATTTAATTCTTTATTTAAGTCTTTCAGAGTTCTATATTTAAGATCATATATAGAATGCGTGAAAACAAAACTCAACTGTTTCAAATTAGCAAAATGGGTTCGAGTCATTAGAAAGATTTGATTTTGTGCATATTTTCTAAAAGTTAGCAGAGCTAATTCAAATCAGAGCGCTGCGAGAGACACATTTTTTTGCATAGTTTTTGATGTATAATTGAAAATAGATTCAGATGGTGCTAGATTTAATCTTTAATGTGTATCGGCACCCATTCATTTATTCATGCAAATACATTTTTAAGTTATAATCCAATTTAAAAGCATTTGTGGATGGTTGTCTAATGACTTGAGATCCTTTATTCTTTAATTTGCCATCACGCCTGATTTCATAGTTTGACTCCAGCCCATGCACTGCAGTCTGTGCCCAAAAGCATCGGCTAAGAAGAAGGCTTTCTCATAAAACTGATTCTGAGCAGTCTGTGGAGGAAATGCTGTATCTTCAGATTCCATTTCAAACAATAGATTTTCTTAAATAATTGCCTTGTTATTAGTTTTTTTTCATTTTGGCAGGATATTTGTTTTGTATAATGTCCTTGTTCAGGCAAATAACACTCCTCCATAGCCAGATTGACGACCTTACAATGCCCAATTGATGCCCTTATCCTTGATGCTGAGCCAATGCCTCCTACCAATGCCCAGAAATATTTTCCCATCTCTGCTGCAGTTCACATTCCTTGCTTGAAGAGTTTATAATTTCAACATCCAAGGATGATCTTTGGATATGGGCCACTGCATGCTCAGCAGGATTTTCACTAAAGCAATCTCAATACTGAGCACTGTATGACTTCTGAAGGCCTGGAAAGCATCATCTGAGATAGCAATGGGAGGGAGGGAAAGGCACTGGTGATTTCTCAGGAACCTTTTATGTTTAACATCTTCTAGTATCTAATTTCCTGAATACAACCTAGTGGGAAGCGGTACTCTAGCCAACCTACATATGGATTTAAAAGTATCTTTAAACTTAATACAATAACCATCTATAGCCTCCCCTGTGTTGTTATGGCTGTATGAGTCAGAGCAAAACCAAGCTTAGGCAGTCAATCTGAGTGTGTGTGTGCTCTGTATTAGAGGGCAGGCGTGTTTTGTAAGGCTTCTGAGAATGTCAATCAGTTTGTCCCCAGACGGAGCCACGGGGCTGTTCAGATATATGATTCTTCAAGGTGTTTTCCCCCTTCAGTCAGCTGGAGCAGCCATTAATGCTAGAGGACACATTTGGCTGTTGGACTCCCGAGGCTCCTCCTGCCACACCACAATGCTTGACTTGGCAGGGATATACTGTGTGTGTGTGTGTGTCTGTGTCTGTGTGTGTGTGTGTGTGTGTGTGTCTGTGTCTGTGTATGTGTGTGTGTGTGTGTGTGTGTCTGTGTGTCTGTGTGTCTGTGTCTGGTTCAGGCACAGTGGTAGAGGCTTGTAAGTATTCTTCTCAGCTCCCCCCTCCAGCTCCTGTGTGGCAGAGGCTGCAGGCAGTTAGATCTAGATTGAGAGAAGAGGCTCAGTCAGAATACAGATGTTGTCGAAGCAGGGCACACACACACACACACACACACACACACACACACACACACACACACACACAGTAACCCTCTACAAAATCCATTGAGCGCCTTGTTTGCCTTTTCTATACACATCCCAAATACCTTTGTAGTGCACATGTAACTGAGACAACTAACATAGTCCATTGTTTAAACATAATTAACCGGGATACTTTCCAAAATTATACACATCGGCTCGGCTGCACCCCCACATGCACACAATTTCCTCACCTGGGTCACCACACTGACGCATACTGCACCACTGCTCTTTCCTGGGTGTCAATATTAACACAGTCACTTGATGGAGGCAATCAGGCACAGAAGTAATTGATTTATGTTTAATAGTGTTTCAGTCAGGTGACACAGGGTTAATTAGCCAAAAACCCTTCAGTTCCCTCGAGGTCAGAGGTTAACCTACTGTTAGATAGCCGGAAATACAATCATCTTAAGGGGAACCTCTTATAGTCAGATTGTCTTTTTCTTCAGTCATGGAAAATGTTGGCAGCGAGGTTTCATGCACCTCAGGAAGAGAAAAACACATACAGTGGGGGAAAAAAGTATTTAGTCAGCCATCAATTGTGCAAGTTCTCCCATTTAAAAAGATGAGAGAGGCCTGTAATTTTCATCATAGGTACACTTCAACTATGAGAGACAGAATGGGGGAAACAATCCAGGAAATCACGTTGTAGGATTTTTAATGAATTAATTGGTAAATTCCTCGGTAAAATAAGTATTTGGTCACCTACAAACAAGCAAGATTTCTGGCTCTCACAGACCTGTAACTTCTTCTTTAAGAGGCTCCTCTGTCCTCCACTCGTTACCTGTATTAATGGCACCTTTTTGAACTCGTTATCAGTATAAAAGACACCTGTCCACAACCTCAAACAGTCATACCAAACTCCACTATGGCCAAGACCAAAGAGCTGTCAAAGGAGACCAGAGACAAAATTGTAGACCTGCACCAGGCTGGGAAAACTGAATCTGCAATAGGTAAGCAGCTTGGTGTGAAGAAATCAACTGTGGGAGCAATTATTAGAAAATGGAAGACATACAAGACCACTGCTAATCTCCCTCCATCTGGGGCTCCACGCAAGATCTCACCCCGTGGGGTCAAAATGATCACAAGAACGGTGAGCAAAAATCCCAGAACCACACGGGGGGACCTAGTGAATGACCTGCAGAGAGCTGGGACCAAAGTAACAGAGGCTACCATCAGTAACACACTACGCCGCCAGGGACTTAAATCCTGCAGTTCCAGATGTGTCCCCCTGCTTAAGCCAGTACATGTCCAGGCCCGTCTGAAGTTTGCTAGAGGGGATTTGGATGATCCAGAAGAGGATTGGGAGAATGTCATATGGTCAGATGAAACCAAAATAGAACTTTTTGGTAAAAACTCAACTCGTCGTGTTTGGAGGAGAAAGAATGCAGAGTTGCATCCAAAGAACACCATACCTACTGTGAAGCATGGGGGTGGAAACATCATGCTTTGGGGCTGTTTTTCTGCAAAGGGACCAGGACGACTGATCCGTGTAAAGGAAAGAATGAATGGGGCCATGTATCGTGAGGTTTTGAGTGAAAACCTCCTTCCATCAGCAAGGGCACTGAAGATGAAGCGTGGCTGGGTCTTTCAGCATGACAATGATCCCAAACACACCGCCAGGGCAACGAAGGAGTGGCTTCGTAAGAAGCATTTCAAGGTCCTGGAGTGGCCTAGCCAGTCTCCAGATCTCAACCCCATAGAAAATCTTTGGAGGGAGTTGAAAGTCCGTGTTGCCCAGCGACAGCCCCAAAACATCACTGCTTTAGAGGAGATCTGCATGGAGGAATGGGCCAAAATACCAGCAACAGTGTGTGAAAACCTTGTGAAGACTTACAGAAAACGTTTGACCTCTGTCATTCCCAACAAAGCGTATATAACAAAGTATTGAGATGAACTTTTGTTATTGACCAAATACTTATTTTCCACAATAATTTGAAAATAAATTCTTTAAAAATCCTACAATGTGATTTCCTGGATTTCTTTTCTCATTCTGTCTCTCGTAGTTGAGGTATACCTATGATAAAAATTACAGGCATCTCTCATCTTGTTAAATGGGAGAACTTGCACAATTGGTGGCTGACTAAATACTTTTTTGCCCCACTGTAATGATGTTTCATATTGCTTGCCTTTTCTGAAGAAGTAGCATTTCAGCGCCATCCTCTTCTACGCTGGCTCATTTTGACCTTTTAATGAAGACGTGACCCTGGTTTTCTCGGTATCACTTTGGCCGGTTAAGGCAACATTGGGGCAGAGAGTAAATACCGTACAGGGTCATCACTCCTTGGCCTTTGCAGCGGGTTTAAATAATGTATTATGAAGAACACAATGCCTGCATTACTAATAGGTACCTAGACTATACCAACCTGGAATATCGATAGTTTGGAGTGGAGTTGTGACTCCAGAAATAAAGATTATATTTAGGGGGCGATTAAATGAGACTCACTGACATATTTGACTACAACTGAAACCTTTTTTTTCTCTGAGACTAAAACCAATGCTCTCTGTCTTTGGTAACATAATCCAACAAAAAATAAGAATGACAAATAAAGCATTACAGCATTGTTATAGCACTTAAGTTCCCAGTAGTTAACAGCTAGTGCAAGCAATACTCCCCGTTAGAAGCTGGTGGATCTTCTCTATTGTCCTGATTCTGCTGCTGTCAGGAAGGTAGGACACAGGTGAGGAACAGCGAGTTGTATATTGTTGCATTTACTGTAGTTACAGTCATTTGAATCTGGTACACTTTGAACTGATTGCTCCCAAATACACTGACTGTTAGAAAAATATACAACCGGATGGTCAAAAATATACGAACAAGAATTGAAAGTCCCACACCAACCAACCTTAGGTGTGTGTGGCTGTCTTTCTGAAACTGAATTATTTCATACAGCTACAGTTGTTTACCAATATGATGTTGTTGGGGATACATTCATCGTCTTTTTTTCTGTTATTCTTCCTTGTACTACAGTAATTGCCCTATTGTTTTGATTCTTCACATATCCTGTTCCAGACAGTTTATTTTCGAGACAGAGCCTCTGAAACTGTGCAGGTCCCCAGACAGACTAGCACAGATTCTTGTCATATTTCTATCAGCTGCTGCATTCATGGCCTTCCTGTGCTGCCTTTTATATTGTGCTATCATGGCCCCGGTTGTCACATTACAGTTGTGGCAACTCTCTGGAAGTGACACATGTCTCGCTTCCCTATGTCAAATGTTGTTGTGAAATACAATGAAAGTGGAAGTGATGTCAACACAGAGTGGTTTGGATGCTGGTAGAATTTTGTGCTTGGTTTCAAACAGATGCCCTTCACTACAGGTGTATTGTATTATTAATGTATGTAAGTTGCATGTAATCTGAAAAGGCTATGAACCTGAAATCAAACAGATGCTTTGCAGTAAACAAACTACTCCTGCTCTATCAGCTATTATTGTCACGACAGGAAATAAAATCCATTCTTAATTAATACATGCTGCAGATTTGTTTTGTTTTTTTACTCTAAGACATTTATTGTAATTTAGAGATGGGTTGAGGTTTTTTGACTCATCTGTTTCTCAGCTGGAGAAACCTGAGACTGAATCATACCAAGCAACAAGTGAGAATTGTTTTCCTCACGGTTTCCTGTCAGAAGTTAAACAGAAGTTATTTCAAAACAGCTTTCTGGTCTGTAGGTGATTTATTTCCACCAAGTTTCCAGATCTTAAAAGAATCTGTGCAACCTTGACTTGAATACAAGCTCAATTTGTATTTTTCTAAAACACATTAATGTGGTAAACATGAACTATTCGTTATTAAGGAATTCATGAAAGGGAAGTAATAAATAATAAACTCATGAATGTAACTCAAAACTTCTGAGTCTATCTAAACACATAGATGACTTGTCTGCATTGAAGTGATTTTATACAGATGCTATTCATCATTAAAACATTAATTTAGTTACCTCTCGAGCTGAAAGACTGTTGGATATATAAAGCATTCTAAGCACCATGTGTAGATTACAGGTTAAAAGTATTTAAAGGTAAATGTAAAGAAAGAGACAAGAATGAGAGAGAGAGCAGAGTGTCACGTGATGTAGATGCAGGTGCTAACAGTGTCTGAATACAGTATAAGCTTTCCGCTGCAATATAGATGAGAAACACAGAGAAGGGAATGAGTCTCCCTGCAGCAGGATGAAAAGGCGGCGTGTTTCTGTGAGATATGTGGAATAAGGAAAGCAATGAAAGCGTATGCCTGTCACATGATTTCAGCTTTAGTCTGCAGGTGAAGCACAGAAAACAACATGATAAGAATGAAATGAAAGCCGTCGTATTAAGGTAAACAAGTTCTAAGAAGAGAGGGCAGAGGTTTGATATCTTGTCACATTATCGCATAACGATAAGGGACAATTATATCCTATGTCTGGCTACTATTGGTTTATACAAATTGTCCATGAGTGAATCTATTACGCAATCTGTACACCATACATACAGTGTACAAGCAGTATCTGCTGGATTAACAGTCATTTTAAAAAGGTTTTCATGTGAGGAAAGTGGCATTAGGCTCAGAATTAAGTATTAGGCCCCAAATGAAACCCAGAGAATTCTTTATAACAGGGCTTGACTGCCCATCTGGTGGGGACATTTATGTTGATAGTTTTGTGTGCACTAATAGTAACCATTTTCCTCTGGTCAGGAGCCGCTACTGTGTTTTTATTTGATGATTGTCTTTGCCAAAATGCCAGGGTCAATGTTCTGTCCCAGTCCAGCCCTGCATTATAAAGATGCAACATTTCTTAGTCCTAGTCATGTGTCACTAGAATGCTCATTAAAAAGTAAAATATAGGAACATATCTAAAACATTTCATCATGTCACGTGACTGCTCTTTCACAGAGTTCTTTCACCAATTCTTCTTGTCAATTTATATTTCCCTATTTGTGAATACCGAGTAAGTTATGGTCTTCTAGCTGCTAGTAAAGTGGCCCCTCCACCCAAAATCTCTTGTAGAATTGCAGTCCACCAAGCACCAAGGCTGTGGTTCTAAAATCATCAAATCTGCTCAGTGACCTCTTTGATTGTGATACATAATTTATATGTTTTTACTCGCCTTCGTTATAATGAAACCTTCAAACCCATTTTTTGAATCCAAACCATCGCCTATGATTATTTCAAAGATGACCGCAAAGATACTTAGTTGAATCTTCACTCTGAAATGGTCAACCACTGTCTCCAGCACCAGCTCGGATTTGGCCCACTGATTTTTTTTTCCACACAACAGTGAGTCCCATTACATCCCAATTACACAGGAATAATCATGTCTGTTTAATTGAAATGATCATATCCTTCATTGGAGCACTCCCTGTAGATACATTTCTTTTCTAATATACTTAATTCTTCTGCTATTCAGCACAAACCAACACAAAGCATCTAATAATCAACAATAGAGAACACGTCCCAGTATGGAAATTAGCTTATTTGTATCTTGTAGTTAACCCCTGTACTGTTCTCTCAAGGCTTATCTAAAGGCCTTTAGACGTCATTGAATTAGAATAAAAGTGGTGCAGACACTAAAATCTCACTCTTAATGACTTGAATGTTTAGTTTAAATTGGATACAACAGGGTTTTCAGCACTTCAGTGAAAGATATGCCAGTGGCTACATAATAAGAAAGTGTAGGTGTGTTAATCCAAAATGAATATTAGTTTGTAGCACGATATGTTGTGAGTTATAGAGAGCCAATACTAGAGATACACACTTTTCCCTTTAAAGCAACATTTCTGGCTGCCACAATTACCTTTTATTTAATGCCAAGGCTGAACCTTTTTTAAATGTACAACAAGGTTGAAGGAAAACAAGTCCAACAAATACATGGTACATTTTAATAACACCACACAGTAGGCAAGCAACAACTCAAGTAGGAGTCTGTCATTAACTGTGGAGGTGGAACTTCCAGCTGTGCTGCCCTAACGACGCACAATTTTCCACAGGGGGAAACTATTGATGTGCCCACACGTGTGGTGCATAAAAGAAAGGAACAGAAAGCAGGACCAGATTCAGAGAATGTCCTGTTATTGGCAGTGTTAGCATTGAAGCTCCGATTGGCTGCACTTTATTCAGTAGCTGTTGAGGCGTGAGGCCTTGAAGGTAACAATCTGTAGAAATCAGGCAAGGAATTTACCAGGAATGTTCTGCGCCTGCATCCCTTTTTAAATGCATTTGAATTGGTATCTCTGGTTTTCCACTGATGATGTCCTTTCACAACATGTTGACCTCATGTTTTAAAATCACTCACATATTGCTGCGTAATTACATTTCAGTTTGCAGAAGGAGGTTTGTTGACTATAGGTCCTGTTTGGCAACATAACGATCCCTCTATTCCATTGTCTTTACAGGTATTCCAAGGTAACTTTGACAACGACACGCACCGAAAGAACGTGATAGATCCCCCCATCTACGCTCGGCTCATTCGGATCCTTCCCTGGTCATGGTACGGCAGGATCACTTTGCGTGCAGAAGTACTGGGATGCACAGAGGAAGAGTGAAGTCCCGTCTTCCATCTTTTCTTGCCATTTTCCCCCTATCCCGTGGCATACTGGAGTATCTCACCCAGTATTTCAAAAATAAACTGTGCAACCTGTAAAAAGAAATCAATTTCCAATGGATTTTTCAAGAATACGTGTTTGGTTGTGGTGGGTTGCTGTTTGTTCTTTTTGTACAATGATTTCAAACTTGCCCTTGACCCACTTTTGTCTTTGAGTTTCCTCTTTAAAGCGTGCTCTTTGTGTTTTTATTCTCCTCAAGATTAACCATCCTGTTTGGAATGAACTTCTGTAATATATGTGGGAACGGTGGGGGTGGGGTTGGAGTCGGAGAGGGGTTCTTGCTGTGGTTTCATCCTGTTGCCATGGAAGCTATTAGTACAGTGTCACTTTTTAAAAAACATGTGAAATCTGTCTGTCGTGCTTCATTGGACATTAATTACCAACGTCATACCATAACTAAAACTGTCTCAAATACCATGAGTTCACACCTTAACACATAATCAAATATATTTTTACTTTGATTACGACACTTTCCACAAGCCATGCGTTAACCCTGATGAACACTGGCATTACTACATCAATCAAAACACTATTAATGCTCTTGTATTATATGTAAAAGACTAAAAAATTGCATGGTGCGTGAATTATAAATGTATATTATGACAAATCATGTTAAACCTCTAGCCCTGGGAACAATGGCTTTGATTTAGGGACCTATTTTTATGTGCATTTTTAAATAGTTCTGAAACATTACAACACACTGCAAAAGCTTATTGAAGATACCTGACAACAAAAGGCCCTGCAGTTTAACGTTTTACTGCAGCACACTGAGGCTATCTCTCGTCGACTTGTCTTACTGCTCTCATAAAGAGCTCCATTTTTTATTTGTGTGATTAACGCTCGATTTTTCTAAGATAATTCGATTTTTTTTTGTGTGCTTTGTATTTATTTTTGATTTATTTGTATCAGCTGTCAGATGCATAAGATCTGTGTTAAATGTCTTTGTGTAGTCTTGGAGATCTAACTTGTATCAATTACAAAGCTCAGGATAGATGTAATATTAACCCACAAATGTATCATTTTTGGCCACCTATTTAAATATGTCTCTGTATTATTATTTAAAGAGAACATCAAATGAGTGAGAGCAGTTATTTAAATCATCCCCTTATATGCATTATTCAAATATTCAAAGCAGTCTACTCTTTTCCTTAACCCCCTTGGTACGATAAATAATCATTGTTAATTAAATTGTTCTTTTTGTTTTTCAAAAAAGAGCAAATGTGCGGGATTAATAATACGTCATATCAACCTACAATGCTGATGAGCCGTGGTATCAGTACAGAGCTCTAACGTTAATATCGACAGCCTCTTTATTTCAGGGGATCTGATCTACGTGTACGACAGATGATATAGTGATGAAAAAAAATGTGAAATTAAATTCATTTGAGAGATTGTGGGTATTTGCACTTGACATGACAACAACTCTGCATGTAGAAATTAGTTACCGGGGATAAAGATGCCGCCGTACCAACCACGCCAAAAATACCCTAGTTATGCAGTTTCCAATGATGCTTGGCTGGTTTAATAAATGGAAGCAAACAACTACCTGAGGTATAGCAATGGTGTTACAGCCCTTTTGTGGTTTAAAAATAGACCTGGATTACTCTAGTGGTTCCCACTTTACTCAAAGTGTGGAGTGCTAGAACAACAGCTGAAGGGGGCTGCTTTTATGCTCTGTGTTTCACTTGCCAGCTTTCAAACGCTTAACTCTCCAATCATATTGCAGAAGTACAATGTATGTGTTCGAAGATTGCAGCCCATCCTGAAATAAAACACTAAGAAAAAACATATTTAATTTGATGCACCGAAGTAATTTTGGCTGAGTACCATGGTTATTTTCATTACTTTATATTCAAGGACTGAAAGGGCATTCAAATCAAATGCTTTTATACTTAATTCTAAAAGCACAGCAAAGAACACACCAAGAAAAAATGTGTCACTCACAACATTTTGTTGCTAACTTTATATTGTTGCCTGCTAGGGCATTTAAGGCTGTCATGATACTCTTCGTAGATAACAAGAAACCGTAACAACATAACAAAAGCATATTTCAATTGTTATCTGGCTGATTGAAACAGAGTATAACCTTTATTCTGCTTTGGCAAAGAACAATGGGATATCTTTGGAAAAGTTCACTCGTGTTGCGTTGCCAAACTTCAACTGTACAATGTAAATTACACTGAAAGACCTTGCTGTAGATTACCAATATGTGAAAATTGTAATTGGTGTGAATCAGTGATTGTCATTTCTTAGGTTCATGGACAAAGGATACGCATAAACACACTATTTGTGCACTCTTGAATTGTTTATCGCTAAATAACTAGATCTTGGCCAGCATCTGCTCTGATTGATCTTTGTAGCCAGCTTCCTGTCAGCAGGTCTGCTACAAAGCTTTGAGGAAGTTTGCATGATGTATGAGTTTGAACAGTATAACAAAGACGTCCCAAGGCGCATTATGTTCTTGCATATCATAAAGATCTAATAGCCTTTACTTTGTACTAGCCATTGATTGTCTTGTGCATTGTAAAACTTTATCTCCCAAGTTCAGAAAGGGGAGCAGAGTGGAAACTCATCCTGTTGTTGTATTTCTGTGTCCGCTGTTCACAGAATATTTCTTACCTCCTCAGTCTGAGTGTCAATCATGATCTAGAAAACATAACTATTATAATGCTGGTTAAGTTCAAGCCTGATGAGGGGAGTGAGAAACTGTATACAGTCAAAAAATGTGTTGCTTCAAACAAAAGCTCTTTCAGTTTGACAAATAAAAACATATCTGTGAAAACGTTTGCTTCATTTGAATCTGTTGAATGTGTTAGTTATCACACCTTCCATTTACTTAACCACCTACAATACACTGAGGCTGAGGTGTCAAAGGTAGCAAATGAAAGATAATATCAATAGCTTTGTTATTTTGTTCTGATTGTCGCAATTCACATTATGGCTTTATTCCTTAAAAAAAAATGACAAAATGGCTGATAGGGTTTAACGACTGGAATTGTGTTTGCCGACTGGTTTGTGAGTGAAAAAAAAAAGTCATAAAATAATTGTAGCACTGAACATGATTGTGCTCCAACAAAATGAGATTAAACTCTCACATGCAAGATCTGGCAAATGTTACTTTTTTGTCAGCTGATATACTTTGTTAAATATTATCCGACTTGCTTATAAAGGCTATTTATTGATGACCTAAAGTTAACTGATTAAAGGAAGAGTTTGCCTGCTTGCTTTCCTGAGTAGAGTATTTCATAACGTTTTCACTTGTTTTCTCTAAATGTACAAGGAGCTGTCAGTCGGTTGTGTAAATTAGTTAAACATAAGGAGTGAACATTGATTAAACGGCTAGCCTATAATACCTGCTAGCCTGAAGGTCAAAACATTAATATTTTATTGTTTATTTTTGCTTTATGAGTACATTTTTCGAGAGTATTTCGGTGCTCAGGAGAGGTATTATTCCCCAAGCGCTGACTGGCTGCAGGTTGTGTTCATTACATTAATATGTACTGTATAGACCTTCCAAAAATACAAGTTAAATACAAGAGAGTTATCTCTGTAGTGCACCTGACAAGTGCAGGGGGTGTGGCCTGCTTATTACTTGCCTCACGTATCGAGATAGACATTCAAAAGCTTTTATAGTTTGCAGTGTTATTGTATTATGTTTTCTTATTGACATACAGAAGTAACATACAAAGCAGCATCACTTTCCAGAATGACCGTTTTGCACTTCTTTTTAAGTGAAATGATAAACTGTAAAATATAGAGGACCTGTTTACAACTGAGTGTTAATTGAAAGACTTAATACAGTATGCAGCACTTTTTGTAGTTATGTTTAGAGGTCCCAGTGCTGCTGGTGCGGGTCATGCTGCTCATCATGTTGCCAAAAGAGTCAAATAATGGCACCCTTAGAGATTTCCTTCTGTGATGTGCTACATCTTCCCTCGCTCCGAGCTCGCTCCTGTTGTTAACAAGTGTAACCCACTTTTTTAGTGTCATTATTACAGAATGTGGTATTCAGAAACGTTATTGTGCCATACAGCTCAGTATTCACGGTATAAAACTGGTTGCAACACATAAGCATTTCATTGCTTTCTCACGCTTGGAAAATGTCTTATACATATTCTTTTACTTTACATTTTATTTGAGCAAGCGTCAGAGGAAACAGATTTTATTTTATTTGTCTTTAGTCTTTGCACTTTGGAGCTGTACTCCATCAGACTTGGCGCAGTGTCAGCATGGTTTTACCAAATAGAGCTGCTCCCATTGATTTTCTTTGTCGTGCAATTGCCTGTTTCTCAGTCTCAAATGAGTTCCCACAGTTTCGTATCCCAGCGTGAGGAAGCGGGCTGACACTGTGGCTGAATTGATTCTGTCATCAAAGCATCAGTGCAGCGAGAGGTAATTGCCTCGTAACTAAGGGGAGAGAAGCTACTTGGCAATTAAAAGCTGATTAGAAAAAACAATCAGTTTAGCCTAGTTGTCCTTTTTATCAACGCTTGATCAGTTAACTTTCTACATTCAGTGACCACTTTTGACTTTGGGGAGATTTCTTTCCTCTTTAAATTGATGTGCCTGCATCAAATCAATAGAGAACACAGTGTGTTTCCTCATAGATTTCCTGTCTAGCAGAGGAGTCAACACTGAGAATGCAAGTCATCTGTCTACTCATGTGTGGCTTCTATCTTCTATGCATTATCAAACGATTTAGTTTGCAATACATTCAATAAGTAAGTTGCAATAAATGTTTTCTTTCTATCTATCCATGCATCTACAATATCCCTGGTTTTCTTCATCTAGTTTCAATATTGTTTTCATTTTATGCAAAAGGCTTAATTGTACAAAAACTGCTTCTCAATTTCAACATTTGTGTAGTTTATCGTTTTATTCTGACCTTTCTATTCCCCTTCCAATTTCACTTATTTTATATTTTCTCATGCGAGGAGCATAGCTGCGATCAAAACGCAAGTAATATTTATTCTGGTGATCCGCTGATTAAATTTAACTTTGCAAACTGATTAAATAAGCCGACAGGTTAAAGCATCGCTGCACTGTATAAAACTGAGGTGCATGATGAATGTCTCTAAGGCTCTTGAGACACATTCATTTACAAAACGCCCTCAGAGAAGAGAGGATTCATTTTCACTAAGAAAAAGTATACAGCTCCGGAAAAATTAAGAGACCACTTCAGCATTATTAGTTCCTCCAGTTTTACTATTTATAGATATGTCTTTGAGTTACATGATTATTATTTTTTTGTATTATATTCTATAAACTACTGACAACATTTCTATGTGTTGGAATTCAACAGAAACTGGAATGGCTGCCATACAAGTAAAGATTGAGATTTTTAAAAGAATGTGGAGTGGTCTCTTCATTTTTTCGGGAGCTGTATAGTGATTTGATGGTACATTTAGAATCTTAGCACATGCTATACATACTTATAAACATACATAGAACATTATAATGTGTTTAGGAATCAATTTCAAACACAATCCTTTCCCTCTCAATTTACGCACAGCCTAGAAGATATTAAAATATATTAAGAGTAGCACATAATGCTTTTTTTTTATCAAAGCAGGGAATAAAATATTCAAAAAGGGTCAGTGTAATCTTGGGTCCCCCTGTTTAAATTTGTTATATATATATATATATATATAAAAAACTGGATTTGTAGAAACCCATAATGATTAAAGGTCTTGTTCCCCTGGTGAATGTGTCCACCCCATATGCTGTAAAGTGTTGAATTAGTGTATGTAGTGAGCAGAAATGACAGGGCTTCGATTATATTAAATGCTCCCCTGCAGTTCCCATGTGTAGCTGACTGACAGGCTGTATCAAATTTGGTAAAGGAGATTGAGGAAGTGCAAAAGAGCTTCCACCTCCACTACAGAAATCTTTCAGAAATCGTAAAAGATGTTACCTTTTCAAAAAATTCAATGATGAAAACATTATGACGTGGTTAAAAGTTCTGGCTCTCGGTGTCTAATATTAACCTGGTCAATACTCACTGCCATAACCTTTCAGGAGCCACCAGGTCAACATCCAGTAAATCCACAGTAATATATGTTTTGTGAAGGAGGAATAAGCCATTTCATTTGATTGATAACATTATGCTGATTTTGTTATGGCTTCTTTTCATTTGTAAATTCAGCTTTGGATGAGAAGCATGTTTTGGATTCTTGATGAAATATTATAACATAAGCACAATCACTAATTTACTCATTTCCTTCTGCCTTTCTGGAATTTAACCTCAGTTATTTGATTAATTACACGTATAATTCTCATTTATTTGAACCATATATGACGAGCGGATCTTCATGGCAAAGGAGACCAACATTGACATCAATTATCAAACTGTTCTCCTGTTCATCCAGTGTTTCATCAATGGGTACAAAAGGATCTTTATCCTGAAGACTATTTGCAAAACAAGTCATTCTTTCAGGTTTGGTGTTAACATACTGCTGTTTAATGTGTACAGTCTAAATGGGCTCTTGTGTTACAGCTTGTAATGATCTCTTGGACCAATCTACCTCCAATGTTAAATCTATGATACTACATGGTTTGGGCTTTTTAGAAAAAAACAGTCATGAAATATTTAATCTTTAGCCAGAGTGTGTCGTATGTAGAAAACTGCAACAACAGTTTGAGCTATGTATAGTGCCACTTACCATATGGACTAAATTGGTCTGTTTGGAGTTGTGTTTGTCATCATGACTATTTAGGGCAAATGAGCTTCAAGTGCCCTGTGACATGTTTCTTGTTATCTTCTTTGTGTATTCTTTAGGGAGTTTTTGGCAGAACTGGGACAGTCTTGTATGCATTGTTCACCTCTCTAATGAAACCAATGCATTCCTTATTTTGGCTTCAGTTATGGTACCTGTGTAACATTCAACTCGGACAGAAATTACCATGGAAAAACTTCTGAAAATATCAAACCCTCCCCATTTATTATTAAGGTCAGCTTGGATACCTTCTGACATATGTAAAGTGCACCACAAGTGATAAAACAGCAGAAGAGAGTGCAAGAACAACAGTCTTATTCGGTCAGAGTAGATATCACAAAAACATTTTTTGAAACATAGGAGAGAATCTTTTCTGAAAGTCAAGTTGGTTTATGCATATTTTATATAACCTTTCAAGGCGGTCCATGTCTGCAAGCTAATTTAAACGACATGCTTTCCCAGGTGCACAAAATAAGTCATTATTCAACAGTGTGTCACGGTAAATATAAGAAGAAAGTCTCTACTTCTGTATTCAAAACAACAGTCTGGGATAATGCAACACTGTGGTACTGTATTATCTTTTTAATGCCTTGAATTTAAAATGTATACTCCTTTGTGTTGAGATCATTTTGACTCTTGCAATGGAAGTTGTAAGGTCAATTAGAGGATTCTTTGGACACAGCAAAGGATACAATTGATTGGTGAGAACATTAAAAAACAAGAGGTCCTGAAGAGAAAAATGTGCTGCAATTAGCAACAAAATGTAAAACAGTTTCCTTAAAAATGCAATCTAGATGATAAGAAAAGTAATTGCTTGCCTTGCATTAGCTTAACACCATTAGGGAAAAAGAGTGGTGTTTTTTTATTATTTTTTAGCTATAGGCCTTCGTTCAGCTTCTTTCAATTTGTAGGTTGAGTCCAAATATAAGCAAGGTGTTTTCTTTTATTTTCCATGAAAGAACGAGATAGATGTGACATCTTGACATGAGGTCCTTGACCCTCAGTGGTGTGACTGCATGGATAGAGGGGAAAATAATTTTGCAGCAGTCTACATAAGATACTTGAGCCAAGCTCCAACGAGCCTCTAGTACATTTCAAATTAGAGTGCTTGAGAGTCACCTCTTTAACAACTTGCACAAAGCCTGAGCAGAAATATGGTCTGAACTAATCAGTACTAACGCTTGAAGCTTTGATAACACAGTCAAAGCTTCGGACTCTGGGAAACTAGTCCCTGGAAACAGAAGGAAGGTGCAATTCTTAATGTCAGCATTTCCCACTGTCTCACTGCACTGAAGAATATCATGTAATATGTTGCAGTCAGCTTTAAATGTTGTCTCTTCCCTAGAAAACTACGTATTTCCATTGATATATAGAGATGTAAAGTAGTTCTCTATGGGATTACATGTTCTGTTATAACATTAACATTATTTAAATGTGGTTTTTTTGCTGATCATTCATCAAAGCTAATTAGCGTTCACGAAAGTGGGCATGAATTATTGGTTGATTCCTCCTTCGATGGATTGGCTTCTCAGTTTATTTAAACGTAGGAAATATTGAGGGCAGGGTTTTGAAAAGGTTAGGTTTTGAAATTATATTTGAAAATTGTGTTCATTATTTTCTTACACCTGGCGGTCTTTCTGTCGCTGAGGAGAAAAGCAGTTTTAAAGTCACACACAATGATCCTTTTGTTTCCCATCACTGACTCTTAAATGGAGTTTTTAATAAAATGTTACTAGATTTTAGATAAACTATGGCAGCCTCCATCTATTGTTGATCCTTTAGGCTTGTTAACACCCAGCCAACATGTTTAAATTACTTATTTGTCTGGTAGTTCATACATTCATGCGCTGTGGACCCTCTAAGGACCCAATTAGAATGAAATAATACAACAAAATACCCCAAGGTATTAATAGTGTGGTTTGGATATTTGTATCTGCAGTGATTTTGGATGCTGTGTAGCCTAAAACATTTTCACTGCATATATATTGCGAAACAATACTATTGCATTGCATCATTTCAATATGCGATTGCCTTCTATGGCTTCTTTTAATCATTTTCTGGCATCTGAAACACAGAAAAACTAACTAAATGAAACACAAATTATCACTTGTTTTTGCTGGATAAGTTATATAACCTATTTTGAATTTGCTGTAACTGGTTTCATTTTCTCTTAGGTAAACTCTCCTCTTGCGCTTTCCAAAACATACTCTAGATCGCTAATGATATAAGCCATTATTTAGGTAGTGTGGGGTCCTATTCTTGGTCAAGAAATTGTGGCATTGTGCAATTCATTCATTGATTCTTTAACAATTCCCTTCTGTATTCCTGGCTGCTCAATTTTTTCTAATCTAATCTACTCCATTTTCACGTTGTTCTACAAGCTGTGTGATTAACACAGTGTCCACAGGCTCTCATCATCATTTCCACCCAATGTATAGCTGCAAGTGGCCATGTCCCTTATTCAGCCAGATGTAATTAAACTGTTAAAATGGGCTGATACCCCCTGAACAAATCTTGTGGTGAAAAGTGTTCCAAAGTGTACACGTGTATAGTTGCATGTATATATGTACTGTGAGTGCGTTTACCGTATGCATGCATGTGCAGAAGCGTGCGTTCACTATCAAGAGCAATGCTTAGGCAAACTGACCAGCAGGAGGTGAAGGCTCAGTAAAAAATAACTGAGAAAGCTCTTTCTTGTTCTTGTGATGTCGAGCTGTCCTTTAACATCAGAGCTGAATGCATGTCCTCTGGGCCTTTTTGTAGGGTGATAATGTTATCTAGAGGGTAAACATACTATCTCATTCATGATCAGAACCTCAAGGACATTTCAACTTGACAGAGATTGAATCCCTGGGTCGCTGTGATGGATGCAGTGGCTTTTTTGCAGATAATACACAGTTGTGCTACGGCTCTGAATTCACACGATTTGCTTCTACGTAGCATTTTGGTGTCAGAAAATATACTATCATAATTATTTTGTATTGCTATTGATGAGGAGAATCAAAATGAAATTAAACTACATCATTTGTATCTGAAAGCTAAGCATGTTTGAACAGTTAACAGTAATGATGGACTTGTTGTCTGCCCTTGAAGTCAAATTATTTATCAAATGATTTAAAGGGCTGTATGCACATATTTTAAAGAAAGAATAATTACACAGTATGAATATTTCAGGTAACCTGTTTCACTTATGGTATTCTTGTGTTGATTTCTGATTGTGTTTTTGGTTTCATATAACTGCAAATATTGGTTGTAAGCGGTTCTGATTGACAGACCATCTATTTTTGAGTAAAGGGAAGGTAAAATAAGGGTCTTTCTTCTCCCTGCTCCTTATGAAAAAAACAGCTTAAAGTTTGCATGTTTGTTTTAAAATAATTGCCATGAGAATAAAACTAAAAATGAATGAAAACCGATCTTGGTACTGTAGATGGATGTGGACGACTACATTTTAAAAAGGTCTATATTGAAAGGTCACAAATGTTATAAATGATATGCATCATAATCCTTTCAGTTGCAAAATATATCCTTTGTTTAACAATATAAATGTCCAAAAAGATGATCCAAACATGTGATAAAAAGCAAAAATAAGCAAACACTATCTGCATATTCATACAGTATGTGTTCCAAACATCTTCATGCAAGTATCTTTCCCTGGGAGTCATATGAGTAAACAAACGTTCTAATCCTAGCAGCAATATAAAATCCTTCCTATTTGCATAAGCTTTTTTTATTTACATTTTGAGATGGCAGAGATCATACCAAATTGACATGAAAGCCCAATGAGCCATTTGGGTGCAGCGTTACACTTCAGAGAGTCTTTCAAACCAACCGCCCTCTCATCTCTGCCAATGAATGCTGCATGTCATTAAAACTTAATGCCAAAACACAGGAAGCGACTCAGTAGTTTTATCAAGAGTGAAAAATTGTGACTTGAAATCCACATGAGGACGGATAAAATACACGAGGAGAAAATGAAAAGAAATAACCACTGAGCTCATCTCTGCAGTTATGCATGTTTCATTGCAGGAAATGTATTCAATGCTGAAATTGAGTTCAGAGAAAATGAATCGACCTACAATCTGCATCGGGAAAACATTATCGCCGTCCTGTGAAAGAACGTAAATCTGATTGCTGGTTAATGGCGGCAAACAGCAGGTGGATCATAATAGTCACAAGGGGGGCAAATATAGGTCTGATAGCATCAGAAAAGTATGTTTTCATTTTATACGTTGCCAGAAGGCCACAAGCCAAAGAGAAACCATATCTTAATCTTCAGTAAAATTATATTTTGTGTGTGAACTGGGGGATATAATACAAATATAATCCTCTTTTCTTTCCGGTCTATTTTGAGCTTTGCTGAATCTCTGTGTAAAGTTTTCATGCGATCATAATTTGGTTTAAAGAAGAGCTAAGCTTCCTGGCTGTTCCAGAGGTTCATTTTATCACTACTGTTGTTTAAAAGAACCCTGGAGTCAGAGAAAGAGACAGCAGACCTGAGAAAAAGAGCAATAAGGTCTGACCTGAATCAAACCCTAAGAACCCATAAAGCTGAGAGACAGGAGCGGATCAAGAAGGAGAATACGTGGCAGGATGTAACTAGGGAGAGGAAATAGCTTTCATGCCTGCAATCTCAATCTGGTCAATCAGTAATCAGAGTGCTCTGAAACGCTAATGAGGGGTTTCAAAACAGGAGTCTGCACCACTGCTGCTGATGCAGATGTGATATGACAGTTAAATCAACTATGGGAAGAACATTCACTCGGCCTGTTTGGTGCTGCAACTGAATGAGCTACAGAGCACCTCGGATTTTGAAGGGTTATTTGAGAAAAAGTAAATATTGTATTCCTACAGGTATGCCACCAGAATCATAGGAGAAGCAGTCAAACAGTGCAGGGGAGGTGATAATAATATACATCACTGATGTCTCACACAGTCTGTGGAAGACCGAGATTTATAACATCCTATGGTCATATAGTAATACTGCAGTCTAGCTTATCAAAGAGTACAGACATGTTATTCCATTTATTTTATGTTGAATAGGACTGAATGCAAAGGGAGTTTGGTTAAACAAGTCCTTATATCACATTCTGTCATAATCATGCCAATTGAGCCCCCCAGTAACAGGCCTGCTGGCTACAATAGCATGCCATGTGTGTAATATAAATATGGCGGCATCTGTTTGCATGCTAGTGTATGGGGGGGAGGTGAAGTCTCTTGAATAAGCAAAAGAAAACGAAAAACATTGACAGGAACAGAACAGTACGTGTCTCCCTCCACAGAGAAACTGGAGAGATTGTGTTTTAATAAAGCAGACTGTTGGGGCAGAACCAGCAAGTCTGCTTTGTCGGAGTCTGAAAACGGTGTAGCTGTGACTCCACTGCCTCCATAACCGAGGCTAATAACACGGGCGGTTAAAACCCACTATTGCTCTCCAAATGGTGGCATCTGTTCCCAACAGCTGTCCTCGCTCGTGCTCTTCTGTGCTCAGGTTGGGCCATCTACCGCAACCTCTTTTGCCTGGCTCAGGGGCTCAAACATCCCCAGGACTGCTGCTGCCAGTTGTTCTGCCACCGGGGCAGGGGAAATGCCTTGGCTGCATCCAGTCATCGCTCAACCTGTTTGATCTGCATTATGAGTCCCATGAGGAACACGGCGCAGTTGGCCAGCTCTGCCCGCTGTGAGGCCTTAGCTGAAGAATGAGCAGCTCGACTCTAACAAACAAGGGTCACACAGACAACAACAGCATGTAGGGAAAATCTATCAAATTACAATTATGTATCCACATGATCAATTATCACATTTTTATCCTACCACGTCAAAGTGGCTGGTTGATATACGTATGCAGCTGTGACACAAATTATCGTTGCCAATATGGTCATCATCTTTTCTATACAAACAAGACAGTTATTGTAACCTTTCATTTTAAATTCAGTGTGATTTAGATTTGATTCACTTTCATTTCTGTGAAAATAAGAAAATAAGAGGGTCACAACTTGTATTCTTGCCTTTATGAAGTTATTGATTGTTACCGGTAAAGGCTGAGATACTAAGGTCGAAAATGAAAAACACATTTAGATGGCCAAATGGAAATGTTGCAGATACCTTTGTGGTATTGTTGGTCAAATGTTGATTTGTGTTATAAAAGGTTTCATATTCCTCTATTTGTCAGGAAGGGATAAATAGGACCTAAGTGCAGTAAAAAAAACGATCAAAAGGTTTCAACAAAAAGCAAGCTTTAATTAACCCAAGCCGATGACCATGAAAACACAAGAAAAGAATGACCCTTTACATCCATAAACTAGGGAGCACGGGGAAGCATCCAGACAGGGACAAACGTGGAGGCGACAAGACATCAGGAACAAACTCTAGGGAACAAACGACGACGAACCGATTATGAACACAAGGGACAGCAAGATACAAAGGGGACTAATCACAAGACAAGACACAGCTGGGGAGGGGGAGGCAGAACCACAAGGGCAACAAGTGACAACAATGAGACAATCAGACAGGAGGGAATCCAAAGACATAAAGTAAAACTAGACTAGACACACAGAGGAAAAACATTTCAAAATAAAACAGGAAACTAAAAACACAAAACAAGGATCATGACACTGTTTTGATGTTTCGCTTGTTCTCTGTATTGGTAATTATGGGCTGCATGCCTAAAAAGCTGAACTCTCCGGTATATGATTTCAAAAAGAAAGAAAGAAGAGAATCATCTGAGTTAAAATGGATAAAAGCAGCGATCTTGAACCTTTAGAGAGCTAATTGTTCAAACAAGCGTGATTTCCTGCAATGATCCATGTTTCTCTTTGTTGTATCATTTTCAATCTCATAATGTCTTTTGCCTTTTGATTTCTCTCCTGTAATGTTGCACGGAATATTGCTTTAGTGCATGTTGTGGAACGAAAACCACAAAAAATTGAAATAGCCGAAGATCTACATTATTGTATATTTTATGTAAAATTATTCAGAAAAAATAGCAGAACATCGAGTGATCCATTTCCATTTATGAAATGAAAATGTCTGACTGGATATTAGACTGCCGGCCTGTCCCACTTAATATGCATCAGATAGGTGATGTGTACGTGCACTACCGCATGTTTGTGTACACTATCACAGCAGGCCCGTGTTCATGTGTGAACGTGTGTCAGTGATGTGCGGTGAAAACGTTATGAATCATCAAAGCGAGTGATCATGAAACCTAATTTACTTTTTTAATGAGATATTTGCAACTGGTGAATAATTCTGCAAACCAATCCCAGTATTACACAGAGGAAATGTAATTGGCTAATTGTCAAAAATCTGTGCAGTCTGTTGCAGCCATATACTGTATATCACATTATTGAGATAGCTGATGTGAGAGCGGTAGCAGCGTGAGGTGCTGGCTCTATCTTCCTCGCAGGCCTGCATTAAGTCTGTCTGGGAGGTCTGATAAGAGACCACAAATTAATGACATTTTAATTACTGAGCCATTTGGATTCTCTGCCTTTGTTTTATAACACGGGCAGTAAAACAACCTTTAGGATGCTTTCAGTGGCTCACCCTATCTTCACAGCCCCTCTGTCCTACAACAGACAACAATGTAATGGCCAATGTTAACATATCATTTTTGCATCAATAAAGATAAGGGTGCTAAAAACAGAAAACAAGTGTGACAAAAAGGATATGTGTTTGTTATGCAATTAATAAAGCTTCAGTATTTGACAACCTCATGTTTAGCTCTGTAATCCATCATTATCTCATTTACTTGTGCTTTGATCCCTGCATCTGTAACTTCAAAATCTTCTCTTGGTTTGACACCTCATACATTCACACCCTCGAGCTTCCCTGGCAAAATCGCTATTTTCACCTGTCTGCTTACACAGTATATTAGTTTGTATCAGACACTAAATTACTAAATAGCTGTATGTTAATTACAAAATCTGTGGAGAAGTGTCCTCTTTCCCCGGATCCATTTGAATGTGATGATTTCTGCCATACTGTGTGACTTCTATTTGAAATCATGCTGTTAATTTAGTTTGGCCCAGTCTTTTTAAGGACAGCCGATGTCTTTATTGTGTAGCTTTACAGCTCTGTGATTAAATAAATGTCCTTTTCAATTCCAACCTCCCCTCTGCCATTTGTGATAACTGTGCCAACACAAAATGGACTCTTTGGCTCGTGTTTGAGATGTGAAGTTGTTCTTTGTTGTTATTGATTGTCTCCTCTGTATTTTAACACCCTGAATCCAATGTCTTTTGGTGTGAAAAAAAAAAAATTATTGGCTGGTTTGCAATATTGCAGTAAAGAGTAAGAAGAAGTTTTAGATCAGTATTCGTATACCAACATTTTATGGACAGCTTGCTGAAGATATTTCGAAAACAAGTAGAAACGTGTTAATCGTTTTGTGAGGCTGGATTTAAGAATGGACCATTTTTTCAGCTCAATACTGTCTCAACAGGTTCACATGATGATATTTTACAGGTATAAAGTGTTAGCATTTGCTTATTTGCATCAAATAAAAAGAACAAGTGATGCTTAAAGAAGTTTTAACTTTTTGACCAGACGCTGGCGCTCCATTAAAAAAAAAGCAATAGCATTGGCAAAGTGGTTTCAATACCCCTTTAGGTGGGCATGAATGGGTGTACCAAGTTCCATGGCGTTCCATTAAATTAAATACAGTGAAATGATATATTTTAAATTAGACCCAAAAAATTCATCACCAATGTAGATGGGAATCAAGTCGAGGCATGAAAAAATAGTGAACATATGTTAAGGTCACCTGCTGTTGGTGCTACAGGAAAGCCAGGTTATCACCAGAGAAACGTTGTTGTTCATTTAGGTACCTTAATGTGTATAAATGATGACATGGTAATCTAGCATAGCTAAAAAAAAACAAGTATTGCTTTTGATTACGAAGTGTGGTTTCAGTATTACATTAAAGGCGGGGGTATTTGTGTCTTTATGAGTTCAAATACAGTCAGCGCTTTCACTGAATCAATTAACTGAAAGCCAAATCATTTTTATTGGAAGGGAATTGCTACTATTAGTATTGCTTTGCAGTCCCCTGTCGTAATGTTTATATTGTGAATATTTAAAAGCTGCATCTGATGCGGAGACAGCACCTCACCTCTTTTCTTGTATAATCAAAACGGCTTTACCTACAACACATCCAGCTCGTCTCCTTTACACCATCAAGGAAGTGAATATGACACTCAGAAGTGTTGACGAGTTTCTGGGGATTTTCCGCCACCCTGCCATCACAGCACATGTTTCACAATCTGAAAAAGAAGATAAAAAAAAACACATTTGCTTTAGAAACACATTTGCAGTCAGGTGGTGCAGGGTCATGCTGAAAGTGTCATCCTTCTGAGACGAGAACAGGGCTATATATTTAATTGAAACGAGAATGGGCTGTGAAATCTGTCAGATAAAAGAAGCACCTTTATCTTTCTTTTACTCAACGTTCACATGTTGTTTTCCATTCATGCCATTGTTTTGCTCTCATCTCCCTTCTTCATTACTTATTTATCTATTGTTTTTGACATAGCCTGTTCTGGGATTACTGTGCTGTGAATGGAATGATTATAAGCTGCTATGTAACCATCTGATGCCAGGAGAGATTTTACAGAAATGCTATTGGCCAGCTTAACATGTGAATTGTTGCAGGCACAAATTGATTCTCAGTGGAAAATAAAAACTGTATCAGTGCATGTAAAGACTAATAAGTATACTAATTAGCTTTATCTGCCTGGTTACGGAGGATGCCAGATGCAAATGATAAGTAGGAATTTATAATTTCCTTTGTAACTGTGCCGAGGCAAACCCAGAGGATGTATATGGGAACACAAGCTTGAGGAATAACAAATGCACACCTTTATTTAGGGTATAAGGGTATATGTTTAAGAAAAGGAAAGTGAACATCCCTTTAATGTGTTTAAGTGTGTGTTTGCTCATGTGCATAGTGAGCACTCTATTATAATCCTAACATGATTAAAGAAGCTTTCAAGTTACAAAATCAATGTTGCCAAGACGCCGATGCCACAGAGGGCACATACAGTATCATTCATCAGGCGGAATGAGAATAGGGCTAACGAGCTAGCCGTGGTCTGCTGCGGTATCGCGTTGGGCCACATGGTCCTGTAATGCCGTAATGAGGAGAAATGGCTGAGGCATGAAGAGAAGGCAAGTGGCAGGGTGAAGGCCACTAATTCCCCTCATCTGGAACCAGAGATAAGAGAGAGATTTAGATTAACAATGTCCAGCCTGTTGAAAGACTAATTATGAGGCACTCTGCACAGTTACTAACTTCTGTACTTTAGGTCGCACCTCACAAAGGCATTTTGGAGTATGTCCACTTGTGGTTTGTATACGTGGAAGTGTGTGTGTTCTACCCCCACCTCTTCCTCTCGGTTTTTCTCTGTAGTCGTCCATTTAAAGTCTTCAGAGTCTTAGCTAAGCCTCTTTCTTCATAGGTTTCACATGTCAGCTATTTCCACTATGCCTGGCTTCACGCAGTAACTCAGCTGCGCTCATCCTCTATAAGAGACAGTATATTACTTTTTAGCTGACAGCAGACGTTATCAGTTGAAAGCGATCAAGATTGGAAAAGTCTCGGTTAAGTTAAAGTTTTGTTGGCGTCTTGTTATTACTATTAAATAGTGGGTTGAAAAAGAGAAACTGGAATATGCTTTCTGAAACAGTTGCAGCAATAGAAATGTTGTTTTGGTGGTGCAAAGGAATTGCTCCTCCTCTCAGTGAGGGGGCTCTGAAATGTAACGTTTCTCATTAATGTGCCGGTGCCCACGGTTAATTTCTACAGCAGCACCACCTACACACATGTATGAATACACACACATGTACAGTTACTATGTCATGGTATATTAAATCCAAGGCCAGATAATTAGCTCGAGAGATAGATTAAAGATTACTAATCCTGAAAGTCCTTTGAACATAAAATTACACAACTATGCGGGCTTGCACACCAGTAGCAACACTGTAGGTGTGTGCACATTTCAGCCTCAGATTCGGAGATCACAGACTCATACAGCCTTAGAGGTAAGAGGAAAAACGTGTAAACAATATATAACAGACTAGATTGATAGATTTATAAACCTCAAGATATGTGAGAGAACTGGGGACCATATCACTCTTATTTCTATAAATGTAACAGACTCCGAGGAGTACGTACGCATTCCTACAGCCAATTTATCTGCCTCATTAATCTTTTGCAGCTAATTAGAGACATCATCATTGGTACAGACTGTACCCACTGAGGATAGCTAACACTTTCTACCTGCAGTATCAATCATAAAAACAAAGGAGGACAAATGTGGACCTGCAAGGAGTTCTCTGTGAGACTGTGGGAGACGTAAGGAGCTGACTGCTGGGTATGCCGTGCTGCTGCTGACATCAGGTTTGTAATTTTTGATCACTGAAGCGATTTTACTGTAGCTCTTGTTTCCTGGCCTAGAACAGAACAGATGGAGAGACCTGACACTTTCCTTTTAAAGCTGTTCTCTGCTGTTGGGCACTAAAGTGCAGCCTCAGACTGTCTTCAGAGCCTGAGGGAGAAGGAGCACAGAGTCGGCTGTGGGGTGGGGGTTTAGGGGCTGTATATACTGTACAAACTGTGCACACGAGCTCACACGAATATGTGTCTGCGTGTCCTATATTTTATATATACCTGTTCTGTTCTTCACCAGCGTGTTTGAAACCGTATGGACTGCATATGTCTCGGTCTATTTAATAAAGTTGCACAGGCGGCAGTTCAGTGTGGCTCTGTTCAACTGTATGTGTAATACTGTGAATATCTAAGTGTGCTTTTTATATCCAGCCTTCCTTTCCTCCCAATGCATAATACATATCTGTCACCTATGCTCTGTCTCAGTGACTAACTCTCTCTGTATCAAAGAGTTTTCTGACCTGTAGGAATCTTCTCTTCAAAACTGGTAGCAAAGAAACAAAAGCACACACACCTGGTTGCCTATACAGTTGTTTTTAGAGGACTTCACTCTAAATTATCCTTCATTTCTCCAGAAATGTCTTTCTTCATTACAGTTCAGCTGATTTCCAACCTGCTTCTGGGCTGGCTGTGATTTGTAAAGTCTTTCTTCTTTTGTTTTGCTTTTTATTTACCTCATTTATTAATATAGAGTAAAATATCACTGGCTGTGTAATGACTATGGGAATTGTCAATATGTACCAACTCTTCCAAGATTTACACTTCTGGTAATTTCCAAAAATAATTGGGTTTTACACAAAACTTTAATAAAATGTTCTTAGATGTTTTCTTAATTTTATGTGGTAATAAATAAATATATATATTAAACATATTTTATATAATATATGTAGATTATTCTTTCTGCAGGAAGATTGGTTTTCAAAACAACACATAACTACCATAAAACAGTGTCGCTGTCTCATTATAAAAAATATACTTTTGGTATACGGAAGAAATCTTCTCACTTTTCCAGGAAAAAAAATCTTCAATTTAAAAACATGTCTCATTAAAAGAAGAAAATATAATAAAACAAGTAAGAAAGAGAGTCAACAAAAAAAAGTTAATGAGAAATGTTAAGAATTGTCGTGCCGCTGCTGGAGAAGAAAAAAGTGGGAGAATTTGAATTGAACTGATTAAACCTTTTTGGGGCTCAAACACACAATTAGATCCTGTTCTTAAGAGAGTGATTAGTATGCAGATGCTATAGGAGCCAGGCTCCTCTCCTCTCTTTGGTAGAGACATTGGTTCTTTCAAGATGTTATCTTCTAATGGGACAGCTTTGTCTGTCATTTCATTATTACAGACAAACTCTTTCAAGATAACTATATAACGTCTGGTTAAGCCACGATTTAATCCACAGCATCTCTTATTTTATTAAAAGTTTTAATGGATTTTTTATGAAGCTTTTCCATGGTGATAGAGTTAAATAAAATCCATGGCTGTTTATGAGTTTGTAAAATACAGTTATTACTGCTTAAACCTAGCAACGCAACAATCTACAATATATTCAGGTAATAAACCTGCATTAAATATGGGTTTTATCATAGATTTTACAGAAAAATGTGCATGGAATGACTATATCTTCACTATTAGGCTGCACAGCATGAGTCAAAGATCAGTAAAACCAAGTATTTTAATGTAGATGGTGGTATTGCTAGTTTGTCGAACACAGTGCTTTAAATTGCTTGTTCACTGCTAGCCGAACTCTGAGCACTTTTGTGCTGGGAAGCCAAACAAACGCATTGAGTCCAAGTCAAATGGTGCTGCTCTACGGCACAAATGGTAAATTGGGAAATTCTCACAGCCTCAATGTCAACAAATGAGACTCTACAGCCAAAGCCTTATCATGGCTCTCAGCATCTGCAACCTTAAAAAAACTCTTATAATGGTTTGGGGGGCTCCAAGGGGGTTTTAAGTAAGCCATACATAATGTCCAGGGCCTTAACGCATTTGCCAACACCTTTATTCTTCAGTATTGCCCCAGAACAACTCTCATAAAGACTAAATACTTGGCACTTGAATCTGAATCATGGTCCTGTAATTATCTGTATCAAGTCAGTTCCTCGGTATGTGTCTGAGTCACAAGAACTAATTGTGTGTAACTGAGATTTGTTATAATGTGGTTTCTTGGATTGCAACTCTTTCCTCATAATTTATTTTAAGATGGCAGATACAAACCACACTGCAGAGTATGGCTGTCAAAAAGGAGGCAAAGTGTGAATGCAGAGTCTGTTTAAAAAAATTAAAAAAAGGAAGAAATAACAACAGATCTTAGCTTCAACTCCAGCTGGTCTTCCAGTCACACCGAACAGCTCAGTCCCTGCTGCTGGTATCATCATGAACACACAGGAACACCCGCTCACTTATCATACGTTCGCTCTACAGCTCAGTCTCTCCCAGTACACTGCACTAAACCCCTCATCATCTTGTGCATTGGTGTATGGTAGTGATTGGATAATGACTCGTGTGTAAATGCTTGAATATTTAGGCTGAAGTTTTGTCCCTCTTCACGCTGTAGTACATACTGCAGAAGTTAGCACGCTGCCTTCTCAGAGCTGCAGTCTCAGAGTAAGTGAAACACAACGCGACCCATTTTTGTGTCTGCTCTGGAATAGAGGCCAATGATTCGATCCCTGCAGATGGCACAGTTATTGTCATGTCACAAATTGTTCACAATTATAAAGGATGTGTTGTGTTATGGGACATTGCCATTAGCATAATTTGAAATAAACAAGAAAAAAACTAGAAAATATAGAAAAGAAGTGGCATGTTACAGTTACGACAGTAAATAAAAGACATAAATTGTATAAACAAAAGTCCCTTCATAGTTTTTTCTTCTAGTTCTGGACCATTTTCCTTTTAAGTGATCAAATTCTGCCCATGTACGTGTCCCTGTGACCTAAAGCAGGTCACAGGATTAATTGCCTTGGCATTCCTGGTGATCCCTCTCCCACCTTAAGGTTCTGTAAGTACGGGCGTCACACACCCAACTGGAGTTTCATGGCCTGGAAAGAATGAAACCCCTGAAACAAAACCACAGACGGAAGAAAGAGACGAGGGAAATTAGACGTCAGGAGAGCTACAGCAGGACATGAAGTGACCTGTGCAGTGCAGAGACTTCAGAAGTCTGCCCCATTCCAGATATTGGATGGTTTGCCTACTCATGTGTGAAAGTAACCGAAAGCTCTTGGGGCTTTAGCAGGAAATCCTTGATGATTCAAGTCCTGCAGACCTATAGTTTACCTGACAGCAGCACTGATAACACTTCATATTTCTTCTTAGGGTCAAATGCCCCTGACTCAAAAAATACATCATTTAGAAAAATCAATAGAATCATTAGAATTATGTGTCTTGTTGGGAATGAACCAAAACCAACAATATAGTGCATTAAGGCCTTATTGTGGGCGTGTTGATTTGCAATTTGTTTTCCCATTAACTCCTGTTGATAGGGATTAGGGCCCCTGAACTCAATACCAAGGAAGACAGTATCCACTCAAAGATTAACAAATGGTAATGTGCTGAATGCTTCTCTCAAAACAGGCCCTGACCCCGATTTAAATATAGCTTGACCACTATGACTGAACCGGATAGTAGGACTCTGACCTGGTGTCTTACCTTCTGGTCGTGCTGCAGCATGTTCAATAATGCAGGGCTAGAAAGCAGCGGCGGCGGTGGTGGGGGATGGGTTAAGAGTGTTCCTCAATACCACTTCAGCCCTACAGCAAACAGAGCAAGAGGTGAAGGGATCCACTATAGAAAAGGAAATCTTTACAAACTATAGACAAAAGAAAAAGATGAACAGAGAATAAGACTCGTTGTCCAAATATTTCAAGAAATAGAATAAAATGCCGACTTAAATCCCTAAAAGTATATTTTCTCCTTTGTGTGTTTACTCCACAGTGCACTGAAAAGGCTGCCTCTGAAACAAACCAACTGTGAACATTTAATATCATGGTAAAAAAAAAAAGAAGTAATTTCCTGTTACCAAACCATCCGAGGTTTAGCTGGAGCTCACTGACCTCGCAGCTGGACTGAGCAGCAGGGGGACTTTGGGAGAAAAGTGCTAACACTGGGCTTAACCGGATGCTTTCTAAACCATCCAAAAACCCACTGGGCATAATCACTACCATTAGGTGGGATTTTCGCAGTGGAATATCTGCTAATGGAATTCATAATCACCTTGTTTGAATGTTGTAGCGGGATACAACCGCTGTTTTGGACACATTTATTCAGGTAGCTGACATGCTTTTTAGTTTTGGTTTTCAAAAAGACACCAACAAGTTTGTTTTAAGGCCCTTATGTGTTTTTGTTCCATGGATAAAATGAGTTGTTAGTGGGGTAAAAAGGGATAATGCTCTCCCAATCCCTACCCCCAATGGATCCATCTCATGAGAGGAACATTTCCGGAGTTCAGGTGTTTGATTCCAGTCTATCATCTGTCGAGGGTTCATTTAAAAAAAATCTGAAAAAAACATGTTTTACTTTGAAACGCCAATGCCTTCTATGCTATTCAAGCTCCATTGCCTATTCATCCATTCACTATTATCAATTCCATTTCCATTGAACATGTTTTTTTCCTTTTCAAATGATATCATTAACAGTATCTTTTATCATGTGGTCTCTCTCCGTCTCTCTCTTGCAGACTAAACAACACTATATTTCACATCCATTTTATTTTTCCAAAGATTAAAATTCACAGTGGTACACCTTGAACAAAACGTAAACGAGCAAAAGTGTAATACATTGTTTTGTTATATGTTCACAAGAGCTGATGTGTTTATTGGATATATAAACGTGGTAAAAAGGATATACGTTTATTTATAAATAAATATTGATTAGGCTTCATACATATCTGCCCTTAAGAGAACAACTGATTGATTATGCTTTCATGATTGGCACTTCCTATCCTTGCATTTATTAATCAGAGGACTATAAGTTAGATTGAAAACGCGTTTCCATCCATCCAATCAAACTGCTTCAATGATAAAATCATATTTGCATAAACCGGGAGAGTCAATATTTAATTGGCCTGTTACACAACACAAGAGCCAACTCAACACTTTACACAACTCACATTAGCTTACCTGCTTGAGTCTGATTTGTATCCAACTTTAAAACATATGCACACGTGTTGCGCAAGCATGACTTTGGTCTGGGCAATAGTACCTGGTTATTACGCTTCAAATCTACAATAAAATACTAGCTGTATGTCCATGGCATGTAAGCTGCAGCAAATGTTTGGTTTCCTTGTCTTTAGTTCTTCTATGATGCTCAGCCTGCCAGGTGCTGCCAATCAGCAACAAGCCCCTCCCACGGCTAAAGGAGCATTTGTAAAATATGTCTTAAAATTGCTTTAAACAAACAAATATGTTGACATTTTGTTTGAGTGCAGACTTATTTAACCTAATTCAAAATGGAACAGAATGCATGTTTCCTATGATGAGGATGCATTTTTGTACAGGTTTTTAGTATTTGATTCATTACTAAAAACCTACATCATATGTTGTGTTTGTAAAATCCTAATGTACAAACAAAAAAGAGTGTTATATCTCTCTAAGCAATTTAGTGGAGGCAATGTAAGAGTAGCATTGAATAAAAATACAATTAAAGTACAAGTAACTCAAAAGTGTTGCTAAGCACGCGTCAATTCTTGAGTAGATTTGCCACCATAGGATTTACTGGAAAAAATGGTCTAAGTCTATGAGAAACTAAAAATCTGCTTTTCTAAGAGGCACAATTCAAAAGATCGGGTCTCTGTTGAACCTGACCAATTCATCTGAGATCTTTTGTAGTGCATCTTCGGAGCATGCCATCAGACTTTGACTTTCTTGCAGCATTGTTACAGCATAGATGTATTTATGTAATGAGACACCCCAGTGTAACATTATGCAATGCCGCATAGTGGGTATTTGTCAGTACACTGCCTGAGATGAGTATACAACCCCCTCTCTACCCAGCCCTCGCTTGTTTCCATGCCTCTTTGATGTACTGTAAATTGCATCCCTGTGAGAACAGGCATGAACTTCAGGTATCAAAGGAACTGTTTTGAATATACATATTGTTTTTTTGTCGTTTTAAATTAGAATTTTACAGAGAAAAAGTGGTGTTATGGTTTAACAGTTCAAAGTCAAAGTCCACTTTATTGTCAAAATGTCCACCTGTGTTATACATACAGAGAATTGAAATACTGTTTCTGGCAGTCCCACAGTGCAAATATAAACAAGAACATATAACATAAAAAGATAAGAGCCCAAAAAAAATCAATCAAAATCATTTGTAAAAAGTAGGGAGGAATAGAAGTGGAGCATGATGTGTCCAATAGTGCTATCTGCTGTTCACCGCATCACACTGCATCTGATCACCCACTGCAGCTGGATGTCAAAATGCCTGTGGGAAGAAGAGGAAACTAGTCCATCATAACTTCAATATCATACCTGTCTCAATGTCTTTTTTTTTTAAATGTCACCTGTCACATTTAATCTGTTCACATTAATTCTCCACGTGTGATGTTTTTTTGTTTTTTTTACTAGGAGACATCTGCAAAACTACAAATGCTATCCAAAAATCACAATTATTGCAGCCCTGATATGCAACTTTTGAGTTGTGTTATCTGTTTTGTAAACAAGACCTTTTGTTTCCATGTCATATTTTCACCACAGTGTTCATGACAACATCAAAATGTCCTATATTTCAATATGTTTTACAAAGAAGCCAACTCCATATTGTAAAATTGATTTAAAGAAATATAGCTTTACTGTAGGATGTCATTGAGAAGGGCAATCTATTGAGCATGCATTGTTATCCACTTCATTTTGAAGAAAGAGTAAAAAGCCTCTTTTTGGGTCCATTAACTGTATAGACAGCTCCACCTGCTGTTTAGACATTATTTATCACAGCAGCTCTTTGAGTTGCATGTTGAACAACAAATTGGGCTGAATTAATATATTATCCTTGGATGAATCTACTGCTTTCTTCCAGAACCTTTAAATGCAATATTATTATTTTAGGCATTGAAGGAGCTGGATGCAATATTATTCAGGATAAAGGAGCTGTTACTTGTGGCAGAGGCTGACACCTTATTTAGTGCAGAGCATCAGTCCTGGATGAATCACCACGTATAAGCCCTAAATGCCTGTTGTTTAACCTCTCTCCCTCCCCTTCTTGTTCTCTACACATCTTTATGTTCTGTTATGTCTCAGTGCCTGAATGTGGGGGTGGTCCTACCCCATTACCAGCCCCCGAAGAGATGAACGATATCCCTATGGTGATATCCATCACGGCATTGGCCCTTCAGAGACAAGTAAGGGGAGAGAAAAACTGGGGCACCTGGAGGCGGCAGTGATTGATGATGTGCTGAGGTCAATGTGACCAGCCAATCATAGCTCAATAAGGCCAACACTAAGCAGGAACGATCCTATGTGGGTGAAAAAGAGAAGTTGACAGGGTGTGAGGGTTTAATCTGGATGTGTTTATTCCCTTGTTTGGACCTGCAGCAAGTGAAAATTGTATCATCATCATACATGAAGTCTCATATCTGCAGGAATCTACAGGAATACTCATGGTGGATCAGCAGGGGAAGGGAAGAAACACATTTACCTGCATTCACACAGCTGTCTGCTTCCTACTGTTTTTTAGGCATATACCACACAGGGTGTCTGTGATTTTCTTCTACTGTCATTTGCCTGTTTAAACACACCTATCACTACCAGCAAGAAGAGAATGTTACGTTTGCAATGAGGAACTATAGTCTTCACTGTGACAACCTTCTCTTGAAAGCAATTCTTCAGCGAGTGACAAGGATTTGTTTTTCTTATAAAGAAAGGAAAATCTTCTCAACACAAGCCAACACATTGTTGCCTTTTTTGAAACTTTTCTTTTAGTTCGGCTGAGGTTTTCTTCATTTCTAAAAAAGTTGTCTTCCTTATTACTCTTGTGAGCATGGGAGTTGGAAGGTCCAGAGAATTCTGCTCTCCTTGTCCGGTATTGTCTGCCTCTCGTCTCCCAGTAACAAAAATGTAGGTAAACAAGAGCAGTCAATATTGACAGAAGTGTTCTGCTTCGTCACCTCCACTGAATTGTATTGACTTCTTTTGGCCTTTGACCTGTCTGTCACTTGGTTTGACTGGTTGCAAACTCTGATGCATGTGTTGTGCGTGACTGGGCTGGTCGACAGATTCCACAAATGGATCACAAAGTAAGATTTAGTGGAAAGGGATGCAATGGAGTTTAATGCAGCGTGTTTTGTATGGATTTGTTTTTCAAGATTATAATAGTATAGTTTAGTGTAGAGTTGTATAATAAAATGAATATCTTTTTTTTTTATAAGAACCTTTTTACAAAGAGTGTTTGAGCACAATTTCCCCCCGACACATTATGATTATTTCTAACGGCAATATAATAAATAGTTGTGTTTTGACCTTTGACCTTCAACAAATATGAATAGCAAAGAGTCATTCTTTGAACGTGTCCCACATCATCGCCCTGGTGACTCTACTGACAGATATAAATTGGTGTGGGAATAAACACACACTGAGCCAGAAGGTTAGAGGTAGTTAAAAGGAGCTTTAAAGGATTTTAACACAGCTAATTTTCAGCAGCTTCTCTACCCAAGGCAATTCCTCATATGATGAGGGTGATACATCCACTGAGACTCTGAGGGGCTACTTAAAAGTCAACAAACTGCAATTTCCTTAAGTCAGCTAAATTGAATTCCTGCATTATGTTAATAGTTGAGCTTTGATCCTAAAAAGCTATTATAAATGATGTGTATTTATGGTGTGAGTATGCCAAAGTAATCAGGACTTTTATGACAGGTCCCTCCAAAAGAAAAAGACGTTTTTTTCTTTAGCTTTATGTTCTTGTATTCCTCTCATGTCCACTTGCTTTTCTTTTGCTTTCATATGACAGTAGTCTATATATCTCAGCACAAGGGATTACTGTGGCCTTTGATGATAGCAGGCAAAGTATTTTCCATGGCTCTGCGTCCTATCTTAGGAGACAAAAACAAGCTAGTGCTGTTCAATCGACCTGTCAAAAAATACAAAAATAACCATAGATAATCCTTAGGAGAATTCACCCAGAGAACAGATAGGGTTGGTGTCGTCCCTGTATCTGAGACTTTCACCATGTATTCTGTCGTCTCCCCCCTGCTTTTTTTTTTTTTTACAACATCTGAGGATAGGAGAGAAGTGGAAGAGCAAAGCAAAAGGCCAAAAACTAAAGAGACAAGTGCTTTTGAGATTTATTTTCAAACTAACATACCAGATGTGTTTTGTGTTCTTTTTGCCCAGGAGAGTTCATTTCACCTTGTGAAACCATCTTCAGAAAACTCCAGAGTTCTATAATCCATGAAACTTCTCAAAACTGGACCTATCATCAGGTGCTCACATGGGAAATCAAAAGCTACCATCCATTCCAGCTGCTTCCTCTCTCTCAGTTTGAAAAATGTGTGCAGGAGCCTCTCAACGGTCTGAAATTACTCCCCTGGGTGGGCAGAGAAAAGGCAGTCAGCCAAAGAATGTCACCTGGATTCCACTCAGTGTACCCTCATTTGTCATGACTCTACTGCACAGCTCAGGCACAACTTACAGAAATGTCACTTTTTGTAGGTGCACTATAAACTGTTGTTGGGGTTTTTCGTTGTCATGTTGAGAAACCCCCTTGTAGCCTTCAGGATTGTTTTGCCAACAATTCTTCTCCCTGCTCTAAGTTCCTCTACCAATTTGGCAGTGACCGTGAAAGGCTTTCCCTGCAAAGCTGTACATTTACTTTTTCAGTGGTTTAACATCTTTTGGGGTTTTTTTACCTTTAACTTAATAGATATGTAAGAAAACAGAATATCAATGTTCTTTTTGAATTAGTTCATTTGTGAGAGGACTGCGATGTGTTCCCTTTACAAGACATTTTTTAAGCTCCCTTTGAAAAATATGGCAGTAATAGAAAATAAAATGCAATAGCAAGGATGTAAGAAATGGGGGAAAGAAAGCAAGACAGCGTAAGTGTTTTTGTGGCAGACTGAGTCTGATTGGTATGAATGTCACATTGTGCCTGGGGAGTGTGAAGGAAAGTCATTACATTCACAGAGGAAGCAGGGGAGGGTCTCTTTTTGAACTCTGTGCATTTGTTTTGAAGTTTGCTTCCAATTATCATGACTAAGTCACTTCCTCAGGGTAACATTTGGTATTTAATGTGAACATGTCACACACACTTTCAAAGCTGGTGCTCATTTGTTCCGGACTTCATTCTGTTTTGCTGTGAATGTGTGCTATAAATGTTTGGTTTAGAATACAAACAATGATATGAAAGGTGCTTATATTGAAATGTTCCAACAGGAATCTTTTCTAATGTTGATTATTTCAGAAAAATAGTTGGACATATTTCCTCATGACCGAGACCCACGTGCCATACGTGCCTGATAAACTGCACTGCGTGTCCTCTGCCTTGTGCTGGGCACAGCTGAATCCACACAGCCTTTATGGGCTGAACTTGCTACGACATTTAACACCTCTCACGTGTGTTCTGTGCATGTATGTGTGTTAGGTAAGCAGGTAAGCGTGTTTGCTTTTAAGCTCTGTACATACCGATACACTGTCCAAATCTTGGAAATGTCAAATGTTCTTTAAATTTGGTGCTGCCTACGTGTTGGACCTCTATTAGCACATAGAAGACACAGAGCAGAGGGTGAAAGGGTTGCAGGGAAAAGTGTGATTGTTTAAGGTCTCACTATTACAACAGCTTGTTTGCCGGGAAAATGATACGGTGTTATATCTGTGTTTAAATTCAATTCAGGGATAAGCCAAGGAATTGTGGAAATGCATTACATCAGTGTGTTCCCTCACTGTTAGGACCTTACATTGATACAAATGTGTGTGTGTGTGTGTGTGTGTGTGTGTGTGTGTGTGTGTGTGTGTGTGTGTGTGTGTGTGTGTGTGTGTGTGTGTGTGTGTGTGTGTGTGTGTGTGTGTGTGTGTGTGCGTGTGTGTCCATCACAGGCACTGACATGTTAAATCCATGCATGAATCTGTCAGTGACTCTGTGTGTCACTGAGCACATCTATGTTTGCACTCAGCCTGTCATGGAGCCTTACAGAGATTTTCTGTGGGTGTTTTGCTGGCTGTCTCTCCAGCGATCCATCTTGTCTCCTCACCCAGCTGCCGATTTGCCACAAGCTACGCAGGGAATTTGCTCAAAGAATTACGATGGGGCTTAAGCCAGAATCCTACATAAAAACGCCATATTTCATTTGAGCTACACAAGGACCATGCAACATCTGTGTCACTTGTGTACTTTCACCAACATTGCTGCTTCTTTTTGGTTGGAAGTTGGAAAAGTATTGTTAATCAATAACGATAAACATGATTGATGTATTTTATCGTCAACATTAGAAATCTGAATTGTGAATTTCTGGTCTATGATAAAAGATGAAATGTGCTTTATTGAAGTTTGCTGACTGTGGCTTTAGCTCAGTCAGTTCTGAGGAAAATGAAAAGCTCTCTATGACTGAATTTCAGACTGTTACAGACCATCAGAACCAGCAAAACAACAGAAAAACGTCAGCTTTTAGAGTCGTTTTCCCTCCTTATTGCAAAGAACCCTGACTCAATGGTATATATAAATCATCAGTGGCCTTTGCCACACCCAAACATATGTTTTACATTCTTTCTAATCCAAAACTGCAGTTAATGTACCAGATGATGTTTGACCCAGATTTTGTTCCACAGAAACAATCAAAATGTCACCACTGCAGTTTTATCACCATGCAAAAGGAAATGCAACTGACTACACTGGTGTGCATTTACTTTCTCTTTATGCATCATAACTTCCTGGAGATTATATTAGCCTTTGTTCCATTTTATTATACATTCAGAAAACTTTCCAGTATGAGAGAGGCCACTTTATTCTAACTGTTGTGTGCATTTTGAGTTGGCATTTGGAGCATGTGGAACAGAAGAAGACATTGACAAAGAGCACAGCTGCATACATTTAACACCAACTCATGCTAATACTCTGCTGGGGTTTGCAGTGTATCTTATATGACAGCACATACTGTGAGACCACTGACCAAGAACAATATGTGCTGTACATTTCTATATTTTTCTTCATTTGTCATCATGTCCAATACATTGGCATTCCCATGGCTGGGATTTATTTCCATATGTGTTTTCCATCAATACATGAAGTCATGCTGCTCTCCACAAAACAGAGATGTACATTAAATTGATCACAAAACTGTGTCACTTCTACAACAATTAAGAGGAGTTTCAGAAGGCTCTGCAGTACTCACTGTTAGTGTTAGTTAAGACACATCAGCTATTACTGCGTCATCTGCTCATAAAGCAGAGAGAACTGCGGTAAAGGCATACAGAGAGTATGTTTGTGTTGAGGGTTGTACAGTTAAGAGTATAATACTGATAAACACCCTTGGTCAATCAGTGGCTGTGATGAAGAACAATGTGTGTGGTTTTTTTTTATCCCGTGGCTCTCACATTGACCTGGCTTCCAGAGATGATGGGGGCATTTTAGAGAACTTCAGTATATGCAGTGGTGAAACAAAATAAATAATTCACGAGACAATTACTCAACAGTGGCGCTGAAATATGTATGAGGAAACCCTTGAGCCAGGCTGTTTGAAGGAATTACAACAATATTTCTAAAGAGCAATTTTGGAGCCCCTTTATGGCACATTCTGGGAAGGTTTTACTGCAAAAAGTGAGGAACAGTACCAAGGTAGTCACAAAAAAGTTTCTGGGGCAGTTTGAAAACAAAAACAAAAGATAGCCATTATGCAGTTCAAAGCTTTTGAAGTCTTTTAACATTGGCACTGGAACAAACTATGCTTATGAGCAAGTCACTTTTTTTTTTTATTTCAAGGCATTTTATGTGACCTTTGAGTTTTACATGTCTTCAATAATATACAGTATATATATATATATATATATATATTTTAGGAATCCAATCCAACTTTATCTCTATAGCACATTTAAAAACCACAGAGTCTACCAAAGTGCTGTACATCAATAAATATATATAAAGAAAATAGGTGATAAAACAAATGTAAAACACAGGACAATAAAACCATACTTAAAGCCACAGACTGAAAACTGTCAGACATGACGTAAAAACAACACTAAACACAAGTAAATAAAACAAGAATTTAAAAGCTGGCATGTCTTATAGGTGGTCTCCAAACGCACAACAGAATAAATGGGTCTTCAAATGGGGTTCAAAAAAGGCAAAGTGGGAGCAAGTCTGATTTGGAATGCATCGAGATGAGTTATAGAGGGGCAAAAACATTTCTTCCTCTTCATCTTCGTCAATCAGGCAACAAACTGTTGCAGGATCAGTGGGTGGGATCTATATAAGCCTCTTGTCTCTGATAAGTGATGGTCTGTCATCCACTGATGTCATGTTGTTGAGCAACTTGTGAGTTTAGTTAATTAAGTGTTGTGCCCCGATCAGACCAGTAGAGGCCAGCGCACAGTAATCTTTATTTTGCTTTCATTAAGTGGACGTTTTCTGAGAGATTCATTTTAATTTATGATCACTGTTAATCATTATCCTGTCATTGCTGCTTTAGTTGTTGACACATTAAATAATATGTGTATTTATTTTAAAGTAATTTACAGTCAGTTTGATTTATTATAGGGTTGTGGATTAGTTGTCACACACTGGAAAAGGTTTTGAATCCCCCATGTGGTACTTTTGTGTGGAGTTAACATGTTCTCCATCTGAGGGATTACTCCAGGTGCAGTTTAGGTTAAGTGGAAATTCTAAATTACAGGTGTTAATATGGGTATTAGTATGAATAGTTTCCTGTCTATACTTGAGTTTTACCCCACCTCTTGTATAATATGAGGAGGGGGACTCCAATCCCCATGGCCCTAAATCGAATAAGCTGGCCCAGATGATGGATGGTGCATGTGAATGCTTTTGCATGTTGTATCAGGAGAGAAACATAAATAAGAATTGTCTGGCAACTTTCCCAACACATGCTATTCAACACATTCTACAACAGAATGCCTTTACCACAATATCTGCAGGCTGTCATTAGATTCAATGTACGAGCCACTTTTTGTTCCTGATAAATCAGTAAATAGCAGCCCTCTCCAACACGAATGTTCAGTGCACCTACTGTGGAAATGTGACTTTTATGTTAGTGCGTCACGTGAAACTTCTGTAGGCTGTCAGAACACCAGTGTAGGTAGATCCAGCATATGTGGCATGCATGTGAGTTTCTACAGGAAGCTCCAAAGGGAAAAAATGCACAGCAAGTGAGCAACCACAACAGCCAAAGTAACTTACGGAAACAGTTTAGTCAGACAATATAGATATATTGTATATACAATAAGTCTGTCGTCAGTTTGCGCTGCACACAAGCTGTTTGTAACTACATTGGCAACGCACAGCGACTATTTGTGGTCAGGGGAAGCAATAAGCCAGGAAGAGCCTGGATGTGAGGTTTGCTTTGCTGAATATGTAGCTACCACTGCAGACTTATGTTTTATTCTTAAGAATGATTTGATTTCTACATGTTTTATTCTTAACCGGGCTCTGTTCTTATAAAGATAAATATCCCCACAGAACATTCACAGATAAAGACAAATCTCAGGTGTCCCTCTGAAGCAGCCCTAAATGCATGAGGAAGCATATGGGACCCCTCAGAAATAAGTGGTACCAAATGTTTTTTCCCCCAATTTTGTAACAATGGATCAGTGTTGAGCAGAGTAATTCTCAGCAGCACAGCAGAGCAGCGGTTGTTTCTTAAGATGTGTTCCAAGCCAACAAATCTTGAAAGCAAAAAAGCCTCCCCCCGTCATCAATTAGTTGGCATCAATATGCTACCAATTCAATGCAGAACATATGCAAGGAACACGCTGTTCAGAAAATCATTTATTTAAGGAAGTATAGGTTTAGTTTTTACACATTAATTGAAAGTATTTTAAAATCAGTGAATCAGCATATTCATCTCCTCAACAGAAGTGCAGTAGTCTTTGCACAATATACACCTTTAAATTCTTGCACATTAATATATTTATTGACTGTTGAGTTTGAGACTGTTTCTTTAATAATGTGTGCCAGCCTGTACATTTCATTTATTGCTTCATACATTTGTAATTTTCAAATATTTTGAGCAACTATAATATTTATTTTGCTTTTAAATGTTCCATCAAAAGATTATTCAAGGGGTACTTTTCATGTATCTGTATCCATAAGTCACCTTCTCTGTTTAAGTTCAACCTCCTCTGCTAAGTGGTTGCAGGGTATGCACATTAAAGCCCTGATCGTGTACAATGGCAGGACTGCTGGATTACGTAATCATGCTGAGGCCTACTGGGGTCCACTTGTTACTGAAAGGGAATCTGGGCCTCCGTCAAAGCTAAGCAGCTCATGCTGAGAGTGACTCAGAAAAGACTGACACAGCAATGACCACAGTCTCTGCTGATTCATATATGCTACACTCAGGACACCATGATCCATTTCCTGTGGTCACCTGCTGTGCAAGCATGGTTTCTTCTCACTCTCTGCGGTATTTGTGAAAATAAGCAAACTATCAACTAGGTCAGTGGGTCCAATTTCACCTCCTTTTTTATATGAGAGGGGAGATTTTGATAGCATAGATAAATAATAACAGCACAGAGCAGCCAACTTTGTGACTGTTAATTTCCCATGGGGTTCAATGTCTAGGGAGAGGAATACACTTTACATTGAGCTATGCTGTGTTAGTAATGGTGTTGGGGGGGGGGGGAGTGACATACTTACAAAAAGGATCCTGTTAAACCATAAATTAATCAATCTGACCATATACTTACAGTTCACTAGCAGGGCCCAACCATGATTTAACTATGGAAGCATTTTTGGTGCAGTATAAAGGTTTGAAACTCACTTGTAGTTCTTGTCACATTAATATACCCAGCAAACACAGGAAATTGCTCTTGATGTCTAACTATTTCATACTTCTCTTACTGTTTGTGACAGTTTAGCACTGCTGAGGTTATGTGCCTGGTGGTGTTGTGCACTCAAATTTTATACCATTTGACATACATCATGTTGAACCCTTACACGCTGTATCGGTAGCTTGTGGAGGTGTTGAAATGCCCTGGTTGGAAAGGAAAACAATGCAATGTTAAAGTGCTTATAGATATACAAAATATGAAATATGTGGAGCCCATAGAGACTCAAAGTATTTAAACTTTTACCAAACAATTAATAGGATGCATGTTGTCTCACCGGACACACTGAGATGATGGTAACCATAAAACATAATCAGAGTTTCCATATTGCGTCAGATGGCTGTGAAGAAATATGACCGCTGTACAGCCCGTTACCATAACTAATAAGACAGATGACAGCAACAAGCATTACTTGCTCGGTTCTCTCTGTTTCTGCTATACATTTTTATCATTAATGTATTTACCATTGAGCCTGCACAGGTTTTTACTGGAATATGTGTTTTGTCACAATACCACCTGCTGTTGGGAAAGGCGGAATTGATTGGAAAGAGCCTGATGTTCAAAAGTCAATACGTTTTATTGCCCAGCAGAGACCCAGCATTCATGTGGTCAAATTCAAGTGAGTTATGTTCTACAAAGTATTGACGTACATATGAGAATACTAATATCAACATGAAGGCTGTACTTAAAATCTTCCCTTTGTACATGATTTATATATAAATGCAAACCAGGATTATTAAAACATGAGATCAGCATCTTTCTCTGAACTCCACAGGGTAGCAACTAACAAGAAGACAGAGCTAAAGGTGGCCAGAGAAGTGACACTAACAAGGAACCGACTGCACGGCTGGAGGTAGTGGACAGATGATGGGAGCAGTGAATTGGGTAACAGCTGGTCTGGGAACCTTCCAAACACCACAGTATTAAAAGAGAGAGGCGAAGACAGCGGTGGAGTAGGATAAGGTCATGGAATAAGGCAATGGGTCGAGAAGTGACGTGGACTTAATGACAGGTCAAACCACAGTTCTTCATCTAGGAAATGCATGATTTCCTCTCCAGCCCATCGGACCTCTTCACTTTGTAAAGCAGAATCTCTTGATTGTGCACAAATCAAAGACCATGGAAAATGTGAGGACATACTGAGCTTCTAAATCAGCCTATTAACTGGGTTAGTACCATCAAATTGATTTGGTTTGGTCTTAGTTGGTCAAGTCCTTAGAGATTCAGTACATTGCCCCTTAGCTTATTACAATCACAATGTGTTGGATGTTAGTGTTACATAGTGATGTCATTATCTTACAGAAATAAACAAAGGAGACCAATTGAGGCATTTAAGGCAAGGAGGGATGTGTCAGAGAGAAACTCCCTCTGGTTTTATTCATTTGAGTGCATCTGGTTTACTATACAAGACAGATGAGAGATTGTTATTTGTGAAGTCTGTGAGCACAAGGCTGACCTCCAACCATCTTTCCACACACAAAAGGTTATTGTTTCACAGTGGTACTTTTAAGTGAACTGAGGGGCTCTTGCCCATTGTATATACCATCACAACACAAAGATTTTTACTGTTCCACATGTGGTTCTCCAAGTTTTGTATTACTTCTGCAATTTTGTTTCCCATGAAAAGCTGGTGAGCTGGAATGTGCTGCAGAGTCACTGCATGTGAGGTGGAGGTACACAGGGATCTTCCCATGACACCTAACAACGTTGTTTGTCACCATTGACATCTCTTTTTGTGTTGCATACACTTTATGACCTATTTGGAAGGGAAATGATGGTGGTCCGTTGTTACACCCTCACAGAGGAGCCCTAAATTGTAGCAATGATGCTTTGTTTTTCTCTAGCCATAAAACTACTCTTGTAAAGTACAAATGGTTTCGGTCCTTGTAAGTGAAGTCAAGAATTACCGCAGATGTTGAGGGATTCTATTTGCTTACACTTGTTTGTTGCATGCAGTCAACAGCAGCAGCTGACACATGTAGTGCGTATTTTGGAGAAGGGCCGTTGGAACATTGTGGAACATGCAGATGGACATACAAAAACATGGATTATGCAGTGAGATCGGGTTTTGAGTTAATTCCAAGCTTAATATACATTTTTTTCCTTGTCAGAAATGGAAAAACCGTCCCAGACAATAATTCAATCTGACTGCAAATGCTTCTCTGAAAGACAACACTTCTAAAGCATTTTTGGGGGAAATAATACATTTTAGGCAATCTTACCATTCAGATCACTCTCTTAGGCCTCCATTGTTCTTTTTGCCCTCCTCTAAAGGGACATGTGGAAGCTATTTCCATGCTGCAGTAGACCCCGGAACAGGGAAACAGCAAAGGGCAGCTGCACATCACTGTTAAAATGGCTTTACTGTCAGCTTGCCTGATTCAGAAAAAGCGATATGTTAGCCAAAGCTGTAAAACGGTTTCAAAGGCAGGACCAGAGTGAATGAAGAGACGTTTCTATTCAAGACCCAGTGAGTTGCCCCCTTGTATGTTCTGTAGGATGTCTTTGTGACTCACAGTTTTTATTTATTTTCAAATGACACTGTTTTGTAAAATGATGATCAACACAAAGGCAAGTGAGGAGGAGAGGTAAAAGGGAGGGTGTTATGTTTAGGTGTAGAAGAAGAAAAGAGGTTTAAGGAGGCAAGGGTGAATGGGAAACAGTGCGCGGAGAAGGGAAAATAATGAGCATGACAGTAATATTGCACAGCTCTGCTATAAAAAGTTGTTACTTTGCCCAGAACACAACAGTGTTGGAGAGCTGTGTCGGAAATCAGAGCTTTTTGGATCTGATGGCAGAACAAATCTTTGATCATATCTTTGGCTCTTTGATTTTGCTTACGTTAACTGTCTTGTTAAAAAAGAAAAAAGCATATCCTTTTATTTGCACGGAGGGATACATCTGTGATCTCTCCGACTGGAAACAAGTTGTAAATTCCAGTTTTTAATTGTTTAATTATGTGGGGAAACAATGGAACATTATGCAGAATATAGGAGAACAGATAACAGCATTTAAAGGTCTCTTTAAATCCAGGTCTCTATTAAGTGGTCACAAATCTCTAGGAAATAAGAACAGCTGGGCTTTGTACCTAACACTGTCGCTGAACCCTTTTGAGGTTTGAGGGGGGCCTTCCCGTCTATACAGAATTGTAGGGTGGTCCACAAACATTGCCCACCCTCCCCCTTTTTGCCAACCCCTTGTCACTGCACTGTGACTGCCTAACATCACTTCTATTTAAATAGTGTTTAGATAGCAGCATTAACAACAAACAACTGCAGTAAGAAATATATTTTTTCTGTAAGTGCATCGATAGATGTTTTATGAATACACAAAGGAATTTCAGGGGTTTATACCCAAACGATTGATCAAATCCCTGTTTAGTTATTTAATGTGTTGGGTGGGGTGAGTTAAGACAAATAAAGTTAATTCTTTAAAACAGTTTACGAACACTTTATAGTCTGTCGTGTTGTGTAAAGTACGTCAAAGTATGAATCATTGACCTTGAACCATCATACTTAACCTTGGAGTGTGTTCACAGCCGCACAGAGTTTTCTTCAAATAAAACCCTGCAGACCATGTGCCTCCTGAGGTGCTGGGAAAAGCTCCAGGTCTGCAATGAAACCATTAATGAGAGAAAGTCAAAGTGAAACATCAGTTTAAAATTTACAATAATGATCTTTGAAGTCTTTCATTTCCTTCTTCTTCTTTTTCTCCTCCTCCTCCTTCTTCTTCTTCTTCTTCTTCTTCTTCTTCTTCGTCTTCTTCTTCTTCTTCTTCTTCTTCTTCTTCTTCTTCTTCTTCTTCTTCTTCTTCTTCTTCTTCTTCTTCTTCTACTCTTCGTTCTTCTGCTCTTAGTATTCTATTCATGTACAGCAGGATAGACAAGAGAAGAGGATGGAACAAATTCATCCCTCTCACATTTCAGTACTCTTTTCACAGTGCTTCCTGTTACACAAAGGATCCTCTGTGAGAAGAGATGTTTTGTGGCAGGGGAGGGGGTGAGCAGGGAGTTGGGTTGAGTCCAATGGGTGGAACTGTGTTGGATGGCGTTGCACTGCTGGCTAAAAGAATTATCAAAAACTCTACACCCCTGAATCAGAATCAAATCAAAATTCTGCCCTGGGACTGTCATCTGTGTTGATGTTCGGCCCAGATTATCTGATAATGTGAGGAGTTTCTCATCCAGCCATACACCTCCCGTCATGTTTGATATTTACGAGTGAAAATCTGGAAGATCATGTCAGCAGCATATGGTATCTATAACTTAAACTGTACTACCGGGGAGATATACTACTTTACTTGACATCTCACATGTTTGTCCAGCTGCTCTGTGAATTCAATTGTTTAACGCCAAACATTTTATGGTTGACAGTTTTAAGTGTGTGTGTGATTTTCTTAAGTCAGAGTTGCTTTAACTGTCTCATATTGTTTTAAACATCGTATAGCTTTTATCCCACTATTCTTGTTTGGTCAGCATCTGTTTCAAATCTGCAAATAGATGTGAAAGCTCACTTTAAAGGTTTCAAATGAAATGTAAACTAAATAATTGAAGTTGATATCTGCCTTCTTTCCACACTGCCAGGTGTCCCCGCCCGTGTCCTTGGCCAGAGCACCGGTTAGGACCCTGAAGTCTTGAAGAAGTGTTATGGCTCCTTAAATCAATCATGAATACAGATCCGGTCCTAAACCTCCCAAAGTGTTAGCACAGTCATCATGGCAGCCTCAATACTTTCAAACACGTTGATATTTGTTTTTTTAGTGAGACCACAACAGCTGATGGTGTGACATAGCAATAGTAAACATTGACATTAGCATATTAGCATTGTGCAATTGACATATATTAAAACTGACAGGTAAAATCTCAACTCCACTTTGCTCTGGTTGAAAAATACACTCCCAAAACATGTCTCAACCATTCTCTTTCAGACTACTGCTTAGTTTTTTGTCATGGTCAAGCAATAATAAAGCAACTTGTTACACCATGTCACTCTCCTTTTTGTTTTCATCTGCTCAACCAAGAGTTGTATGCTTGGTGGTGCATTGTTCCCATTGGCACAATAATCTGAGTTGCACCCTGTAGTGTGTGATGCATCATTATGTTCACATTGTGTAGAGTGTGCATGTTAGACATGGCCAAAATAATGACAACTCGTGATCACATCCAGCAGGTGAAGCTCGTTCATATTTCCTCACAGATACAAGACAACCCAATCCGACTGAAAAGTGAGACATGTTCTGTAAGCTAACAGAAATGTGCTGAATAATCTACATCTTCAAAACCTTATAGCAGCATTTGCAGCATGTTTTGTCGTCAACGTTTCAAAACAGTTCATGGGCACTTCTTTTCTTTTTTTAAGTAGACTTATTTCAGCAATCAATGTAATGAAAGAAGCGGTGGACAAAGTACTAAGATATTGTATTTTTATATAAGTATGGGTACTATTGTCAATGAACTACTTAAAATTCATAGTACTGCAATCAAAATGTAACTTAGTAAAAGTACAAAAGTATTAGCATCAAAACTGGTACTTAAAGTACCAAATTAAAAGTTATTATTCTGCACAATAGCCAATTTAGAATTATATAATACTCATTGAATAATAATTATTGATTCCTTGTAATGATGTATAGTAAAGTATAAAGAAGAGGGCAATGGATATTCTCAAGTCACTGGAAGGACAAGTAACTATAGAACTTAAAACGGTAGATAAGTACATTTACTCTCCACCAGTGGTGTAAACTTGGCCTTTTTGCAATGCTATGTGTAAATAATGTATGTAACAGTACTTATACTACTGTTTGTTGTGCATCGATTGTGAATTTTCATTAAATAATATCTATGACTGGCCACACAACTTCTTTAATTAATATATAAACATACAACTCCATGCACATGCAGTTTTTTCATTGTGTTTGTTGTATTTTATTAAATGTTTGTGTAGTTTTGACAAGTTTTTGCTTTGTGAGCTTAAATACCTGGTGATTTGTGTGATCATTTTTAATTCATACAAGCTTTATTTAATTGCTAATAAGGGAAAGACGTTTCTAAACATCTGCAGACTCTTCATCAGAGAACTGGGGGAGTTTACTCATCATTTTTTACTTTGTGTTTGGCCCACAAAATGGGTGTGTTATGTCTAATTGTTTACAAATGAAGTAAACTGCTCTGGAGTAATCAGTGCTCTCTGTTAAACACATGGCTTGAAACAAATCATACAGTTTATCTTGAAACCTCTTTTTTTCCTTACCTTGAGCCTCCGACAACATATGGTATCTATAACGTCCCTCTACTACCGACTTGGGGGAGATCTACTACTCTACTTGAAGTCTAACACGCCTTTCCAGCTGTTCTGTGAAATTATTTCTCCATCGCTACAGATTTTCTGGTTTACTGAACAGTTTTCAGCTCCTTAAGTGAGTGTTAAAGTCAGAGTAGTTAAAAACGTTCTGACTTTTTTCTTTGCATCATATACATTCATTTTTCGCTGCTCTTGTTTGAATATTCTCGGGAAAATAGATGCTTAAAGCCCACTTTTTTGAGTTTCAAGTGAAATGCAAACAGAATAATTGACGTTGATGAATTTTATTCACAATGCCAGGTGGCTGAGTGACCCCGCCCATGTCCTTGGCCGGAGATTTGGGTGAGACCCTGAAGTCTGCATAGATTGTATGACTACTTATGCTGTTAAATCCATCATGAATAAGAAGCACATGCGGCTGAAGAGCTGGCTCCTGTGTTATTGGCAACATTTGTATGAGTGAAATAATCTGCCATGTATCCACCCAAACTGTCTTCTTACACTCCAGCCCTTAATATCTCAATTGTCATTTGATGCTGAATTTTCCTCTTTACTAAAGCTGTTTTCAACCACATTCTGGCACCCAGACTCACTGTGGCTCAACAAAGCATTTGGCAAATCAATATTTTTATTTCATTTTAACTCCAACCGTTGATCTCTTTAAATACCAGAAATTAAGTGATAATGATCTCACAGGAAATTGAGTTAAGAAATGTTTATACTGTATTTTTATCAAGAAAGCAGAAGTTTTGTCATTTTTTGCTGCATAACAACATATTCCTAGTTTTTAAGTTCACACCATTAAGACTATTTCTTACTTCGTCCTGACATTTCTACAGGCCTACCTATTGCTCAGAAAGGGTACTCTATAGTACATGTGAGTAATGATAAAGAAAATACCATGCTGGACAACATAAGGATTGGGTGAGCCATGACGTTGTTTCACTTTTACCGGAAGGAAACTGAAATGCAGATTGGCTTCCCATAAATGATGACCTAAACATTTCCCAGGGCAGCTGCAAAGAAATTTCCCAGGGCGGTCCTTCAAGACAAAGTACAGGACATTGACAAAATACTGAAATTACATCTGCATCTCCGCAGAAAAAAGTTTTGTTTTTTCTTTTACACAACGCCATCCGTATGAACCATACCGATTTTCACTAAACATATTTGAAGAGACATTACTTCTTTAAAGGACCATGCCAGTGGTTTTGAATCTTCCAACCCATTTTGTTGATGACATAGTGTACTACACAGATCCAAAGAATTTAGTAAAACATGAGGATTGACTTGAAAACAGCTGTAAACTTGCTTGAGATAGATACTTTAATCCCTGATTAATCCCAATCATCTACGGCTAATTTAAAAGGATGCATGGGCCTTTGTAATGTCAGTCAGATGATTATGATAACTCAGTGTCTATGGTTTTGACTGACACTGTTGTAGAGCAATGCAATACACAATGGTAATGGTGAAATGTATATGGCTAGGAAACAGGAAATATTGACGGGTATTAAATATGTCAACAACAGGTTGGAGAACATAAATGAATCCTGGCATGTCTATTTTGAATGTCCTTTTAGCAGTATATTTCGGATTGTCAAGTTTGACGTTGCAGATTCATTTTGAATGTCTTGACTGCATTACCAGAGAACAAAATTGCAAGTTTGGCAAGAGTGTAAGCAAAAAGGAGTTGTTCTCTGTGATGTAATAGCTGGCAATTTCCGATTCACAGTTTGAAAGCTTTCACTGTGAAACACATTGCTGTACAGAATGTTGAAGCTCTTGAAATTTGTAATGTTGGACAATATCTACAAAGCCTCATCTAGTGCTCATGATTTTAAGTTTTCAAGATTTAGAGTTTGAAGCTCTGTTTGAATGTGCCATTGTCAATGATATCTGGAGGAACAAATATCACACTGGCAGGCTTATGCTTCTCTTGATATGCACTTTTGATGATAAACTCTCATCCTTTCCCACTTTCCTAAAAATGGACGCTTAGTGCCTGTCTTCTCTCTGTATGACTGCAGCATGGCAATCTCCATGTGTTACTCTCTGTGTTATGGTTACCCAGACTCCATTAGTTTACCTCAAACACACGTCAAATGAATCCAGTTGCTGCTCAGTTAAATCTCAAGATGCATGGAGACTGTGGGCCATTTGTTTTTGTGAGGTGTGACTCAGATACACGTATGCTGTTCTGAGTCATGTGCTAGCACTTTTGGTGTGTAATCTGTCAGTTATGCTACAGTGTGTGTGTGTGTGTGTGTGTGTGTGTGTGTGTGTGTGTGTGTGTGTGTGTGTGTGTGTGTGTGTGTGTGTGTGTGTGTGTGTGTGTGTGTGTTTGTGTGTTTGAGCCAATAACACCCCTGCCCACCTTTTTGTGAAAGTTTTACAACAGATGACTGAACTACTTATAGGAAATAATGACTGTAAGAAATGAAAGTAATACATATCTCTACGCGTTACTGTTTCTCAAGCTTTTAAAAAGTCAATGACTTTAAGATTAACTAATTATATGTGTTATCTTAAGCGATTTATATTGATACATGTACTTATTTAATCTACTGAAACAAAAACTTAATTGCGGTTGAGGACATTATCCAGGCTCCTAATGGTGAGCAACCTCGGTTGACTACATAATTATGAGTTCACACAACTGGAGTGAAGTTGTATAACTGCAGAGACTCTCCCACAGTCTTCTGCAGCTGTGGCTAACATGGAGCCATACACCCACATGCCCCCCGGTGAGTGCTTGGCAGCCAAGTGAAAGAAGAAAGCAAACCATCAGATGGAAAGAGGTGAAAAAGGAGACGGATAGAAAAACAGAAACAAATGTCTGCTTGTGACACAGCAGAATTTCAATCATGAAAACAATACATAATGTAGAGCAGTTCAACGTGTGGTCTAGTGTTCATGTTCATATAGATAACACTGGTCTTATATGATGCCTTAATATTTGAATATAAATATAAAACAGATGTACCACTTTTGGGTTCCAAGGACTGATTTAGAGTTGTCTTCCTTAAACTAGTTAACATGCCAAAATAACGAGAAGCCAAATCAACTTACAAGGTCAATTTGAATCCGAGTTGTTCTGCAGGTAAAAGTGTTTATTTTTCTTGAAGTAGACATACAGATCTTTGCAGCAAATTTAACCTACAGCATCAAGAAACCAGGCAATAGTACAGAAACATACAACACAAGTTATATAAAATAAAGGACAATGTACAGTGTTCTTTTATTCACTGGGCTGTAAAAAATCACTTGAAGCTGTTGGGTTTCTTTTGTGGCATCTGTGTCAAAGACCGCAGATTGATGACTTGTCCAAACACCAAAGCCCAGTTCCATAACGCTGCATCCATCGCCGCTCTGTCCACCATTCAATCACTGCACAGAGATGGCATACAGAATGGCCAGAGAAGCCAAGTGAAGGCCACCATGTATGAAACAATCTCTGCTCAGGATTTGATGATGGAGAAAATCCATTGCAAACCCTAACATGAAACATGCTCTCTCTGTGCCTCCCTGATCTAATGTTGAGAAGGGACTGTGACACACCAGCTGCATGGCGTCAGAACTGCTCTGCTCACGTATGTACCCTTTTGCTTTCTCATCCCACCCAGACCTTTTAAAGCCCCAGTCGCTATCTTCATTATTTCATCGTATTACAAGAAGCGAAAAGCATATTATCCCCACGTCATCTACAAAATTGTTTCCAAGCCTTATCACGTGTACTGGTGCACATAATGAGGAACACATGTTTGGTGCTGGCTAATGTGAATAAGGCTAACGGGATAACCCATGCATGTTCAGCTTTGACCTTTTCTTGTACAGTCTGATGGAAAGGTTTATATAAGAGGCTCCCAAAGGTCCTGACCGTCACTTTGCTGAACACATCCTTTCCTTGTGCCTCTGATAGCTCGGGACCCAGAAAACTGCTAAGTTAATAGGAATAGTACCATCCGTCCAAGAGCTGGGAGCTCAGGCTGCAGAGAGCCAGCTGTGAATGCGCTCATGGCCATGAGACTTGGCTCTGACTCAGCAGACCCATGAAGAAGTCTCTGGGTGGGACTCCTCTGAGTCACAAGACATTCAATATACATCTATATAGGCCAGTACATTCTGTACTCCCAAATGTGCATGCCTACAGATGCATAAGATTACACAGTATTATGAAATGGGCAAAAGTAGACACACATGTTCTCACTATTGCAATATGTCTTGTGTGAACAGACGTACCAGCAGAATATTAACAAAACCAGAAAAAGTGCTATTCATTTAGATGCCAATACTAATGTTCAGGTCTGCTATAGATTTGCAAAACAGAATGTCTCAATACTGCGGGTTTGAGGTTAGGCTTAGGGCTATGTAAGGAAGAGTCTACTTTTAAAAGTACTTTGTAGGTTCCTAAATGTTAGGATTCAAACATGTTCTGCATTGGACATTTTAGTGCATGCATGGCCAAATATCGATGTTGATGAACCCAACTCATTATTTGCATTGCAATTTGCATTTTCTTTTAAATATCTGAAAATGCTAGTGAAAGCTATCTATCTATCTATCTATCTATCTATCTATCTATCTATCTATCTATCTATCTATCTATCTATCTATCTATCTATCTATCTATCTATCTATCTATCTATCTATCTATCTATCTATCTATCTATCTATCTATCTATCTATCTATCTATCTATCTATCTATCTATCTATCTATCTATTTATCTATCTATCTATCTATCTATCTATCTGTCTGTCTGTCTGTCTGTCTGTCTGTCTGTCTGTCTGTCTGTCTGTCTGTCTGTCTGTCTGTCTGTCTGTCTGTCTGTCTGTCTGTCTGTCTGTCTGTCTGTCTGTCTATCTATCTATCTATCTATCTATCTATCTATCTATCTACTGTATCTATCTGTCTGTCTGTCTGTCTGTCTGTCTGTCTGTCTGTCTGTCTGTCTGTCTGTCTGTCTGTCTGTCTGTCTGTCTGTCTGTCTATCTGTCTGTCTGTCTGTCTGTCTGTCTGTCTGTCTGTCTGTCTGTCTGTCTGTCTGTCTGTCTGTCTGTCTGTCTGTCTGTCTGTCTGTCTGTGTCTGTCTGTCTGTCTGTCTGTCTGTCTGTCTGTCTATCTATCCATCAATCTATGTAATCATGACCTCTTGTGAAGAAGTCATATCATTACATAAGTAGTACTGTACGTGTTTCCCTTTAGGCAGCTGGAAAATAATAGCATTATGTAACATTTCATCACTCATGTTTAATCAGCATAGAAGACTGAGCAGTTTTTTAAGCAGAGCAGAAATCCAACAATGAGTGCAAGTCATGTAGTTTCTTCAAACCCAAAGCAGCACTGTAGTTGCCAAGCTCCTTCAAAAACAATTATGTTGACTGCCCAAATATTTACAATTTCATAATGTGAGTTAGATATCTGTTGATAGATTGGCAACACATGTTAAGCCGAGTAACACTTCCATCATGCATGCACACCCTTCACGAACACCGCCAAAGCTGCTCTAATCTATTCTTCTTTGTATTTTTTAGTCAAGCATGACTGAATGAGAATATTGTAACACAAAAGTCTTTCTTTTCAAACACATGTTAACACATTATGTTCTCACAAATGATTGGTTGCTGGAGGGTATGGAAGCGCTCGCTTTTAGGCAGCAATCTAGCCGTAAACAGTTAAATTGCCATAATTGGGGTCTACATTGGCTTTGATATTCTCGAAGTATCTTACAGATGCTGCAATAGGTGATTGCAGCTCTAGGTTAAACTCACAGCCTGTGTCTGGAGTTTCTTTGCCCTCACACTGGAGCCATGTATGTATATAATTTCACCTTTGTGTACCAGGACCTTTAGCCATGTTATGTAACAGTTCATTAGATCTCCAGAGGATTTGGAGGCAGGGGCAGAGAGGATGTGCCCAGGGTATGTTGGGACTTTAGAATATACAACGGAGGCCCCCCATGTATTCTGTTGACATCTCTGCAGGGTTTGAAAGATTGGCAGACAGGGCAGAGAAGAGAAGGAGAGAGACAGAGAGAAAGAAAACAGCTTGAGTTGTCCCAGCTGTAATAACTCTAGTGACGGAGAGGTCCAGAACAGCATCTGCAGCGTGTCGCTCCACTCCCAGTCTTGCCATCTTCCTAAGACAATCTGGGCGGCTGAGAAAACGTTTAAGAGAGACCACACAGCTCATTGCTGGTTGTTAATGTACTTAGAGTTACTCTGCTGTCTCTGATCTGCTACAGCATCAGACAAAACTGATTTTAAAAAAACATGTTTACACAATATACAGCAACCGTGGAAATGTCCAACTGGGAGGCTGGCCAACAACTCAATTGGGCATTTACCTTCTTAGTTACAGATGATACAACTAAAAAACTAGGCTGCAAATGTTTGTACCGAATGAATGGTAGGGAAAATAAAGTGAAGAGGAGAGTAATATTTATAGAAGGAAAGGAGGAGGAGGCGTGTGTGTTTGGACAGAGTCAAGAGTTTTGGGCATTTACAGAGTTCAGAGTGATGCATGACAATATTTAACGTATGGACATTAACTTTGATTTGTGTTCCTGAAGCCTGTAAAAGACACAATAAAAGAGACATGATTAAATGGGGGTGTACACCAGAATCATTTAGAGTTAATAGACTGATAACATACCAAGTCATGGGACAATGGATGTGGTGGAAATGAGTTGATATCATTTGAGGTTTTATTTTATTTTATTTATATCTTATCTAAAAAAGGTTATACCTCAGATGTCTAACATTTTCTGCATTGCATTACTAATGGAGTTTCACTTATATTCAATCCACATTACTCTGGATAATGATCTGCAGGGTAACTTCTAATTCTGCTGTATCCTTCAGTCTCTCAGGGGGAAGAGAAGGGAGTTTTTCTTAAATAATGTGGCAAAGGGGAGCCAGTATGGAGCTTTGCATGGTGATGGGCTGAGGGGAAGGGGAGTGGTCTCAACCGTGTAAGGCTACAATAAAAGGCACTTGTCTGGACCTCTGAGGAGCCCAAACTTTCCAGTAGCACCACCGGCGGCTGCTGCATAAAGACAGACAAAAGAGGGACAGCTAAATTAATAAAAAGCAGAGAAAAGTAAAAGCTAAGATTTGGATCTCCTAAAATATATAAAGTTAAGACAACTTAGTGTAGTTTTATATATTACACTTTTTACGAGAGGGCCTTTCATTCAATACAAAAGAGAAAATGACGAGTCTGCTGTGCATCACAATATTCTCCCTGACCCTGGCCGGCAGTGCGTTCAGTCTGCCAACAGGCTCTGCATCCCAACTAACAGGTAAGATAAGTATTCATGTAAAAAAAGTTTGATATTTAAATATGTGAGTCATTACGTGTGTCTGTTACCATCTATTGTGAATGCATGTGTGTGTGTGTGTGTGTGTGTATGTGTGCAGGACTGTTACCATGCATAAAGAAAAGAGAAATTTAGGATGAGCTTTGAAAAGGACATGAAAAAAGTGGTACCACATCTTAGCCTTGTGTAACAACAGGGTCTTTGTAGCAGTAGGTAACAGAGGCGTCTCTGGGGTAACATGCGCACACACACACACACACACACACACACACACATACACACACAGTGTAACTCACCATTGGCAAGCTGCAAACAGACTACCACTGGATGAACTGGCTGTAAACTATAAATAACACTTCCATTCAGGCTCACTGCCCACACTACTGAATGAATACCACACCACAAATACTACTGTTTGTGCTCTTAAAAGTAGTCCCAGGTTCCTCAGTGGCTAAAACTTGGCTAGCAGTACTTGTCCATTTTTGGATATAAATTCTCACTGGAGTGCCAAAACAGTCAGCAAATTCCCACAGTAAAACCTTGGCTTTCTCTCATTTTTCTTGTAATTTTGTCTGTGGTTTGTCCTGCTTCTTCCTGCGGCAGACACAAAAATGAAACCCTAGAAGGATGTCCGTATTACAGAGCACCTGCACTCCATCATGAGGCTGTTATAATTCAAATTCACACCGCCTTCAGGATAACACACTGAGATGGTTGCTGCAACAGAATATATCTACCGCTGTGGTGAAAGAAAGCTGGGAGCTCTCATGTCAAATGAGTGATATTTAATGTGCTTTCAGCAGCCCTGTTAGCTGACTCAGTGGATGTCAAATTGGGGGCGTCTCAGCCCTCTCTGTTCCAAGACGGGAGGAAATGGTTTGTCTGTGGGGAGAAAAGTTTCACTCACTTAATACAAAAATTGGAAATGCTCCCATTAGCCAGTGATGTCACAGGTTTGTGTGTGTATGTATGTGTCTATACAGTACAAGTATGTTTATGTATGACCTCATTGTCTGCATGATATAAACACTGTGGCTAGGTTCAGGCAAACTTAATCATATAGTATAGCTTTTATTGGCCACATGAGCAGTGTAGTCTGTTCACGGGGCGTTGCCTTTTCTTATACCTACTGACTCACTCTGGCACTGATGCTTGTGGAAATCCACCATGGCAACAGGCAGCCTGACAGGAGCAGAGTTAAGATTAATGACCCACAGCCAAACGTATAGGGCCCCATGCTGAACAGCAGCCAAATGACTCTGTCTTTCCCTGTGAGGTAATAGTCTGCTAAGTCTAATGCTCAGTGTAGTTGTTGGGTACTGAGGCTTGGCCCCGTTGCCAGGGCTGGGTGGGAAAAAGGAGCTTGGCCGGAAATGGGCTGGGGCTGGGGGCTGAGTTGAAAATGTGTTTAGGCTGGGAGATGAGACGTTGACGGAGCCACGGAGCATTTTTGGTGCTTTTGCATTTTTGTAAGTGTTAGACACTGATGATAGTCTGCTTTACATATGTGGGGATTGCAAGAGAGTCGTGCACATCCACACCCTGTGCATGTGCCTGTCCTGCATGACAGGGAGGAAGAAAGAGTTTATTGGAATAAGTGTGTAGGAGTTGGCCTGCTGCGTTTGTCCCAGCTGTGCTTGTTAATTCTTTTTCCATATTGACAAAAGGGGCCAGCAGCAGAGCAAAACAAAAGTCTGGGTTATCACAAATCATCCCACATCTAGATGCTCTCTCAGTGGGTGTGGCACATTGTTGCACAGAGATGCAGTGAATCCTCCCTGATTTCCACCATATGATTTTACAGACGAGGGATTTGAGCCAAATTGACATTTTGTTCATTCAATAACATACAGTGCAAATTATGGTTACGGTTTTTAACAACATAATTACACTTTTGTTGATTCAGGTCACTGAGTAAACTTGGACCACTGTAATGTTGTTGTTAATTTACAGTTTGGTGTTACGATGAAGCAGATGGTTCCAATCTCTTGCTATTACCTCCTTTAACACAGTCAGAGAGAATTGTGCTCGGTCATAAAATGGCAGCGGGTCTTGGCTGCAGCCACGGGGCTTTTTATTGTCATGCCCACATTTTCATTTACTTTGCTGTGTTTTCATCCAAGCTGCACGCACCCCACACAGATTTCTGATAGAACCGTTCAGAATTATTTGACAGCCATTTTTATTTTAAATGTGACGATTTGACACAGCCTTTGACCTCAGAGAGACTTATATAAATAGGATGTGGGTGAGGTGTGACAACGAAAAGAATGGCTTCATTCTCCTGAAAGGCTAAGTACACATAACAGGCTGCTACTTTATGAGTGCAGTGAGCCCCACATGGTCGGGGCCACATTCTCCCTGTGGGACATGTCTGCTGGTAACTGTAGGAGCAGGAAAGAGTGTGGAATCGCTTTGAACATGCCTGTTCCTTCGTCTGCTACTACTGTCTCGCAGGAACCATTACATCCAAGGTTGTTCCATGTCTTAGAGACATTTACTGATCTGGTATTAAGTTAGTCTGTAAACAGTTAATCATTTCAAGCTTTTTTGAGCATTATGTTGACTCTTTGATGTTCAATCAATCCCCTTCTATCTCACATTACAGGATTAGAAACTCCATGCATTGGTTGGTTTTTGTCCATTTACAGAGCAACGACAGCACAATGAACTGCTTTATTTGATCTTCTCTTTATTCCCAAGTAAAATTTAGAAATGTGGACATTTTAAGGCATATATGCATTAATGCTGCACATCTGGTGAGCTGGTGTTGACGTCACCATCGGCTTCACCTTGGCCAGGGCTTTGATGAGGGAATTAGTCATTCTGGATCTTACAGGTTTCAAACGCACCTCATGCAACTGCTACCCATGTGGAGAGTTTATGAGGCACTGTGAGGCTGTGAGTCATTCCTCACTGACAGAATGGGCAAGGGGACCCTTGTCCAGATTGCTTTTAAATTCTGCTTCGAAGACATTAGTAATTAGCAGTTGCAAAAACGGGGTTTAGCCTGCTCATAAAATACCTGGCATCTTAGTGAACAGTCAAGACGTGAATGAGGCTACTGGGTGTGATGATGAGGTAATAGGAGTACATATTAGAATGTTTGCAGTGTAATAAAAAAATGTTGAAACTAAATGGAAAAAAAAAATGGCAAGAGGTTTGACTGAAGGGTACATTAGGTCTGTCAGCAGTACTTCTCCTAATTAAATCTTTGTGCCGGGGAGCTCAATACAAATGATCTAAGCACCACTGAAAAAAGTCCAGACACATGTGTACTGTATGCTTAGAGAGGAAGTTTGGGACAGTTTAGGCATGGGGTTGATTAGAAGCAATTCCACTGTCCATATTTGTGTGTGTGTGTGTGTGTGTGTGTGTGTGTGTGTGTGTGTGTGTGTGTGTGTGTGTGTGTGTGTGTGTGTGTGTGTGTGTGTGTGTGTGTGTGTGTGTGTGTGTGTGTGTGTGTGTGTGTGTGTGTGTTTGTGTGTGTGGTTGCTGGGGGAGGAATAATGGTTTGATCGGTGCTGAAGGCAGCAGGCCAGTGGCTCCTATTAGTTCCTGTATTGCCCATCTGGGAAACGTTTCCCTGTTGAGGAGCCAGAGCCACAGTATTCAAGTCATGGCTTTGGTGTTTCTGCTTATGTGAGCCGCCGAAAACACAAATGCTGGCATCGTCCATCAGAAAGGAGACTGGTTTAGACTCAGTTCATCCATTTTGAGTGGGAAAGAAAAAAACTGGCACAGAACAAGGTTTTTTCTTTGACTACTAGACATGGCAACGGCACTGAACCAGGATTCCAACGACGGCTTGATTGCATTAGATTACTAGTTATACCTGCAGACTACTTATAGCTACAAAGCCAGTTAATCTACTCAGGTATATAATTACCATATTCTCTCACATGTCCTGTGCATTGCAGGATTTGACTCCACTTACAAGGTTGAGTGTTCAAGGCTGTACCCGCGGTGGTGGGGGTCAGGGGTTGTGTACATCCATCCATCTGGTGCTTATTATTGCCTGGCACTGACGGCCCCTTGCTGGTTGGGGTCCTCTTAGCTAAGCAAGCCCTGTGAGGTCTAAACATGGAGGTCAGCAAGATTGTGGGAACCCATAGAGAGGCACAAATGACCTGCCATAGAGGGTAAAAGGGTGGCCTAGTCTGGACAGGAGGGCACAAAAACATAATATAGAAAACATTTTTATATGAGCTACATTTTATATGTTATCGGATGACTGTCCTTCTTGTTCACTTGGTGCCTGACTTAACACAAATCAGATAGAGAGAATGGAATATTATATCTTCATCTTCAAGGTTAAAGATGAGGAAACAAAGGTTTATAAGAACCAGGATTGACAAGTGGAGGAAGGAGACTAAAGAGGAGGATTGGCTCCAGGGGTCTTTGAAAGTTTTGTGTAAATGCTGTGTTTCCAATAAAACATACAGAACACACATGCCATAACATGATGTACAAGTATGTATTATGTACAAAAAGGATGACCAAAGATGAGGTACAAATGGGAAAGGTAGTTTTAGGGCTTTTTTCCCTTTCCCTTTAGATCTGTGGCTGTAATATTTGGAAACAGAGTTTAAATTATACATGAATAAATCATGTTTTCCAGTATACGTATGTACAAATACCATAATCACTACCACTCTAAATCTCAAAGAGGTTGTATGATGTTCTCCTTTTTCTTCCAGTTAAGATCATCGCAGACCTAGGTGCCAATGTCACCCTGCCCTGCAGACTCCTGTCCCAAGATGCCATGGCCTTTGGTACCATTGGTATGCGTATCAAATGGACCAAGGTGGAAAGTGATGAAGCACTGAATAAGGATGTTCTGCTTTCAATGGGATTCCACAAGAAAACCTATGGAGCCTTCGAGAACCGTGTCTTTTTGCAGGAGCTCGACAATGAAGATGCCTCCTTGATAATAACTGACTTCTCCAGGGATGACGTAGGAAAGTACCGTTGTGAGATCATCAATGGAGTAGAAGACTCCATGCAAGAGATTTCCCTAGAAGTGTTTGGTGGCCTGATTGACGGTAAATCCTCTTGATCTGTTAAGAAACTAATATTAGGGATAACAAAAGGAGTTCTTTCAACAGTCATGTACATTCATTTTCATATAAAACATAAATCAGAATGAATCATCCTGTTTTTATTTGTAGTTATTTAAAACATCCACATTTTCTTTTCAACTCTGCTGTTATATCCTAACTGCTGTAATGTTTCAGCCAAGATTGTATTTGAATAGTGTTGAAGAACAGTAAACGGAAACACATTTTTCTATGTTTTCAAGTCCAGGTCCTCAAACAACTGATTGACTGACTGACTGATAGCTTTAGTGTAGGTTAGCACATTGTTTGCTTTCAGTTTTAGTTTACATTAATTCATGTAGAGTGATAGAGAGACCGAATATTAAAATGAGATAGCGAAGTTTGGCCTCAGGAGACAACTTCCTTCCACCTAACATGTACATTTTCTCTCTTCTGGTTTGCCCAGGTGTTGTGTTCCCGTATTCCCCACTTGTGGGCCGCTACAATCTGAACTTCGACGAAGCTGTGCAGGCCTGTCAGGGGCAAAATGCTTCTGTCGCCACCTTTGATCAGCTATTTGATGCCTGGAAGGGCGGCCTGGACTGGTGCAATGCTGGTTGGCTCAGTGATGGCACAGTGCAGTACCCTATCAACAACCCCAGAGGGCCTTGTGGTGGTACCAACAGCGGGCCAGGCGTTAGAAGCTATGGCCACCAAGATAAAGAGATTGGTCGATTTGACGTCTTCTGCTTTGCTGGTGCCCTCACGGGTAAGTTCCTTTTATTCGTCAACCATTGTCACACCGGAAAATAAATTACATCGATGGTTCTTTGAAAAAATGGCTATTAATGTTTGTTGGACCGATGTAGGAAAGAGAAGGAAAAATATTCAAAGCTACTTGAAACCTACTAATAGTTATTTTTCCTCCTGACCATCTACTTTGCTCTCTCTGCTGCAGGACGTCTCTATTGGCTGGTCCAACCCGACAGGCTGACCTTTGATGAGGCTGTGCAGGCATGCGTAGACGATGGTGCAGAGATTGCCAAGGTGGGCCACATGTACTCCGCCTGGAAACTTGAAGACTACGATCGCTGCGATGCCGGCTGGTTGGCTGACGGAAGTGTCCGCTACCCCATTTCCAGACCCCGCAAGAACTGCAGCCCAGATGAAGCTGCAGTGCGCTATGTTGGATTCCCTGATAAGATGCAAAAGTCTTATGGTGTCTACTGCTTCAAGGATGAGGAGCAGTAAGGCTTTAGCTAGGAAAAGGGAAGTCATAACCACCAAAGAGCAGCAACAACCACAACAAATAAAAACAACAACAAAGCAGATTAGCTTTGGATCTTACCTAGCATAAGCTCAATACCTTTCTGAAGCTGTGATAACCTTCTTTAACTCCTTAAAAACAAATACTGTACGTCTTACTTCCATATGCAATGAATGACAAAATATTCTGTAGCCATTAAATTTTGTTTTTCTCTACTTTGCATTCATTCATTTTGAACAGACAGTTGTGGGAAACGCAACACTGTTAATGTATGAGTGATGGGATAGAGACTAAAACTTGATGGTTGTGAAGCATTATCTCAGTTTGGTTTGTCCTCCACAGAATGACCAGATGTGTGAAGTTCAAGAAGAGCATTCATGCTCATGTGCAGATGAAATTTGCTGCTTTGAAATGTATCTTAAGAAAAGACCAATGTGATAAGCTATGCATTTATCAAGTGTCACTTCAATGAAATACCTAAGATTGATTAAAGAATCATGAACAAGACTACCACTATAAAGCGATTTTATATTGCAGTTAGCATTAAACTGGATCATACTCTAATAAGAGCTAAGCTCTTTTTGCCCTGTTTAGCCCTAGACAATTTTTCAACCTGAGAAATGTACTGTTTAACAAGATGAATTTAAATGTCTTGATGGACTGTGATCTATTCTGAATCTATAGCTCCATTTACAACAACTTAATTACAAATTGACAGACAATTGTACTATTGTAACCATGCTTGTTTTAACATTTATTATAAAACAATTTTTAATAGTTTCTTATTTGAAAGGTTTGTTTTTGAAAACAGAAAAACAAATTGTGTCACTTTTTAAAATACAAACCAGCAACATTTCAACAATAGTGAATGCAGAATACGTACTGATATTCCCCTGATGCCATGAACACAACCTTTTATACCCCTGATTTTCTCACGTTTGTAGTCATTCCCTAAGACAAACACTGCATTTAATATCACAGTAGGTAATACTGATGGGTCCTCTTACAGTAGTTAAATGATTCATTAAAAGTTGTGCTGCAGTAACTAGGATCTGAACCTTTCTCTGGTAATAAAGAACACAACGAGACGATAGCACCCTTCTTAGGTACAGTTTCAAAAATGATTTGATATTTTGTGTTTTACTTTTTGTAACCCTGGGCACTGACTTATGGTACTTACTGCAGGCTACATGTGGAAAAAAATGGTGATTCATTGTCTGTAAAAGCAAAACTTGTCTCACATTTGTGCATTTGTAAACCTTTGTGCATGAAAAAAGTGAAGGTATTTTTGTATGTTATCACCATGTACCTTTTTACAACAAAACAGTTCGAAATAAAGAATACAACTTTTACGTTAAATGTGATTCTTTTTTTTTTAACAAGGAAGACTTTGATTTCCACTGAAACCAAATCAACATGCAGTATGTGAGGAGAGGTTTAAGCAGATTTAAACAGTATTGTTAAAGCTGCCAAATAAGGGGCCATGTATCTGGCATTGACCCCTGTCGTTTAGAGGATTTAAGATTAAACTTTTCTCACATTTATTTATTCTTTGGCATTTTTTTATTCAGTGCCAGCGTGCCCGCCCTCCATTACGTTAGACAAAGGGAACAGAAACCCAGTACTTAAGACTGCTTGCGGGAATGCATGGGAATGGGGTCAGATTAAGGTTGATACAGCAGTGAAATGTAAATGTGTGAGCTGGTAGAAAGTCCATTGAAGCAAGCTTGAGTGCTGTGTAAGCCATGGCAGATAGTAACAGAAGAAACTGAGAATTTGCAAAAGGGCTTTTTACACTTTTTTCAGCATCGAAAAATGGAATTATGATATTGAATCCTCAAATTTGAGAAGTAAACTATGGTATACGTGTGCACATTTTGAGTCTGTACAGTTTAAGCATAGAGTGAGCTTTCCTTTCTCTTTTGTCTATGCTAGAAACAGACCGTTGACTTGGTGAGAAATTGTGAATTGAGATTCTTGTGGACCACCTCTGTTTCATTGCTGACTGATTTTAATTAGGTTTACTTTTGTGGCTTCAACCAATGAAATGTTGGCTGACTCCCATCAAGTCTCTAAATGCTAAATCCAAAAAGCTTGTCATTTACAGGCATCCAGAGTAAGTTACATGTGAAAATAGCAGAGCAAGGAGTGAATCATGCCCAACCTTCAAAAACTTACTAAGCATGGTTGTTCTTTCAACTAAAAGGCAAGCTACTCAAATGTGAGGGAATGATGGATACTCTGCATCCAACTAGACGCCTGGCAAATTGGGAAAAAAATGTCAGGAGCCAGGGTGGGTTTCCTTTCCAAAACAAACAGAGAAAGCCTGTTAAATCCCAGAGAGAAATGGGGTGAGAGGGCCAGGTTTTTCCACTGATCACCCATGAGACATCTGCATTTTATGAGGTAAGAGTATGGTTTTACTCCTGCTGGGGCACCCAGGAGCAGCCTTTAATCACTAGTCAAGTCTACTCTTAATGACATGAGTTGGCAGTCACAGTAAAAACCAAAGCAATCAATACTCACATAAAGATTACATAAACCAACGAGATGTTATTACACTGGTAATGGTGCTTTGTGATATTAAGGCAGGGTCACTGACAACTTCAAGTCTGTGTAAAGAGGCGCTCTTGGAATAGCGGTGCATTGTAATGTACCAAAGCAGCTTCTGTTTTCACATCCAGTTGAATTATCTGCTTCCTTGATGCACCGCCATGTAGGCATAGAAATGATTTTACATTCAATAGGAGCCACAAACAGCCATGCTATCTACTAAAGGAAAACTATAGTGCGGGTCCACAGTTCTGCAGCATCAGCCATTTCAGAACAAGCATCCTTAATCCAATTCTAACTCCATATGTTAGCTATAATTCACATCCCCACTTCCTATGCACTCCCCCTGAATGTATCGTCTGTCTACCAAGAGGCTTGTAGCATGTCTGAGTTTTTGATCTAGGTGCAAGAAGTGGCAGTATTTTGAACATTGATCCGCTGCAAATCGTGATTGTGATTCACAAAATTCAGTGTTAATTCCTTATATAATGTTTAAAATCTATTTTGTTGCTTCATAGAATTCAATGAAAGGTCTACCCTTGTCTTCGGTATTCTGCAGACAAAAATTATCTCTAGTCTTATAGTGCTTCCTGCTGGTGAAACCTCCACACTACTTACTCCATACAAAATGCACAAGGACATCTGCGTTCATTTAACCCCATTACCTGCTTATTTGAATATTGACCCCAGATACTGTTAAAAGGTGGCCACTCCATAAAAGCTCTACAAAACTGAAAAACAACCATATTGCTAATTAAATTTCTGCTGGCCACAACATCGAAAAAAGGGATATTTATAATCCTTATACACCATAAAAGTTCTCCAATAAATGTCCCAAACATTTCCTTAAAAAGTAAAAATAAAATGTTATTAGTATAGAATATCCATATATTTATTTTATTTCTTTGGTGATTTAAAGCAGGAAAAAAAAAACACTTTGAGCTCTTTAAACAAATTCACAAACATCCCAGCCATTCACATTGTAAAATAAAAAAATAAAAAACAGTTTAAATAGAAAATGATGTTATGTGCACATTAAGGCACACACACTGACATTCACAGGCAGACAAAACATATACATTTTTCCCTTTAAAAATGCTGGAGACATACACAAGTGTGTTGTTAATATTAAAGAACATTATTGCAGCCAATGGGGCCCTCTAGTCTCAGGTCAGCTGCTGGCATTAAAGATCCATTCGATTCAAACAGCCTGTGATTGTGGCTGGTCTCCTGTTCAACATACAATATGAAGAGCACAGCTGGGACAGGGAATAGCATCACATTTATCTGTGAGTATTGAACAAGTAAGGAGATGAAGAGCAGCTTGAAAATAAATTATATGCATCTGTTCCTAAACAGCCTTTATGTTCAAGTCTTTTTGAGTGTTTCACAAAATACATTCTCTCAAAGGCTGTTTTTAATTGATCACAATAACAGAAAAGTTGTGTGTCCAGAAGAAAAGCATAACCTAGAAAAACCATCACAGGCTACAGCACAACAGCAACAGACTAGAGCAGGACTATTTGGTGTGTTAATGTAAACTGCAATAAAGTTATTGTAAACATGCTGTGGCAACTCAGATGTGCACTGAACACACATGAGAGGAAAATACATGCTGCTGAGACGCCTCCCTTCTTTCATTTGAAAGTACTGACGGACATCAATTTTGATCAGCGGATAAAGGCTTTGTTGGTAAGTACTTAAAGAGCAATCCCTCATATTAAATTGCTAAAAATCACACAAAAGAATATCAATATGTTTAAAAAATGTCTGTGTAAAGAAATGCTTTCAGAAACATAATCGATGATAGCCATTCATGACTGGAGCTAAGGGAAGTTTGTTGGTAGTTTCAAAGCTGCCACCACAAAGAAGGGTTCCATCAAGGACATGGGCCTATTAATAATCTGTAATCAAAATATTTCCATGGCTCCAATTGTGTTGTGGGAATTTGAATATATACACAAAATCAGCCTGGTTAAAATGTGAGGACTTCAATATATGTATATATGCATATGCTTGCATGCTCTTACAATGAAGTCCAGCTTAAAACAGCACGACAACATAAAAGATTGCTTTACATAACATCAGCGCTATCTTTCACAACAGCTTTGTTTTTCTATGAATAAGGAACACTTTTGGTGATTTTAAATAACACATTTGGTGTACAAAGTCATTAGACAACAGTCATGAATGTATTATTTGATAAGCTGGAAGAATGAAAAACGTCCACAGTTTAAAAAGAATGAGTACACTTTTTTGCTTTTCCAGTACCCAGCTGAAAGTATTAAATCCACATTGGCATTGTTATAAAACTGTGCTCCTTGATAAGAAAAGTAATGTATCAACATCTTTTCAAAAGGCACTTCATAAGATTCCATTGTCATCCAAAACGCAACAAAAGCCGAGGTTATCCACCTGGTTTCTTTGATGAGTTTTCTCATGTGCTTTTTCTTGGGGAATCTTTTCCTTTTATCACACATGCATCAGCCATGTGTTCTTGTCCAGGGGAAGCTGTGCCAAGTTAAATGGCATTATTGTCTCTTCTGCTTATGTTCAGTTCTGTCTCTTCTTCCTCGGTAGCGCTGATGGTGAATGCGGAAGGCCTCGTCCTGCCAACTTTTAAAGTTGTTAATGCTGTAGAGACTCTTGTGTTGATGCTTTTTGAAAACAGCCCTCTGATAGCTTGATGCTGTTAAAAAGAAAGCAGATATTAGTTCTGACACACATCAGCAATTGTTCAAATCCTATCCAGCAAGAGACACTAAGGATATTCTGTTGAGAGCAATAGTTTTGTACTTACGGTTCAAGCAGGCTATTTTAGGGCTATCCCATCGTCCATCTCCACGACAACGGATTGTTGGGACGTGCCTCTGAATGAAGCCTGTTCGACACTGGTATCTCACCAGCGAGTTGATCTCATACCTCTCACGCTTCTTACCAAAGGTACGTGCATTCTCCACCAGAGGGGGCTGGTTACAGGCCACTGATAATCAGAGGGGATGATAACATTTAAGTGAGGGTATTTACAGTAACAGAAGACCTTTCTGTTTTCAAAAACACATGTAAAGTCAAAGAGAATATATGTCAACACAAAAATCATTTTTACCTGTGCCCTTTTTGCAAGTGTAGGTCAGATGGTAGTTGCAAGGAACATCATTCCATTGGCCGTCCTCGTGCCATATCATCACAACACAATCCTCGCCGGAAGAGAAGAAGCTGTCAGGCTGGTTGGGTCTCCAGTTTTCATATTGCTGAAATAAGAGCAGAGCATTAGGACCCCGATAGTAAATACAGTCTATTATACCTACACCAAAAATGTTAAAATGCTGTAGAATGAGCAGACATAAAAGTGTCCATTGCTCTTTACTAAGATTCCTAATGCACAACACAATAACATGTCACTTCATATTTGTGAAATGATTGGTATGTTAATGCCACAGGAAGTGACCTAAAGGGCCGCATTTTAATGAATAACCATACATGCAATGTTATTAAATCACACAGTCTGCATACAGTACCTAGCATTACATGTGTAGTCTGCCTTCAAAAATCCTAACAAACACAGATGTACATTTACAAAGTAGTACAGTATACACACAGCTGTAGTAGTGCTGTGGGGCATTCAACCAGGGGTTGCTGCTACCTGAAGTCTTTCAGCGCATTCAAGGTTCAAACATCTTCAAAGCTGTGACCCCCACCACCCACCCACTCCGATCATGCCTTTAGGGTCTGCTACTCTGTCATTATGGTTAAAAAACACACACTGACTTCCTGCTCAGCTCACTAAAAGCTAACAAATGGGTGACCCATCAGCTGTGCAGCAGGCCTGCATCCTACTCAAAACAATCACAAAAACGTTGATCGCCCACACGCACAACCAAAAAAAACCAACCTGACCGTTTTGGTTGATAATAATTGAATGTATTTGAAGGTTTCCAAAACCAAACATGTTACAGTTATTTATGAGGTACCCTTGTTTTATAGTTAGGTCCACTGGAGGTGACCACCCACCCAGATCCCCTGGGCTGCTTCTATCCAATGTTTTTGTCTCTCTGCGTCCAAGCACAGGTGCTGTCCATCTGTTTGTCTGCCTGCGTGGTGGCCCTTCCCCCGGGTGGCTGTCTGCTGGCTGGACCTTCTGATATGTTTGAGGCTCGAATGGGGGAACCTACCTGTCCACGCCTGCCAAACTCCCCTTTACACAGTGTCACTCACACCCTCATCCCCCCTCAATCCCTCAGCTGAGAAAGGGTCCCCATATGCGGCCTCTGCTTATCTTTTCACCCCCAGGCTGCCCCTATGCTTCCCATATCTCTGTTCCTGGATGATTATCTTTAAAGTGAGGACATCTATCTGTATGACTTGGATGCACATAGTAATTAGAAACTTTCCTGTTTAGTGAGGGGAATCTTCAGCAGATAATCACTATCCTAAACACGATCCCACTTCTGTGTACATACACAATATAAGCAGCATGCATTTCCTATCCCTGCCATCTCTTCTAAACTAGATTATCATCTTTAAGTATTGTTGAAATTATTGGATTTCTTGTACTGGACCCACCCATCTTTGTAAGGCGGGAGAGACCGTCATGTGAAAGTCACCAAGAGCCCAGATAATAACAACTGTCCCAAGATGACTGTATCCATCATTGGCAGCTTGTATACATATTTAACCTGTCTCTGTGCCACGTTTCTTGAGACAAAAGTAGGTGAGAAAGCAGCCTATCTTACCACAGTTCTGCCATCAGTCCAACGGAAGTCACTGTCAAACATCTTATCATTTAGGCCAATCCACTGGTAGTCCTGTCCAAGACCTGCCATAGAAGAAAGAGTGAATTAAATCAGATTGTGTTTACCTGTGAAAAAATGTCCTTTAAAAAGGACTGGTTACAAACAAAGGAAGACAGAGATATGGACAGCATACTGATGAGTGAATCGTTTCCCTGCAATGACTGTGAAGTTACATGGGTGTATTATGGTGAATGTTTAATAGAGATCTTGTCTTGCCCTTGTTGATAACCTACAACTGTGATTTTTGACTTACGGTTGACATAATGTTGCTCCTCGTGGGAGATGATGCTGGTGAGATGAGCCCCATGCATGCGACATTCTCTCTCTGCTGTGTCCCAGTTTCTTCTTTGGGGGAAGTACTTGTAGCAGTGGCCCTGAAACTTGTGCCAGCCATAGTCGCATGTTTCTGTATCTGATGGTAGAGAAAGCAATATGGGATGAGGTACATATTTGCAACAGATTGATAGACATGAAATGCAAAAAAAATCCACAATTTCACTTCCATCCATGCATCTACTTATCCTGACACCTCCACCACATAAAGACATTTTCTCATCTAATGCATCTACAGCACCTCTAACACCTGACTATACTGAGCCTTCAGGCCTGCAGTTATCTCTGACTACTGTCTCTAATCTAGATGGGAACAACATTATGGATTAGTTCCTACAGTCCTTAACATCATCACTATAAGGAGGTTGAGGCAAAACTAGAAGGAAACTAATTGAGTGCCAATTATCATCAAAAGGTACTTCAAAGATCATCAAGACTGTGAAACCAAATCACTACAACAAGATTCCAAAATTACAGAAAGATGAATGGAGCAGTAGCTGTGCAATTGCAAAAAGAGGAGATTTATGTCAGATCCAGAAACTCAAAAGGTGATTCAAGATTAAATAGGTTTGGGATAAGGTGAACTATTAAATATTTCTAGATTTTCCAATTATTTTACCAAACATTTCAACTTTTCAAACCTTGATAGTGTCCTCTTCTTGACCCTACCAATGGTATATGTCGCTCAGATATAAAGGATGTCCGTTTATTTTACTCCTTCCACTCCTCTGAGTCACTGAGGCAAAATCTCTTTTGGGGGTGGTTCCTCCTTTCATTTGCTCCCTTCCTTCTGGCAAAACGTTTAAGACCGCAGCTGTGTCTGAGTTCAGCGCATGGGTGTGATTCACTGATGAGTGATCCCGACAAAATGTAAGGTGTAGACTCTGGTCAAGACATAATTGGCTTATTCAGATTATGCCCTGGGTAAGAAAGTGGGCCACAACTGGAAAACTATAGTAAGATGATAGGGATACAGACATTTCTGAATACATTTTAGGGAGTGACTCAATGTCTAGCATACCTGAAGTACACCGCATCTAACCTGGCATAGAGAAATGAATGTCGGAAAAGGGGAATAATGTCTGAAATGTCCGTCTGTAACACGTGGAAACTAAAGTTCAATGGTGCCTAAAGTACTTTCAGACACGACTTTCTGATTGTGATGATGACATAGATATAGTGTTTATGATTCAGCTAATGCAGTGGAGAAACAGAAGGCAATGCTCTATAGTTGTATTGCTAGTGGATCATTAGTGACTCACAGTCTACATTTTCTGGTTTATTTCTCAGGTAGTCAGGTGAGTAATCATTGAGTAATAATGGTCTAAACACATTACCAAATGGAAGACTTATCCATAGGTTACAATTCTTTATTCTGTCAATTGGAAGAAAAAAAAAAGCTCTAAATTAAGAGATTTTAAATGAATGCTTAGAACTATTTAGAACACTAATGACATGAAAAAAATGAGTTAAGCTGAAGCAAAATATTTAGGAAGAAGGCAAGGACAGCTAACAGTAAACTTACCCTCTTCACAATACAGCCCAGAGTAGCTTGGCAGGCAGACACAAGAAAAGGAGGCCAGCCCGTCAACACATGTACCTCCATTGCGGCATGGGTTTGACTGGCACTCATCGATATCTACATAAGAAAAAGAGATAATGAATAACACAAAGTAGTTAAAACACTTTTAGGATTGATTCGATGCTTCCAGGGAGAAAGTTAAGGCAGTGAGAAATTGTGAGAGAAATAATTGACAGTACCTGTTTCACAGCGATAACCACTGTAACCAGGAGTACAGCTACACATATAGATGCTGCCACTCTTGAAGCAAGATCCTCCATTGAGACAAATATTTTCCGTACACGAGTCTGTTCATGAAAAAAGTGTTAAAAAAAAAGTTGCATGAAAAGGAAATGATGATGAGTATAAACTTTGTTTTATATTTGAATGAAAGCTGTTTAAAGACATGGACCTTTTATATCGACAGTCTCGCCGACGACAGTGTGCCCCAACTCGAATCCTGTGTCAGCCACTGCAGTTGTTTCCGCCCCTGTTATCGGTGGTTTAACTTCAATGACTGCTGTGTCATTATGTTGTTCCTCAGAATAAGATGACTGAGTGGTGGCTAGAGATGCAACTGAAACTGGATGGCTTTGGGCTTGAGCTGGTGCCGTTGTGAACTCTGTATGGATCCTTGTGGGTATTTCAGTGTTAGAAGAGACCTCCTCCTCAATTTTGCTCACAACATCTTCTTTCTCAGAGGTACTATCAACACTACTGGACTCAATATTTGAGGCTGTGATAGCATTGTCCTTGAATACAGTCAGAATGTCCTCTAGGGACAGGGACTGTTGCCCCATATTGTTGATCTTCGGTTTCTTTGTAGTAGTCATTTCACCAAACACATTCTCAGAACTGACGGACCCACTTCCGGCCCCAGTGCTAATCATAAATGGTGACTTAGTCGTGGCAGATATAATTTCAGAGGTGGAGTTCTCAACTTCATTATAATCTAACTGAACAGTGCTTGCTGTCAACTTGCTCTCTGCTGAGCTGCTAATGCTTTCTTCTGAGCTGCTAATGCTTTCTGAAAACACTCTCAGAACTAGAGGAGGATGCTGCACTGACGGGAGATGAGGCAGAAGGCAAGAAAGTGATAGCTGCTGCTGATGCTGCTGATACTGTGGGAGACTTGGTAGAAGACCTTTCTTCTGAGCTAATTCCGAAACTGCTAACTGAGTCAGTAGGTTGACTCTCAAATGGTTGAGGAGCAACAGGTGGTGTAGTAAGGACCACTGCTGCTTCTTGTGATGTTTCAGCTTTATTGGATGGTGGAGTTGATTCAACAATGTTAAGGTTTGGGTCTCCATAATCTGGGAAGGGATCATAGTTATTGTCATCAAATTTATTTTCTGAAGAGGAAGCAGAAACAGCTTCAGCAACAGAAGAAGAGGCAGCAGGTACAGTTGTTGATTCTGTAATCTGGCTTGCTTCATGACTTGTAAACATAGGGCGAGTTGTGGTCAGTGATATATCTTGAGAAGAAAGATCAGAGTGAGGGATGTGTGTTATTGCCATCTCTGATCTGGCCTGTTCAAACGACCTCTGGGGAGTTGTTAGATGTTGTACAGGGGAAAAGGTTGTGAGAAATTGGACCATGACTTCAGGCTGTGATGGTGAAGATTTTGAGGGAACATTTGAAGTAGTTTCAAAGGAAATGTGTTCTGCTGGGATTGTCGTGACGACTACTTTAGTCTCTGAGCTCATAGAGATTTCTGCTGCATGTGTAACACCAGTAGGTTGATGTGTGCTTGTTAGGTCTGCATCTTGTGTCTCCAGACTTTCAGAACCTGTTGACCCTGACTCAAGAGAAGTTAATGTCTTTGGTGACTCTTCAGTGCTGGTCACAGCAGGGTATTGTGTTGCATAAGTGTCAGTGATGAAGGTCTCAGTTGCCTTCTGACCTGAGGTTTGGTCAGATGTAGAGGATTCTGTTTTATCTGTTTGAGTATTTGCAATCTCAGGTGATGAAGTGATTGTGGTTATATCCAAATTAAGAGTGCTGGACACAGAGGAAACAGTTGGAGTGACAGAATTGAAGATACGTGTTGTTGTTTCACCTGAAGTTTCTTCTTGTGTTAACATACTCATACTTGTTTCTGTTGATACAAGGATTTCCTCACTCTCCGATGATGTATTTGCAATACTTGGCACTGCAGTTGATTTTTCATAGGCAGATAGGGATGTAATTCCTGTTGGGGAAATCACATCACTAGGTTCAAAGTGCTGCCTTGACTCCTCAGTGGGCATCATTGGGCTGGTTGTGGCCAACACAGATTTCTCAGAGGAAATTTCAATGTGGGGATGATGAGTGAACGTGATCTCAGAGCGGGCCTGTTGGAAGGACACCTCAAATGGTGTCGTATCTGGTTCAGTTACATAAGTATTAACAAACTGAACCATTACATCAGACATTGAAGTGCTTGAAAGAGAAGATGCTGCCAATGTGGAAATTGATTCTTTTGTAGATTTAGAGGTAATGTGGCCCCTTGTGCTCTCTTCATGTGCTGGGGTTGATAATGCTTCATTGGCAGGGGTTGACATTGATTCTGATGATGATGCTTTCAATAATTCTGTGGGTATCTCACTCATTTGAGTTGTATACTCTAAGGTCATTGTGGTGGGTTTCTCTGTGCCGAAATGAGGGGAGGCTGGAGTGGCCACAGTATTTTCTGTCTTGATTGTCAGTGTTTTTGTTGATGCAGTTGCGGTATCTAAAAGGTCATCCCCAGAGCCTACAACTTCAATGTTACTTGGGATTAAAACTGTATCCGTGCTGTAGTGAGGAGGTGATGTTTTTGACAAAAGCAATGTATCCATTGTACTGTGCAGAAGAGCAACTTTCTGCGTTGCAGGTTTTGTCACAGTGTAATCATCTGAGCTATCCTTCCCAGTTAGATCAGGAGCTGATGTGACAGTTGGCTTCTCAGTGCTATAAAGACTGGAAGCAGTCTGTGATACTGTAATTGCATCTTTCAAAGCAGTGACAGATGGTTTCTCTGTACTATAGAGGGAGGAGGGAGCACTTGCTGGTGACATTGCAAACTCTCCGTGGCAGTTCCAGGTGAGGTTGGTGAGATGTGATCTGCCCTTTCTGTTGTTATTATGCCCTCAGTGAACATACTTTGATTTTGTTCACCTGCATTCACCTCATCTGTATGTCCTTGTTTAGGGGCAACAGTTGGTTTGTGAGTGCTGAACAGTGAAGAGACTGTAGATGTTGCTTTTTCAGATGCTGTCCATTCACTAGAGTCATGACCTGAAGATTCTTCATCAGAGGCATTACTTGTTGATTTCAGTGTGCCAGGTTCAGTGGACACTGATGTACGTTGTGTGGCAGCAACTGAAGGTACAACTGTTCCATCCGTTGTGCTATGACTTGCGGCTGTAACAGCTGTGGGTAAGGATGTCGTATTTTTTTGTTTTTCCACTGTGCTGATCATATACTCCTCACTTGACACCGGTGTGATTGAGCTTGAGTCTGTTGTTTCAGTTAAAGTTTGAGAAGGCACAAATGAAGAATCAATCTCAGTGACAGACTCAGTAACATTAACAGCAGTGTCATCGCCTGAAAAGTCACTCTCCTTCACCAGCTCTGGAACTGGTTTCGATTGTGTCTCAATGGGAAATACAGTATATGGTGTAGTAAAATTGTAAGTTACTTGAGAGACTGACTTTGTGGACAGAGTGGTAGCTGGGGTGGCCTGTGTTGCAGATGTTACCACCTCTTCACTAGATGTCTCCATACTAGATACACCATCCACAATTGTTGGTCTTGGAGTGGGTGGTAAATATTCTGAAGATGATAATACCCCTTCAGTGATTGAGGTTGCATGTACAGTTATTGGTGTAGGAGTAAAGAAGGTGTTGTCAGTCCCTGAACCCTCAGATTGTTCTGTTACCTCCAACATTTGAGACATTATAACTGGTGTGACACCTCCTGCTTCTTCTGTCTGAATGTTTGGGTAAAACGAAGTAGAGGGAACTATCGAGTTAGTGTCTGCATCAATGATATTATCATCTTTGGTAACAAGCTCGGGAGTGGTGCCTCCTTCCTTCATACTGTCTGTAGCTGTAGAGAAAAGCTCATCTTCATCTTTTGCATCCTCTGTGAATATGATGGTTGTGCTGGCTGATGGTTTAGACACATGCAAGACCATGGTAGGTGTTTGTTCAGTTAGGTCAGTTTTGGCTTTGCTGCTACTGGGAGTAATAATGACAACCTGTTGGTCTGTGATACTTTGATATATGATGGAGGGAATAGGGGTGGACATCAAAGTGCCTACATTTTGCTTATGTTCAGTGCTTGAGCTTACTGTGGTGAAGTCAATTGCAGAGTGATCACTAACTGAAGCTCCTTTTGTATGGGGGGTGGCAGTTGTATAGGATGACTGCATGCTGTGCTCAGCTAGAGTAACTTCTTCCCTCCCAATGCTTGAGACAGAAGGCTCTGTCGTTTCAGAAGTGATGGGTCTTTCTGTACCTGCAGTAATGTCGCCCGACTGTGAAGAAACCTGCTCATCAGAGGTTGCTGTGACAGACACGAGGGTTTCAGTTTCACCTGTGGCTTCTCCAAATGTGACGCTCTCCATCACTGATGGCGTGAAGATAAACATTTCAGTGGTTTCGTCACCAGATCTCCCTTCCTCTGTTAAAGAAAAGGCTGGACTTGGTGTTGATTTATCTGTTGCAGATAAAGACGTTATTACCAATTGGGAAGATGTCACAGCATGTACTGTTATGTTTGGTTTCTCAGAGCTGTAGAGAGAAGAAGATACTGTTTCAGCAGATTTTGAAACATATGATGATCCACTTTCGTGCATTGCTGTTGTTGTTGTTGTTTTAGGTTTCTCTGTGCTGAATAGGGAAGAAGCTGTACTCTTTATCTCCATATCTTTAGTAGCCAATAAAGCAGTTGTTTGGTCACTTGAGCTCTCCTCAGGAAGAGCAACAGCACTAGATGAAGAAATGATTCCTTTTGTAGCTGCAACAGTGGTGGACAGGGGGTGACTCGTGACTGGTGCCAATGCAGTATCACCTGACCTATCATCATCCAATGTAGAGTCATCTGTGAAGACCCCACTGCCCTGTTCAGTAATAAAAATCGTATTGCTTGTCATGTGTGGTGATTGAGTTGATGTCATATATTTCTTGGTAAGCTGTGTATTGGATTGAGTTGAGGATGCAGCACTTAACATGTCAGGTGTGCTCTCTGTCTCATCTATTTCAGTCTCATCTGTGGCTCCAGTCAAATTGTCCTTGGGTTTTATGGTAGGCTCAATGGATACCTCTGCTCCAGATCCATCTGTACTTGATTCCAAATCATCCTCATCTGTAGAGCTACCCGAGCTCTCCATGTCAATAAATGTGAAGGTTTCATTTGAGGTATACACAGTGGCACTAGGGATCGCCATGGGTTGAGAAGTTCCTATGGTATATGGACTTGTTGGGACTGTTGTAAAATCTCCTATACTTGAAATCTCTCTCTCCATAAAAGTCGATGCAATTGATGGCTCAGATGTCATTATTGTGTGTTGATCAAAGGCTGTTGTTCTTGGAGTTTTATCTGTGGTTGCAGGAGTGTCGTCTCCTGAGCCCTCTAGTTCAGCAAAATCACCACTTTCTAGCTCAGTGTCTGATACAGAAAGAGTCTCAGATATTAGAATTTTATCTGTGGCTGTAGAAAATGGGAATTTGCTTTGAGATTCGTTGGAAGCAGTTGGTGGAACTGGTGTTGGTTTCTCAGTACTATAAAGTGAAGAGGCTCTAGTGGCAGTTGTTTTTGGTGTATCACTTCTTTCAGTTTCCTGGAATACTGTCACTGATGGTGAATCTGTACTCAAAAATGATGAAGCAGTAGTTGCTCTGATGATTGACTGTTCTGTGATATCCCCAGTGCTGTATAGAGACATTTTAGTGACAGAGGAGGTCTGAGTGAACATATCTGGGGTTTGGTCACCTGAGAATTCTTCATCTGTTGATGGGGATTTGAAACTTGTCTCTGGTGTTATCGATGCTTTCTCTGTCTCAGTTGTTGTCACACTCTCCTGTGATGCAATTTCTACTGAGTTGGTTTCTCAGTACTATATAGGGGATGAAGCTTTAGTGACAGCTGTTTTTGAAGTATCAAGTGTTTCAGTTTCACGCGATGCTGTCTCTGATGGTGACTCTGTGCTCAACGATGAAGAAACAGTAGTTGCTGTTATGACTGAACCTTCTGTAACATCTTCAGTGCTGTCTCCAGAACTCTCTGTACCTGTGGAAATCAGGACTGATGCTGTTTCAGTTTTCATGGTTGATTCACTTGATGGAGGAATTGACTCAACCAACTGAGTTGAACTACTTAAGTCTTCATCCTCGATGCTTGATTCATCAGTTGATGAAACAGAAGATGTTTCTGTTGGTACCTCAGTGCTGTAAGTATACATTTTAGCTGTGAAAGAGGGGGTCTGAGTGAACATATCTGGAGTTTGGACACCAGAGCCTTCTTCATATGTTGTTGTGGAAATGAAACTTGTCTCTGGTGTTATCGATGCTTTCTCTGTCTGTCTTGTGGTCACAGTCTTCATTGTTTCAGTTGACACTGAGGTTGGTTTCTCAGTACTATATAGGGATGAAGCTTTAGTGACAGCTGTTTTTGAAGTATCAAGTGTTTCAGTTTCACGTGATGCTGTCTCTGATGGTGACTCTGTGCTCAACAATGAAGAAACAGTAGTTGCTGTTATGACTGAACCTTCTGTAACATCTTCAGTGCTGTCTCCAGAACTCTCATAACTGTGGAAATCAGGACTGATGCTGTTTCAGGTTTCATGGTTGATGATGGACTTGACTCCACCTTTGTAGTTTCACTGCTCATTTCTTTATCTTCAATGCTTGATAATGTAACAGGAGATGTTGCAGCTAGTGCTTCAGTGCTGGAGACAGGGGATTTAGCTGTGACAGAGGAGGTCTGAGTGAACATATCTGGAGTTTGGACACCTGAGCCTTCTTCATATGTTGTTGTGGAAGTGAAACTTGTCTCTGGTGTCATCGATGCTTTCTCTGTCTCTCTTGTGGTCACAGTCTCCATTGTTTCAGTTGACACTGAGGTTGGTTTCTCAGTACTATATAAGGATGAAGCTTTAGTGACAGCTGTTTTGGAAGTATCAAGTGTTTCAGTTTCACGCGATGCTGTCTCTGATGGTGACGCTGTGCTCAACGATGAAGAAACAGTAGTTGCTGTTATGACTGAACCTTCTGTAACATCTTCAGTGCTGTCTCCAGAACTCTCTGTACCTGTGGAAATCAGGACTGATGCTGTTTCAGTTTTCATGGTTGATTCACTTGATGGAGGAATTGACTCAACCAACTGAGTTGAACTACTTAAGACTTCATCCTCGATGCTTGATTCATCAGTTGATGAAACAGAAAATGTTTCTGTTGGTACCTCAGTGCTGTAAGTATACATTTTAGCTGTGAAAGAGGGGGTCTGAGTGAAAATATCTGGAGTTTGGACACCTGAGCCTTCTTCATATGTTGTTGTGGAAGTGAAACTTGTCGCTGATGTTATCGATGCTTTCTCTGTCTCTCTTGTGGTCACAGTCTCCATTGTTTCAGTTGACACTGAGGTTGGTTTCTCAGTACTATATAGGGATGAAGCTTTAGTGACAGCTGTTTTTGAAGTATCAAGTGTTTCAGTTTCACGCGATGCTGTCTCTGATGGTGACTCTGTGCTCAACAATGAAGAAACAGTAGTTGCTGTTATGACTGAACCTTCTGTAACATCTTCAGTGCTGTCTCCAGAACTCTCTGTACCTGTGGAAATCAGGACTGATGCTGTTTCAGTTTTCATGGTTGATTCACTTGATGGAGGAATTGACTCAACCAACTGAGTTGAACTACTTAAGTCTTCATCCTCGATACTTGATTCATCAGTTGATGAAACAGAAGATGTTTCTGTTGGTACCTCAGTGCTGTAAGTATACATTTTAGCTGTGAAAGAGGGGGTCTGAGTGAACATATCTGGAGTTTGGACACCTGAGCCTTCTTCATATGTTGTTGTGGAAATGAAACTTGTCTCTGGTGTTATCGATGCTTTCTCTGGCTGTCTTGTGGTCACAGTCTTCATTGTTTCAGTTGACACTGAGGTTGGTTTCTCAGTGCTATATAGGGATGAAGCTTTAGTGACAGCTGTTTTTGAAGTATCAAGTGTTTCAGTTTCACGTGATGCTGTCTCTGATGGTGACTCTGTGCTCAACGATGAAGAAACAGTAGTTGCTGTTATGACTGAACCTTCTGTAACATCTTCAGTGCTGTCTCCAGAACTCTCCATAACTGTGGAAATCAGGACTGATGCTGTTTCAGGTTTCATGGTTGATGATGGACTTGACTCCACCTTTGTAGTGTCACTGCTCATTTCTTTATCTTCAATGCTTGATAATGTAACAGGAGATGTTGCAGCTAGTGCTTCAGTGCTGGAGACAGGGGATTTAGCTGTGACAGAGGAGGTCTGAGTGAACATATCTGGAGTTTGGACACCTGAGCCTTCTTCATATGTTGTTGTGGAAGTGAAACTTGTCTCTGGTGTTATCGATGCTTTCTCTGTCTCTCTTGTGGTCACAGTCTCTATTGTTTCAGTTGACACTGAGGTTGGTTTCTCAGTACTATACAGGGATGAAGCCTTAGTGACAGCTGTTTTTGAAGTATCAATTGTTTCAGTTTCACGCGATGCTGTCTCTGATGGTGACTCTGTGCTCAACGATGAAGAAACAGTAGTTGCTGTTATGACTGAACCTTCCGTAACATCTTCAGTGCTGTCTCCAGAACTTTCCATAACTGTGAAATCAGGACTGATGCTGTTTCAGTTTTCATGGTTGATTCACTTGATGGAGGAATTGACTCAACCAACTGAGTTGAACTACTTAAGTCTTCATCCTCGATGCTTGATTCATCAGTTGATGAAACAGAAAATGTTTCTGTTGGTACCTCAGTGCTGTAAGTATACATTTTAGCTGTGAAAGAGGGGGTCTGAGTGAACATATCTGGAGTTTGGACACCTGAGCCTTCTTCATATGTTGTTGTGGAAGTGAAACTTGTCTCTGATGTTATTGATGCTTTCTCTGTCTCTCTTGTGGTCACAGTCTCCATTGTTTCAGTTGACACTGAGGTTGGTTTCTCAGTACTATATAGGGATGAAGCTTTAGTGACAGCTGTTTTTGAAGTATCTAGTGTTTCAGTTTCACGCGATGCTGTCTCTGATGGTGACTCTGTGCTCAACGATGAAGAAACAGTAGTTGCTGTTATGACTGAACCTTCTGTAACATCTTCAGTGCTGTCTCCAGAACTCTCCATAACTGTGAAAATCAGGACTGATGCTGTTTCAGTTTTCATGGTTGATTCACTTGATGGAGGAATTGACTCAACCAACTGAGTTGAACTGCTTAAGTCTTCATCCTCGATGCTTGATTCATCAGTTGATGAAACAAAAGATGTTTCTGTTGGTACCTCAGTGCTGTAAGTATACATTTTAGCTGTGAAAGAGGGGGTCTGAGTGAACATATCTGGAGTTTGGACACCTGAGCCTTCTTCATATGTTGTTGTGGAAGTGAAACTTGTCTCTGGTGTTATCGATGCTTTCTCTGTCTGTCTTGTGGTCACAGTCTTCATTGTTTCAGTTGACACTGAGGTTGGTTTCTCAGTGCTATATAGGGATGAAGCTTTAGTGACAGCTGTTTTTGAAGTATCAAGTGTTTCAGTTTCACGTGATGCTGTCTCTGATGGTGACTCTGTTCTCAACAATGAAGAAACTGTAGTTGCTGTTATGACTGAACCTTCTGTAACATCTTCAGTGCTGTCTCCAGAACTCTCCATAACTGTGGAAATCAGGACTGATGCTGTTTCAGGTTTCATGGTTGATGATGGACTTGACTCCACCTTTGTAGTTTCACTGCTCATTTCTTTATCTTCAATGCTTGATAATGTAACAGGAGATGTTGCAGCTAGTGCTTCAGTGCTGGAGACAGGGGATTTAGCTGTGACAGAGGAGGTCTGAGTGAACATATCTGGAGTTTGGACACCTGAGCCTTCTTCATATGTTGTTGTGGAAGTGAAACTTGTCTCCGGTGTTATCGATGCTTTCTCTGTCTCTCTTGTGGTCACAGTCTCCATTGTTTCAGTTGACACTGAGGCTGGTTTCTCAGTACTATATAGGGATGAAGCTTTAGTGACAGCTGTTTTTGAAGTATCAAGTGTTTCAGTTTCACGCGATGCTGTCTCTGATGGTGACTCTGTGCTCAACGATGAAGAAACAGTAGTTGCTGTTATGACTGAACCTTCTGTAACATCTTCAGTGCTGTCTCCAGAACTCTCCATAACTGTGAAAATCAGGACTGATGCTGATTCAGGTTTCATGGTTGATTCACTTGATGGAGGAATTGACTCAACCAACTGAGTTGAACTACTTAAGTCTTCATCCTCGATGCTTGATTCATCAGTTGATGAAACAGAAAATGTTTCTGTTGGTACCTCAGTGCTGTAAGTATACATTTTAGCTGTGAAAGAGGGGGTCTGAGTGAACATATCTGGAGTTTGGACACCTGAGCCTTCTTCATATGTTGTTGTGGAAGTGAAACTTGTCTCTGGTGTTATTGATGCTTTCTCTGTCTCTCTTGTGGTCACAGTCTCCATTGTTTCAGTTGACACTGAGGTTGGTTTCTCAGTACTATATAGGGATGAAGCTTTAGTGACAGCTGTTTTTGAAGTATCAAGTGTTTCAGTTTCACGCGATGCTGTCTCTGATGGTGACTCTGTGCTCAACGATGAAGAAACAGTAGTTGCTGTTATGACTGAACCTTCTGTAACATCTTCAGTGCTGTCTCCAGAACTTTCCATAACTGTGAAAATCAGGACTGATGCTGTTTCAGTTTTCATGGTTGATGATGGACTTGACTCCACCTTTGTAGTTTCACTGCTCATTTCTTTATCTTCAGTGCTTGATAATGTAACAGGAGATGTTGCAGCTAGTGCTTCAGTGCTGGAGACAGGGGATTTAGCTGTGACAGAGGAGGTCTGAGTGAACATATCTGGAGTTTGGACACCTGAGCCTTCTTCATATGTTGTTGTGGAAGTGAAACTTGTCTCTGGTGTTATTGATGCTTCCTCTGTCTCTCTTGTGGTCACAGTCTCCATTGTTTCAGTTGACACTGAGGTTGGTTTCTCAGTACTATATAGGGATGAAGCTTTAGTGACAGCTGTTTTTGAAGTATCAAGTGTTTCAGTTTCACGCGATGCTGTCTTTGATGGTGACTCTGTGCTCAACGATGAAGAAACAGTAGTTGCTGTTATGACTGAACCTTCTGTAACATCTTCAGTGCTGTCTCCAGAACTCTCTGTACCTGTGGAAATCAGGACTGATGCTGTTTCAGTTTTTATGGTTGATTCACTTGATGGAGGAATTGACTCAACCAACTGAGTTGAACTGCTTAAGTCTTCATCCTCGATGCTTGATTCATCAGTTGATGAAACAGAAGATGTTTCTGTTGGTACCTCAGTGCTGTAAGTATACATTTTAGCTGTGAAAGAGGGGGTCTGAGTGAACATATCTGGAGTTTGGACACCTGAGCCTTCTTCATATGTTGTTGTGGAAATGAAACTTGTCTCTGGTGTTATCGATGCTTTCTCTGTCTCTCTTGTGGTCACAGTCTCCATTGTTTCAGTTGACACTGAGGTTGGTTTCTCAGTACTATATAGGGATGAAGCTTTAGTGACAGCTGTTTTTGAAGTATCAAGTGTTTCAGTTTCACGCGATGCTGTCTCTGATGGTGACTCTGTGCTCAACGATGAAGAAACAGTAGTTGCTGTTATGACTGACCCTTCTGTAACATCTTCAGTGCTGTCTCCAGAACTCTCCATAACTGTGGAAATCAGGACTGATGCTGTTTCAGTTTTCATGGTTGATTCACTTGATGGAGGAATTGACTCAACCAACTGAGTGGAACTACTTAAGTCTTCATCCTCGATGCTTGATTCATCAGTTGATGAAACAGAAGATGTTTCTGTTGGTACCTCAGTGCTGTAAGTATACATTTTAGCTGTGAAAGAGGGGGTCTGAGTGAACATATCTGGAGTTTGGACACCTGAGCCTTCTTCATATGTTGTTGTGGAAGTGAAACTTGTCTCTGGTTTTATCGATGCTTTCTCTGTCTCTCTTGTGGTCACAGTCTCCATTGTTTCAGTTGACACTGAGGTTGGTTTCTCAGTACTATATAGGGATGAAGCTTTAGTGACAGCTGTTTTTGAAGTATCAAGTGTTTCAGTTTCACGCGATGCTGTCTCTGATGGTGACTCTGTGCTCAACGATGAAGAAACAGTAGTTGCTGTTATGACTGAACCTTCTGTAACATCTTCAGTGCTGTCTCCAGAACTCTCTGTACCCGTGGAAATCAGGGCTGATGCTGTTTCAGTTTTCATGGTTGATTCACTTGATGGAGGAATTGACTCAACCAACTGAGTTGAACTACTTAAGTCTTCATCCTCGATGCTTGATTCATCAGTTGATGAAACAGAAGATGTGTCTGTTGGTACCTCAGTGCTGTAAGTATACATTTTAGCTGTGAAAGAGGGGGTCTGAGTGAAAATATCTGGAGTTTGGACACCTGAGCCTTCTTCATATGTTGTTGTGGAAGTGAAACTCGTCTCTTGTGTTATCGATGCTTTCTCTGTCTCAGCTGTTGTCGCACTCTCCTGTGATGGAGTTGCTACTGAAGTTGGTTTCTCAGTACTATATAGGGATGAAGCTTTAGTGACAGCTGTTTTTGAAGTATCAATTGTTTCAGTTTCACGCGATGCTGTCTCTGATTGTGACTCTGTGCTCAACAATGCAGAAACAGTAGTTGCTGTTATGACTGAACCTTCTGTAACATCGTCAGTGCTGTCTCCAGAACTCTCTGTACCTGTGAAAATCAGGAATGATGCTGTTTCAGGTTTCATGGTTGATACATTCAATGGAATTGACTCCACAGTTATAGTTTCAGTACTTATCTGTCTATCCCCAGTACTTGAAACAACAGATATTGTAACAGGAGATGTTGCAGTTGGTTTCTCAGTGCTGTATAATGTTTTAGCTGTGACGGAGGAGGTCTGAGGGAACATGTCTTTGTGTTGGTCAACTGAGCTTTCTTCATCTTTTGTTGGGAATGTAGGACTAGCCTCTTGTGTAGCTGATATATTTGCACTTTGACTTGTAGTAACAATCTCTTGAGTTTTAGCTGACCCTGGTGTTGGTTTATCAGTACTGTATAATGATGATGCTCTAGTAACAGCTGTTTTCAAAGTGTCACTTGTTTCAGTTCATGCGATGCTGTCACTGATGGTGACTCTGTAATCGACAACGAAGAGAAAGTAGTTGCTCTGATGGTTGACCTTTGGGCCAAATCATCAGTGCTGTCTCCAGAACTCTCTGTTTCTGTGGTACTACTCAAGTCTGATGTTTCAGGTATGATGGTTGATGCAATGGAGGTAAGAACTGACTCATCCTTTATAGCTTCACTACTAATGTCTTTAACCTTAACGTCTGTAACAGCAGAGGATGTAACCGGAGAGGTTGCAGTTGGTGCCTCAGTACTGTACAGAGAGGATTTAGCCGTGACAGAGGAAGACTGCATGAACTTGTATTGGGTTTGGTCACCTGAGCCAGCTTCATCTGTTGACAGGAGAGTAGAACTTGTTTCTGGTTTAGTTGATATTTTTGCAGTTTGACTTGTTACAGTCTCGTCTGTTTCAGTTGACACTGATGTTGTTTTCATGGTCCTGTAGTAAGATGAAGCTCTAACAACCTCTGGCTTTAGAGTAACAGTTATATCAGTATCCTTTGATGCTGTCACTGATGGAGTCTCTATGTCCAACATTGAAGACGGAGTGGTTGCCACAATTAAATACTCATCGCTGAAATCAACACTGCTGCCTCTGGACCTTGCAGCATTAGTGGTAATGTCAAGTGGCAAGATTGCAGTTCCAGGGCCCATGGTTGGTCCACTGAATGAAGGAATGGACTCCACCATTGTAGATGTACTGCTTATAACATCATCATCCATTTCCGTAAAATCAGAGGATATAACAGAATCCCAATTTGGAGACATTGTCATGGAGCTTGTGAGTGTCTCATCAGAGGATGGATACATGGATGGTTCTCCTGTAAATGAGGGCAGTTTTGGCTCAACCATGACGGAAGGGATAGCAGTGTACATTTCAGGCGTTTGGTCACCTGAGCCATCTCTATCTGTTTGAGTAACGATGGAACTTTGTTCTGTCTTATCAGTTATTGCAGCGACTGAGGACTTATCTGTCTGAGCTGTGGTAGCAGTGTCTTGTTCCCCAACTGAAAGAGCCGTTGATTTTTCGGTGCTATACAGCGAAGAAGATGTAGGAGCTGTAGTGTCTTTGCTGGACATTTTAGTAGTCTGCTCTACTGAGCTCTCTTCATGTAATGTTGGGAAAGTAGAACTTGTCTTTGTTATAATTGATGCATTTTCATGCTGACTCGTGGTTACCATCTCTTGTGTTTCATCTGTCTCTGGAGTTGGTTTCTCAGTACTGTACAGTGAGGATACTGTCGTGACAGCTGTTTTTGAATCATCACTTGTTCCAGTGTGGCTTGATGCTGTGACTGATGGTGATTCTGTGCTGAACAAGGAAGTTTTACTAGTAACATCTGAAATAACAGATGATGTAACATTTGATGTTACTGTAACTGTTACAGCTTCGGTACTGAAGAGAGATGACATGGGTGGGATAGAGGAACTTTGAGTGAACATATCTGGGGTTTGGTCACTTGAGCTTTCTTCATCTGTTGTTGTGGAAGTGAAACTTGTCTCTGGTGTTATTGATGCTTTCTCAGTATCACTTGTGGTCACAGTCTCTTGAGTTTTAGCTGACCCTGGTGTTGGTTTATCAGTACTGTATAATGATGATGCTCTAGTAACAGCTGTTTTCAAAGTGTCACTTGTTTCAGTTTCATGCGATGCTGTCACTGATGGTGACTCTGTACTCGACAACGAAGAGAAAGTAGTTGCTCTGATGGTTGACCTTTGGGCCAAATCATCAGTGCTGTCTCCAGAACTCTCTGTTTCTGTGGTACTACTCAAGTCTGATGTTTCAGGTATGATGGTTGATGCAATGGAGGTAAGAACTGACTCATCCTTTATAGCTTCACCACTAATGTCTTTAACCTTAACGTCTGTAACAGCAGAGGATGTAACCGGAGAGGTTGCAGTTAGTGCCTCAGTACTGTACAGAGAGGATTTAGCCGTGACAGAGGAAGACTGCATGAACATGTATTGGGTTTTGTCACCAGAGCCAGCCTCATCTGTTGACAGGAGAGTAGAACTTGTTTCTGGTGTAGCTGATATTTTTGCAGTTTGACTTGTTACAGTCTCGTCTGTTTCAGTTGACACTGATGTTGTTTTCATGGTCCTGTAGTAAGATGAAGCTGTAACAACCTCTGGCTTTAGAGTAACAGTTATATCAGTATCCTGTGATGCTGTCACTGATGGAGTCTCTATGTCCAACATTGAAGACGGAGTGGTTGCCACAATTAAATACTCATCGCTGAAATCAACACTGCTGCCTCTGGACCTTGCAGCATTAGTGGTAATGTCAAGTGGCAAGAATGCCGTTCCAGGGCCCATGGTTGGTCCACCGAATGAAGGAGCGGACTCCACCATTGTAGATATACTGCTTATAACATCATCATCCATTTTCGTAAAAACAGAGGATATAACAGAATCCCAATTTGGAGACACTGTTATTGAGGCAGTGAGTGTCTCTTCAGAGGATGGAGAAATTGATGGTTCTTCTGTAAGTGGGGGCAGTTTTGTGTTATCCGTGTCAAGACTCTTTGATGCTACAGGTGACATTGTTATTGGTGCATAAGTACTGTAGAGAGAAGCTGTGGCTGTTGAAGAAGAGGTTGGCGTAAACATGTCAGGAGTTTCGTCACCTGAGCCATCTTTATCTTTTGAGCTGACAATGGAACTTTGGTCTGTCGAATCAGTTAGTGTAGAGGGTGAGGACTTCTCTGTCTGAGCTGTGACAGTGCTAATAAATGACGAAGTAGAGGTAACCACGGGTGAGGAGATCACATCTACTAAAGGTTCCTTATCGTTGACAATGGTGGTAGTTTTTTCAGGTACTTCTCTCATGGTTGATGCACTTTGTGTTGAGGAATGTCGGAAGTATTCAGTGATGGACGCCATTGTTGTCTTAATCATTTCAATAGCAGTGTATAAAGGAGAGGCAGTAGTTGCAATGGATGTAGGTGAGGAAGGAGTTGTTGTTTGATCCTGTTTCAACTCATCATGCATAGTTGTGGGTGTTGAAGGAACATCTGTTTTATCTGGGCCTGTTGATTTCAATGTTTGTGATGTTACTTGACTCTGCCATGTAGCCTGATCTGTTGTATGTGTAGTATTTGATGTTTCAGTCCCTGCAGTAGTATGCAATGGAGGGCTGGTTGCAAAACTATTTATGGTTACAACTGTTTCTGAAGTATCACTTCTTTCAATTTCAGGTGACGATGTCAATGATGGTGACTCTGTATTCATCACTGAAGTTGCACTAGTTGCTCTGCTGATTGTCTGTACTGTGAAATCGTCAGTGCTGTCTCCAGAACTCTCTGTCTCTGTGGTTAACAGGAGAGCTGCTGATTCAGGTTTCATGGTTGATGATGGAATTGACTCCACCTTTGTAGTTTCACTGCTCACTTCTTTATCTTCAATGCTTGATAATGTAACCGGAGATGTTGCAGCTAGTGCTTCAGTGCTGGAGACAGGGGATTTAGCTGTGACAGAGGAGGTCTGAGTGAACATATCTGGAGTTTGGAAACCTGAGATTTTTTCATCTGTTGTTGCGAAACTGAAACTCGTCTCTGGTGTTCTTGATGCTTTCTCTGTCTCTCTTGTGGTCACAGTCTCCATTGTTTCAGTTGACACTGAGGTTGGTTTCTCAGTACTATATAGGGATGAAGCTTTAGTGACAGCTGTTTTTGAAGTATCAAGTGTTTCAGTTTCACGCGATGCTGTCTCTGATGGTGACTCTGTGCTCAACGATGAAGAAACAGTAGTTGCTGTTATGACTGAACCTTCTGTAACATATTCAGTGCTGTCTCCAGAACTCTCCATAACTGTGAAAATCAGGACTGATGCTGTTTCAGTTTTCATGGTTGATTCACTTGATGGAGGAATTGACTCAACCAACTGAGTTGAACTACTTAAGTCTTCATCCTCGATGCTTGATTCATCAGTTGATGAAACAGAAGATGTTTCTGTTGGTACCTCAGTGCTGTAAGTATACATTTTAGCTGTGAAAGAGGGGGTCTGAGTGAACATATCTGGAGTTTGGACACCTGAGCCTTCTTCATATGTTGTTGTGGAAGTGAAACTTGTCTTTGGTGTTATCGATGCTTTCTCTGTCTCAGTTGTCGTCACACTCTCCTGTGATGCAGTTGCTACTGAAGTTGGTTTCTCAGTACTATACAGGGATGAAGCTTTAGTGACAGCCGTTTTTGAAGTATCAAGTGTTTCAGTTTCACGCGATGCTGTTTCTGATTGTGAATCTGTGTTCAACAATGAAGAAACAGTAGTTGCTGATATGACTGAACCTTCTGTAACATCGTCAGTGCTGTCTGCAGGACTCTCTGTACCTGTGGAAATCAGGACTGATGCTGTTTCAGGTTTCATGGTTGATGATGGACTTGACTCCACCTTTGTAGTTTCACTGCTCATTTCTTTATCTGCAATGCTTGATAATGTAACAGGAGATGTTGCAGCTAGTGCTTCCGTGCTGGAGACAGGGGATTTAGCTGTGACAGAGGAGGTCTGAGTGAACATATCTGGAGTTTGGACACCTGAGCCTTCTTCATATGTTGTTGTGGAAGTGAAACTTGTCTCTGGTGTTCTCGATGCTTTCTCTGTCTCTCTTGTGGTCACAGTCTCCATTGTTTCAGTTGACACTGAGGTTGGTTTCTCAGTACTATATAGGGATGAAGCTTTAGTGACAGCTGTTTTTGAAGTATCAAGTGTTTCAGTTTCACGTGATGCTGTCTCTGATGGTGACTCTGTGCTCAACAATGAAGAAACAGTAGTAGCTGTTATGACTGAACCTTCTGTAACATCTTCAGTGCTGTCTCCAGAACTCTTGGTACCTGTGGAAATCAGGACTGATGCTGTTTCAGTTTTCATGGTTGATTCACTTGATGGAGGAATTGACTCCACCAACTGAGTTGAACTACTTAAGTCTTCATCCTCGATGCTTGATTCATCAGTTGATGAAACAGAAGATGTTTCTGTTGGTACCTCAGTGCTGTAAGTATACATTTTAGCTGTGAAAGAGGGGGTCTGAGTGAACATATCTGGAGTTTGGATACCTGAGCCTTCTTCATATGTTGTTGTGGAAGTGAAACTCGTCTCTTGTGTTATCGATGCTTGCTCTGTCTCAGCTGTTGTCGCACTCTCCTGTGATGCAGTTGCTTCTGAAGTTGGTTTCTCAGTACTATATAGGGATGAAGCTTTAGTGACAGCTGTTTTTGAAGTATCAATTGTTTCAGTTTCACGCGATGCTGTCTCTGATGGTGACTCTGTGCTCAACAATGAAGAAACAGTAGTTGCTGTTATGACTGAACCTTCTGTAACATCGTCAGTGCTGTCTCCAGAACTCTCTGTACCTGTGAAAATCAGGACTGATGCTGTTTCAGGTTTCATGGTTGATGATGAAATTGACTCTGCCTTTTTAGTTTCACTGCTCATTTCCTTATCTTCAACGCTTGATAATGTAACGGGAGATGTTGCAATTAGTGCTTCAGTGCTGGAGACAGGGGATTTAGCTGTGACAGAGGAGGTCTGAGTGAACATATCTGTAGTTTGGACACCTGAGCCTTCTTCATATGTTGTTGTGGAAGTGAAACTTGTCTCTGGTGTTCTCGATGCTTTCTCTGTCTCTCTTGTGGTCACAGTCTCCATTGTTTCAGTTGACACTGAGGCTGGTTTCTCAGTACTATATAGGGATGAAGCTTTAGTGACAGCTGTTTTTGAAGTATCAATTGTTTCAGTTTCACGTGATGCTGTCTCTGATGGTGACGCTGTGCTCAACGATGAAGAAACAGTAGTTGCTGTTATGACTGAACCTTCTGTATCATCTTCAGTGCTGTCTCCAGAACTCTCTGTACCTGTGGAAATCAGGACTGATGCTGTTTCAGTTTTCATGGTTGATTCACTTGATGGAGGAATTGACTCAACCAACTGAGTTGAACTACTTAAGTCTTCATCCTCAATGCTTGATTCATCAGTTGATGAAACAGAAGATATTTCTGTTGGTACCTCAGTGCTGTAAGTAATCATTTTAGCTGTGAAAGAGGGGGTCTGAGTGAACATATCTGGAGTTTGGACACCTGAGCCTTCTTCATATGTTGTTGTGGAAGTGAAACTTGTCTCTGGTGTTCTCGATGCTTTCTCTGTCTCTTTTATGGTCACAGTCTCCATTGTTTCAGTTGACACTGAGGTTGGTTTCTCAGTACTATATAGGGATGAAGCTTTAGTGACAGCTGTTTTTGAAGTATCAAGTGTTTCAGTTTCACGTGATGCTGTCTCTGATGGTGACTCTGTGCTCAACAATGAAGAAACAGTAGTAGCTGTTATGACTGAACCTTCTGTTACATCTTCAGTGCTGTCTCCAGAACTCTTGGTACCTGTGGAAATCAGGACTGATGCTGTTTCAGTTTTCATGGTTGATTCACTTGATGGAGGAATTGACTCAACCAACTGAGTTGAACTACTTAAGTCTTCATCCTCGATGCTTGATTCATCAGTTGATGAAACAGAAGATGTTTCTGTTGGTACCTCAGTGCTGTAAGTATACATTTTAGCTGTGAAAGAGGGGGTCTGAGTGAACATATCTGGAGTTTGGACACCTGAGCCTTCTTCATATGTTGTTGTGGAAGTGAAACTCGTCTCTTGTGTTATCGATGCTTGCTCTGTCTCAGCTGTTGTCGCACTCTCCTGTGATGCAGTTGCTTCTGAAGTTGGTTTCTCAGTACTATATAGGGATGAAGCTTTAGTGACAGCTGTTTTTGAAGTATCAATTGTTTCAGTTTCACGCGATGCTGTCTCTGATGGTGACTCTGTGCTCAACAATGAAGAAACAGTAGTTGCTGTTATGACTGAACCTTCTGTAACATCGTCAGTGCTGTCTCCAGAACTCTCTGTACCTGTGAAAATCAGGACTGATGCTGTTTCAGGTTTCATGGTTGATGATGAAATTGACTCTGCCTTTGTAGTTTCACTGCTCATTTCCTTATCTTCAATGCTTGATAATGTAACGGGAGATGTTGCAATTAGTGCTTCAGTGCTGGAGACAGGGGATTTAGCTGTGACAGAGGAGGTCTGAGTGAACATATCTGGAGTTTGGACACCTGAGCCTTCTTCATATGTTGTTGTGGAAGTGAAACTTGTCTCTGGTGTTATCGATGCTTTCTCTGTCTCTCTTGTGGTCACAGTCTCCATTGTTTCAGTTGACACTGAGGCTGGTTTCTCAGTACTATATAGGGATGAAGATTTAGTGACAGCTGTTTTTGAAGTATCAAGTGTTTCAGTTTCACGTGATGCTGTCTCTGATGGTGACTCTGTGCTCAACAATGAAGAAACAGTAGTAGCTGTTATGACTGAACCTTCTGTAACATCTTCAGTGCTGTCTCCAGAACTCTCTGTACCTGTGGAAATCAGGACTGATGCTGTTTCAGTTTTCATGGTTGATTCACTTGATGGAGGAATTGACTCAACCAACTGAGTTGAACTACTTAAGTCTTCATCCTCGATGCTTGATTCATCAGTTGATGAAACAGAAGATGTTTCTGTTGGTACCTCAGTGCTGTAAGTATACATTTTAGCTGTGAAAGAGGGGGTCTGAGTGAACATATCTGGAGTTTGGATACCTGAGCCTTCTTCATATGTTGTTGTGGAAGTGAAACTCGTCTCTTGTGTTATCGATGCTTGCTCTGTCTCAGCTGTTGTCGCACTCTCCTGTGATGCAGTTGCTTCTGAAGTTGGTTTCTCAGTACTATATAGGGATGAAGCTTTAGTGACAGCTGTTTTTGAAGTATCAATTGTTTCAGTTTCACGCGATGCTGTCTCTGATGGTGACTCTGTGCTCAACAATGAAGAAACAGTAGTTGCTGTTATGACTGAACCTTCTGTAACATCGTCAGTGCTGTCTCCAGAACTCTCTGTACCTGTGAAAATCAGGACTGATGCTGTTTCAGGTTTCATGGTTGATGATGAAATTGACTCTGCCTTTTTAGTTTCACTGCTCATTTCCTTATCTTCAACGCTTGATAATGTAACGGGAGATGTTGCAATTAGTGCTTCAGTGCTGGAGACAGGGGATTTAGCTGTGACAGAGGAGGTCTGAGTGAACATATCTGGGGTTTGGTCACCTGAGATTTTTTCATCTGTTGTTGCGAAACTGAAACTCGTCTCTGGTGTTCTTGATGCTTCCTCTGTCTCAGTTGTCGTCACACTCTCCTGTGATTCATTTTCTACTGAAGTTGGTGTCTCAGTACTATATAGGGATGAAGCTTTAGTGACGGCTGTTTTTGAAGTATCAAGTGTTTCAGTTTCACGCGATGCTGTCTCTGATGGTGACGCTGTGCTCAACAATGAAGAAACAGTAGTTGCTGTTATGACTGAACCTTCTGTAACATCGTCAGTGCTGTCTCCAGAACTCTCTGTACCTGTGGAAATCAGGACTGATGCTGTTTCAGGTTTCATGGTTGATGATGAAATTGACTCTGCCTTTGTAGTTTCACTGCTCATTTCTTTATCTTCAACGCTTGATAATGTAACGGGGGATGTTGCAATTAGTGCTTCAGTGCTGGAGACAGGGGATTTAGCTGTGACAGAGGAGGTCTGAGTGAACATATCTGGAGTTTGGACACCTGAGCCTTCTTCATATGTTGTTGTGGAAGTGAAACTTGTCTCTGGTGTTATCGATGCTTTCTCTGTCTCTCTTGTGGTCACAGTCTCCATTGTTTCAGTTGACACTGAGGTTGGTTTCTCAGTACTATATAGGGATGAAGCTTTAGTGACAGCTGTTTTTGAAGTATCAATTGTTTCAGTTTCACGTGATGCGGTCTCTGATGGTGACTCTGTGCTCAACGATGAAGAAACAGTAGTTGCTGTTATGACTGAACCTTCTGTAACATCGTCAGTGCTGTCTCCAGAACTCTCTGTACCTGTGGTTAACAGGAGAGCTGCTGATTCAGGTTTCATGGTTGATTCACTTAATGGAGGAATTGACTCAACCAACTGAGTTGAACTACTTAAGTCTTCATCTTCGATGCTTGATTCATCAGTTGATGAAACAGAAGATGTTTCTGTTGGTACCTCAGTGCTGTAAGTATACATTTTAGCTGTGAAAGAGGGGGTCTGAGTGAAAATATCTGGGGTTTGGTCACCTGAGATTTTTTCATCTGTTGTTGCGAAACTGAAACTCGTCTCTGGTGTTCTTGATGCTTCCTCTGTCTCAGTTGTCGTCACACTCTCCTGTGATTCATTTTCTACTGAAGTTGGTGTCTCAGTACTATATAGGGATGAAGCTTTAGTGACGGCTGTTTTTGAAGTATCAAGTGTTTCAGTTTCACGCGATGCTGTCTCTGATGGTGACTCTGTGCTCAACAATGAAGAAACAGTAGTTGCTGTTATGACTGAACCTTCTGTAACATCGTCAGTGCTGTCTCCAGAACTCTCTGTACCTGTGAAAATCAGGACTGATGCTGTTTCAGGTTTCATGGTTGATGATGAAATTGACTCTGCCTTTGTAGTTTCACTGCTCATTTCTTTATCTTCAACGCTTGATAATGTAACGGGGGATGTTGCAATTAGTGCTTCAGTGCTGGAGACAGGGGATTTAGCTGTGACAGAGGAGGTCTGAGTGAACATATCTGGAGTTTGGACACCTGAGCCTTCTTCACATGTTGTTGTGGAAGTGAAACTTGTCTCTGGTGTTATCGATGCTTTCTCTGTCTCTCTTGTGGTCACAGTCTCCATTGTTTCAGTTGACACTAAGGTTGGTTTCTCAGTACTATATAGGGATGAAGCTTTAGTGACGGCTGTTTTTGAAGTATCAATTGTTTCAGTTTCACGCGATGCTGTCTCTGATGGTGACTCTGTGCTCAACGATGAAGAAACAGTAGTTGCTGTTATGACTGAACCTTCTGTAACATCTTCAGTGCTGTCTCCAGAACTCTCTGTACCTGTGAAAATCAGGACTGATGCTGTTTCAGTTTTCATGGTTGATTCACTTGATGGAGGAATTGACTCAACCAATTGCGTTGAACTACTTAAGTCTTCATCCTCGATGCTTGATTCATCAGTTGATGAAACAGAAGATGTTTCCGTTGGTACCTCAGTGCTGTAAGTATACATTTTAGCTGTGAAAGAGGGGGTCTGAGTGAACATATCTGGAGTTTGGACACCTGAGCCTTCTTCATATGTTGTTGTGGAAGTGGAACTCGTCTCTAGTGTTATCGATGCTTTCTTTGTCCCAGTTGTTGTCGCAGTCTCCATTGTTTCAGTTGACACTGAGGTTTGTTTCTCAGTACTATATAGGGATGAAGCTTTAGTGACAGCTGGTTTTGAAGTATCAATTGTTTCAGTTTCACGTGATGCGGTCTCTGATGGTGACTCTGTGCTCAACAATGAAGAAACAGTAGTTGCTGTTATGACTGAACCTTCTGTAACATCGTCAGTGCTGTCTCCAGAACTCTCTGTACCTGTGGTTAACAGGAGAGCTGCTGATTCAGGTTTTATGGTTGATTCAATTATTGGAGGAATTGACTCAACCAACTGAGTTGAACTACCTAAGTCTTCATCCTCGATGCTTGATTCATCAGTTGATGAAACAGAAGTTGTTTCTGTTGGTACCTCAGTGCTGTAAGTATACATTTTAGCTGTGAAAGAGGGGGTCTGAGTGAAAATATCTGGGGTTTGTACACCTGAGCTTTCTTCATATGTTGCTGTGGAAGTGAAACTCGTCTCTGGTGTTATCGATGCTTTCTCTGTCTCAGTTGTTGTCACACTCTCCTGTGATTCAATTTCTACTGAAGTTGGTTTCTCAGTACTATATATGGATGAAGCTTTAGTGACAGCTGTTTTTGACGTATCAAGTGTTTCAGTTTCACGCGATGCTGTCTCTGATTGTGAGTCTGTGCTCAACAATGAAGAAACAGTAGTTGTTCTGATTGTTGACACTTCTGTGAAATCTTCAATGCTGTCTCTAGAACTCTCTGTGCCTGTTTTAATGAGGAATGATGATGTTTCAGTTCTCACGGTTGATCCCTTTGATGTTGGAATTGACTCCACCATTTCAGTTTCACTACTTATTTCTGAAGATGTTGTTGTTGGTGCCTCAGTGCTGTGAAGAGATGTTTTAGCTGTGAAAGAGGAGGTCTGAGTAAACATATCTGGGGTTTGTTCCTCAGAGATCTTTTCATCTGTTGTTGCAAAACTGAAACTCGTCTCTGGTGATATTGATGCTTTTTTTGTCTCACTTGTGGTCGCAGTCCCCATTGTTTCAGTTGACACTGAGGTTGGTTTCTCAGTACTATATAGGGATGAAGCTTTAGTGACGGCCGTTTTTGAAGTATCAAGTTTTTCAGTTTCACGCGATGCTGTCACTGACTGGGAATCTGTGCTCAACAATGAAGAAACAGTAGTTGCTGTTATGACTGAACCTTCTGTAACATCGTCAGTGCCTTCTCCAGAACTCTCTGTACCTGTGGAAATCAGGACTGATGCTGCTTCAGGTTTCATGGTTGATGATGGAATTGACTCCGCCTTTGTAGTTTCACTGCTCATTTCTTTATCTTCCATACTTGATAATGTGACAGGAGATGTTGCAGCTAGTGCTTCAGTGCTGGAGACAGGGGATTTAGCTGTGACAGAGGAGGTCTGAGTGAACATAATTGGGGTTTGGTCACCTGAGATTTCTTCATCTGTTGTTGGTAAAGTCGAACTTGCCTCTTGTTTTGTTGATGCTTTCTCTGTCTCACTTGTGGTTACATGCTCCTGTATTTTTGTTGAAACTGAGGTTAGTTTCTCACTACTGTATAGTGATGAAGTGGAAGTTACATCTTTCTTTGAAGAATCACTTGTTTCAGTTACTGTTTGAGTTTCTGTTTGAATAAAGAGGGAAGTTATTGTGCTTAACATTGAGGAGATCGTAGAGGCTGCAGTGAAATCCGATGTGCGCTCTACAGAACTTTGTGTATCTGTCGGAGTGAAGGGTTGCATTGTTTCAAGTTTGATGGTTGCTCCAATGGAGGAAGGAATGGATTCTACCATTGATTGTTCAGTGCTGATAATTCCCTTCTCACTATCCGAAACAGTAGAAGATATAACAGAGGCCAAACTTGGAGGCGTTGTCTCTGTGCTCATTACAGTCGTATCGGAATCAGAAGAGAGTGATGTCCCTTCTGAAGGTGACATTGTTTTTGTCTCAAAGGTTTCAACAGTTTCTGTGGTTTTTGGTAATATTTCTGTCTGTGGTGTCCCAGTGCTGTATAAAGATGATATTTTCTCATCTGCATCTGTTGTAGTGAAAACAGAACTTTCTCTGATTGTAGTGTCTCTGAGATTTTCTGTCTCAGAGCTGAAAAAGTGAGAGGCTGTAGATATGACCAACTCTTCACTTGATCTTACAGTTGTCTGTGTGCCTAAGCTTTCTTCTTGTGTTGAAGTTGGTAATGAGATTGCCTCTGTTGTACCAGTAGGAGCAAATGTGCTTTGTTGTAGTGAAGCTGCTGTTTTTTGTGTCCCTTCAAACATTTCTGTTGGTTTTTCAGAGCTGTACACAGAAGATGTAGAGACTTGACCTCCAGAGCCAACCTCTGCTTTTGAAGTATGCATTGGTTTGGTAACTATGTCAGTGATGCTACTAACTGTGGGTTCCTGTGAACTGGATGGTTTTTCTGTTTGTTTCCCAGTCACTTCGCCATCTGTGCTAAATGTAAACGAGGGGGTTGGGGTCCCACTGATGTCATGAGAAACCGTAGTTGTTAATGTTACCCTGGACTCTGATGGTTTTACAGTTCCTTCTTGTGATACTGATATTGGTATCTCAGTGGTTGAAGCAGAAGAAGCTGTTGCTGTCTCATATTGTGTTGTTCCTGATACTGATTTCTCTTCTGAAGCGCTAGCTCCAGTTGATGTCGTACCAGAGGTTTGGTCATCTGTAATCTGTCTAGCAGTGCTAGGATGTGATGAATCTGTTTCCCTAATGTCACTTACTGGGGTCCCTGTGAGATTTTGTGTCTGTTTTATGTCCACAGTTATGCTTGAGATTTCCACTGTAGAAGCTGCAGTTGAAAGAGACTCGTTTGGTTTGACAGTGCTAATGACTGGAGAAATGGATTTAAGTGAGGAAGGAGTTGTTGTGTCATCCTGTTTCAACTCCTCATGCATAGTACTGGGGCTTGACATTATCTTTAACTCACCAGCGGAATAAACAGATGTTATATCTTGGCCTGCTGTTTCCATTTGTGATGTTACTTCACTCTCCTCTGTAGCTTCATCTCTATGTGTGCCTGATATTACTGTCCCTGCAGATGTTTCTGATGGTGAGCTAGTTGTAAACTGCACTGTTTGAACTCTCAAACCCTCTTCCTCTGGTGTAGACATTGCATCAGTTGCAGCTTTCTCTGCAAGGGAGACTGAAGACATTTGGCTGGCTGTATTTCCTCCCTGACTCGTGACTGTATCCTCTACATTTTCAGCCAGGGTAGATGCTACAGATGCTGATGACTCATTGTTGCGTACATCTATAGCTGGTGTTATCTCAGTCTTGGCTGTCTGTTTAGGAGTGGTTAAACTACTAGATACTAAAGGAGCTGTTGTGCTGAAAGGAAATTCTTTCGGGGTTTGGGTCTCTTTCACTCCTTCTACATCTTGAGTGGAGCTCTGTGAGACACTTGTTGTTGATGTTAGTGTTTTCTCATCTGCATCATCCGAAGAGGGTGTGTACACACTCTGTAATGTAGACTGAGTGCTGTCTTCAGCAGCTGGAGGGGCAGATGTGCCTTTTGTGTCCTCTGTGGTTTCTGCTTTATCTCTGACTGAGTAAAGATCAGTTGCAGAAGTGACAGGGGATTGGTCCTTATCCTTCTCTGTCGGAGTCACGTCTGAGTCACTTTTCACATACAGTGGAGTCCTCCTTGACTCTTCTGTCTCTTCTTGTGCAGCTGGGGTGACGACAGATGTGGTTTCCATGTCAGCCTTCATGGTCTGGGTTTCTTTAGTTGCTGTGGTGATGTGTGCTGCAGCTGGCGTTACTGTAGGAATAAAGTCAGCTGAGGTAGCTGTAACATAATACATCCTCTCTGTGTTGTATGTGACAGCTGGGCCAGCTTCAACTTTTAGGGCTGGAACAGAGGTTGTGTCATTCCGTGTTGGGCCTTTTGTAGTCAGTTCATCTACTCCTGGGAGTATCTGAGGAGGTGTTGATTCAACTATTGAGATTATATCAGTGTCATACTCATCTAGGAACTCTGTAGACGTCAGCATTGTTGTCTGCTCCTCTGTAGATTCATTGGAGCTGTCAACAGGGAGATCGATCTGACTATAATCAAACACTGTGGTTATTTCATCACTTGATCCCAGAGTTGTCACATTTGTCATAATCTGGGTACCTTTGGCCTCTTCTTCTATCTGGCTGTGTGGCTCCAGTGTGATTTCATGTTTACCATTTATAAAGCTGACCATTGGAGTGATGGTTACTGCTGCTTGAGAGGAAAATTCTGGGTCTCCACTCTGCAGGATGGGCTCACCGTCGGCTATGGAAGGGGTGGGATGGTCAGGCACAACTGGTATGGCAGGAGACTGAGTATCTTGTGGTAGTATAGATAGGTCAACTGCAAAGAAAATAAATGAAAAAGGGGCAGATTGTGTCAATTTGATTGCCAAACATCAGAAAGTAAAGTTCATGGTTTGAACATAAACTACAAGAGAAAACGTAGTAAGAGAGAAGTAGGTTTGATATTCTATCAAAGATCATTGTTACAGACATCACATAAAACATATGCTGTTTTAATTGAGTGGAAAAACACCAAAATACTTAATTCCAAAAAAAGAGATTTTGCAGCTTTGGTAAAGGCTCCTTTAAAGATTCATTTCATGGGGGAACTCCACCATTTTTAAAATTGAATTAAATTAGCTAGAAATGGGGATTACCAATACATGATGTTGGTAGCTATCATGAAAGCTTTGTCAAGTCTAAAAAAATAGCCCCAGTTATGTCATCAGGGTAATCTCGGATTAGACACATTTGAATGAATGAAATGCTGTGTTACAAATATTTTTTTTAAATGGACGATTATAAGGCGGAGAGAGTCTAACTAGTGCATCAATTGTGACTCAACACCAATACAACTGTTGTGATTTAAAATGACAAATATATGGTTAGCACAGCAACAAAACATCCACAGTATTTTGTAAGTATTCTCACAGAAACATTCTTAAAAACTTTCTGGCAATAAACAAACATTGTGAAACACCGCAAATAAATATTCCTCCCACATATTATTGTCTGAACTTTATCCAAACCACTTTTCAAAGATTTATATTCTAAATTGGTGTGAAAACAAAATATTATGAGGCTTTTTGAACATAGATGTTGTCAAGTCATTCAGCGACGTTAACAGCTTTGACCTGTTGATATACTAAAGCTACTACATTATCCACTCACAGGGCTTTTAAAACACAAGTCAGCATTCCTCAATTCATACATACATTTATACACTGGTGGCAGAGGCTGCAATACCAATGCCACCTGCTCATCAGGAGCTATAAACACTCACACATTATAACACAGCCATGTAAGCATTCATCATCTGCCATTATTTCACAACCTACTGTCATTTTATGCATGTAGGTTATAAAATATGAACCAAAACAACATCATCACAATTCACTGTTTAACATATAAGTGGACAATTACATCAAAACATGTATAGAATTGTTCATGCTACAACATCCACTAGAGGTCCACAGACTCACAGCTTGTCACACAGTAGCAGTGTTCAATTCACATTACAGCACACATGGTTACACTATCATCATCCACCTACACTGTCTTGCCTCTAATTTCCTTGAACTGGTTTATTTATTAGTTAGATATGATTCACCTCACCTACTAAAATATATGTTTCTTAAACTACTTCACAGAACACACGTTTAAAACTTATGAAAGCTACAAGAAAATGATTTAGCACTTCTTTTTAGGAAAATTAAGGATTGGTGTGAGGAAAAACATGATGTCAATATAATGTGTTTAGAGTAGCGTGTCATTTATGAAGACTGACCCAGACAAAAACCCTTAATTTGGGTCAATTAACTTAATTTCTTTCCTTCCCTCATCCCTACAAAGTTCACGTTTTTAACCCTAGAGAGTGAGCCACAGGGCTGGGTTTTTGACAAATTATTTGTTATGCATTGGCCAGGTGTGCAAAGAGAACAGAGCCACAGTGAATCCCCAAATTAACAGCTTGTTCCTGTTGAGGCTCAATTGTTTACCATTGTTTGCATAATGAACAAGCAAAGGAAAGGAAAAGATTATTCACACACAACATGAAATCATTTGGTGTATAAACTTTCTCCATTCCCTCTCTCACTATTTATCTCTTTCCCTCTCTGTTCCACTCTGCCCCTTGTCATCCCCAAATGGTGATTCAGATTATTGGTTGCACCAAGAACCACTGCACTAGCTCAGCTCTGCAAGAGGACACCTGTTTAACACCCAGAACAGGCCCTAGAACTCAGGCAATGGTCAAACCTGAGCAACCTACACACAAGTCATGCACAAACTACCTTTCTCTCTCTTTCTACACACATACGCACACACACAGGCTGTACCATCTTCCTAAAGCCACATGAACGTCCAAATCCAAGTAGCCGACATTAGCATTTGTCAAATACACTGTATAACTCATCTACCAATCAGCTTAAAGCGGTTAATTTTCTGGAAACAGAAGATGAGGCAGCTATCCTGGCTCTATACAACAAACAAACAACAATTCATTGGGCGGGTCCAGTTACCATGCAACAAGCCGAGACTCCTGGAAGGTCTCAAAATGGTTATTAAGTGTATCTCCCTTGACACCAAACGCTTCCTTCTAGGATAAATTTAGAAAACGTTTGCAAATTAATGTTAACAAATGCTTTATCAGGACAATGGACTGTTGGTGGTTCTGTGCATTGTTTTGTGACATTTGTGGTTGGCACGCCTCACAAGATCTACTTATAAACATTTGGTAAACAAAGAATTGAATTGTCTTCAGTCTATCAGAAACACATGCGCACTGTTCACATGACAATAACACTGGCAGATTCGGGCTAACACGAGCAACCACTGTCAGTATTAAGCTACACTTTGTTACCATGCAGCAAGACGACACACTTATCCCTGTGCTACAATATTTTCCGCAAGCTTTTTGCACACAAACTGAGAGGGCAAAATAAGTCCTTCAGTGCCGCAGCTGAGGCACATCACGTGATGGGGCAGTGAAAGTTTGTAGAATCACTCGCTTTGGTCAGGCAGCCTCACAGAGGGCAGACTTTGTCTTAGCGATGACATCACCTTGTGAGGTGGTGTCCAGTCACTGCTGAAGACAGGCATCTGTGCTTACTCAGGTAGACTGCCAACACAACTCAGTTTTGCCAGGCGAGCTGTCAGTAAGCTGATGCACACACACACTAGGATAGAAACACTGCAAATACATAGTGATTTGCAATACAAATACACACATGCTAGAACACACACAGACAGATTTTGAATCTCTTTCATATTGAGTATTGCACATGCACACAGACATAAACGTTAGGTAATGGGTAATCTTGGCCAACTAACTGAACCCACTGCACATACACAGAGCTGATGACCACACTGACAGCTTACAGTGTGTATAACCTGGAGAACAGATTGCTGCTCTCTCAGTCGTCTACCAGAAATCCAGACCAAGAACCAAAAACTACTTCATTACCAACGTTTTCTCTTTTGACCTTTCAAATATAACAGATCCCTCTTCTCCAACAAGTGCTACTCTTCAGGGAAAAGTAGTGAGTCAACATGGCATCGATTGCAGCCCAGATGGAGTGCAAACAAAAAGAGAACAAAAGCATTCAGCTTCTGACCAGAAAGTCATGGCTTTGAATGAGTATTTCCAATATCCCATTTTGCCATACCATAATTAACAACTCGAGAATATTTTAGTCATACCTGTCAAACAGCAAACGAGACAAAACACTTTCAGCTTTGAACTGGCTGGGTTAAATAACAAACATCCAAGTGCCAAACCCCAGAGTGCCTGAACATTGCCTATGCTGTGAATACATTTACAGTTACAGACAGTTCAATCCAACCTCTATACATTTCCCTGGCTGTCTCCAGAAAACAATCTCTCTACTTCAGCACCCTGGACAGCAGAGCCCCCTACAGAACAACTCCCAGCTTCTGTAGCATTACATTTATGTTGAAGAATACAAAACGACTGTCCCATGAACTTTGCTACAGTTTAGTACTAGATGGGCAGACTGCTGGACCAAAAATGGTAAAAATATGATGTCAAAATGTTAACAATAAAAAAACAGATAATTCATTGTTGTTTTTGTTTTCACTTGTGTACCATAATGGATTTGGACACAACTGCATTTTGTTGTGCAACCCTGTCTTGTATAATGACAATAAATGATCCTTGAGTCCTATATCACAACAACAAATCACCAGACAATCAAGACAGCTAAACACATTAGAGCAACTCATAAAAAAGTTCCATGTCCCTTCAGTGAAGTGGACACAGTATATGAGGATAGACCTGATTGCAGAGATGATTGAATACAGTAAATTACAGGCCAGTTTATGACAATGTTTAACTACCTCCTATTATTTACCATTTCATTACTGTTATGAATGACTGTTATTTTCCTATTTTCACAACCAAATCTGAACTTTAATTATTAGAACCATTTGAATTCAATACAATATTGCTAAATAAAACCCCAAAGATAAAACAAATTGTTGGTATGTCTTACCTGATGCATTCTGCATGACGGTGGTCACTTGGATTGACTGTGTACCTGGAGTGGTGGTCTTGTCAGCCATGGTTGAAGCCATTGGAGCGGATGTAAAGAACTCTGTGCTCATCTCTGTTGCTGTGTCATCCTCTGTCAGGGAGTCACCGCTGTGCTCTGGCACCAGAGGGATGGACTCATCAAAGACGTTTACACTTGTTGTCACATCTTCAGCTGAGGTTCCAACATCAATAGTGGCGGATGTTGCTGCTGTAGATGTGGTCACTTTCTTGTAGATGTCAGAAGGTGTGTCTACATCCTGGGCTTGAGGCGTGGTTTCTATGGCAGTGCTTGTAGTCCCTTGAGGTCCTCTGCTGCCAGGTCTGGTGTTACACATAAAGGTGGAGTAAGCAGGTAAGACTGTGGTCTGTTGGGGTGGACTAGTTGGTGGTTTGGCCTCCAACTTTGTCACAATATCACCACTGTTGTCTGGGAATGGTGTTGTTGAATGAAGCCTAGTGATTGAAGGTGATTCTGACGGGATGAACACTTCCTCGCTGGTCAGTTCTGTTGAGTCGGTCGGAGTGTAGGTGAGGTCCGAGGTGATCCCAGAATCTACAATAGTTTCCTCAGTGCTCCCCTTAGCAAACATGGGCTCTGTGCTGAGAGAGGCGTCTGGTATGGGCACATCAGGTTGGATTGTGCTGATCTCAAAGCCTATCTGATCGTCTGGATCTTCGGAGGATTTTGCTGATGACTCTGTGGTATCAGTGGTCTCTGTTGTATGTTCGGTTACTGAGAGAGTGCCACCTTCGTAGGGAAAATATTCCACATGACGTGTAACACTTTCTATGTTACCGTCTGTTGTGGCTGCTACATAGTCATGGTCTTCATGTCCCTCTTTGATTGTGGGTGCAGCTGTGGTGAATAGCTCTTCTTCCTGCTCTGCGGGTGTGGTGACAGGTGGAGACATGCTAGTGGAGAACATAGATGGAAGATGTGTGGGAACTGCAGTGTCGGGAGACTCTTCTGCCTCTGACACTGTTTCAGCTTTTGGGGTTAGTGTAGTAGTGCTACTCTCCAGCAAAGGGATGGTGGATGTGATGGTGCTGGTGAAGATTTCCACCACAGACATATCCACAAAGGATGTCTGATTGATCACCTTGGTCCTTCCTGAGAACACACATAAGCAGATCAAATAATATAGGAGAAATTATAAAAAATAAAGACAATTGTTGGCCTTGCTGATGTGCAAAAGGATGCAAAGATCACACCACAACAAATGGCGATCCTTTCACTTAAATAAAATGTTACACAAACATGTTGTGTAGAAAAGATTACAGAAAATATTTTTATAAAAACGTACATCTTTAAACCTTACTGTACGGAAGACAGTTTGTGAGACAAGTCTTAAATTGGATAGCAGTCAAAGAGCAACATGCCACAGTTGCAAATGTGACACTTATCATTTAAGCACCCAAAGTGTTGTACCCGATGACAAACTATCTCCCTGCAGATGAAGTTATTTTCAGAATGTATTATTTTCTGTGAAAACCTAAGTGCACTTTCAGTACCACTTTAAAGGTGCCATAGAAAGTATCTATCTGGTATTTTAAATTATTCTCTGATGTCTACAAAGAAGGTTTATAACTTTGGTTGATCCAAAAAAATGTCCAGATGTGGCTTTACAGGCCCATCTATAACCCTATGATTTGGTCCTAGAATGAATTAAGCTGAATTGCCTTATTTGGGGGCTCATTTAAATAATTATGACAAACTCTGCTTTGATTGGCTGGTTTACAAGGAGCAATCCATGGCTGTCTCAGAGCCCACAGAAGTAAGTGAAGTTTGCGAAACTGTGAGAGATGAACCATGGAGGCTATTGGCATCCAACCTTACATGTTTGAGCCTTTATCGGAGGAGGAAACCGATGGATTTGAAGAACAGCCAGTTGGTCGGAGATTGGAGAGCAATGTTACGGAGTGGTAAGTGTTAGCCTTTGTGTTTCCAGCAGCTGGTGTATGCAAATGTTGGGGCTGGACTACCGTGTGTGACGTAACACACAGGGATTGTTGTAATTCGCCCGTTTTACTGCTGTGATATGCATTTTCATGATTTGCACGTGAAGGAGAAACAATGGTGTTTGAGGTTCACGGTATGACAGTTCCATGTACCGAACTCTCCTTATTCAACTATGCCATGGTAAATACAGTTTTCCATTCTATGGCACCTTTAAACATTTCCAGATCTGCTTGAACAGTATTCACATGACTATAACAGAAGAGCATTTAGACCTTGGGTAATCTAGTGTTTTGGTTTTGATTGAAGTGCCCTGACTATTTGTTGTCATTCCTGTACCCTGTGTCTCTCCTACACAGTTTGCTTGCATGTTCTCCTGTCATTGAGCAGCAGCCTATGATTTCATTTCCCTCAGCTTTGGTCTTCAAATGCTTCTAATGAACTTGTCTACTTTTTAATAAGTTATTCCCTTTGCCTCCTTTATGTTTGCCTCTACCCCTGTGTCCTCCCGTGCTCTCTCATTTACTCACACCCACTAAAAGAAACTTAGAAAGCTTTCCTTGCTGGCCCATACAGACCAAATAAAGCCAGATGTGAACCATTACGTACCAGCACTCTTTTTTCATGAAACTATCTCTGATGTAAGGGGTGAGACATGTTTTTCCTTAAAAGAAAAAAAGGGCCTTCTCTCAGAGAGTGCATTATCTCACCAATGCTGTTACTGGGGCTTTTGTTTCACCAGTCCAATGCATAGACCAATCAGACATCAATTATCCCCCTTTTCCTCTGCAACAACCTCTGTTCACCCTGTCGTGTAGCCAAACTGAAGTAGGTTTACATACTATTTTTTTTGAGAGTGGGAAAGCAGGAAATGATGGAGAGGGTCCAACCAAACAAGGGTACTTGAAAAGCACTTAGACGGGGTGTAAATACAACAGGACTGAGAGAGTTGACATGGAATACACAGAGCAGGAGGTGAGGGTGGCCTGTTTGTGTGCCCTCTGAACTCCATGGGGACTTATCACCGCGAGAGCTAGCATAGCTCAGGGGCAGTAAATGGACAGGCAGGGGACAGCTTATCTGTCCAACCTCTCATTTGTAAAGATGGAAAGGCCAGGTCAGGGGTCGCCAAGGATGACTGGATTTAGATGTCCAGCAGTAGCTTTGTCCATTATCCAAACGTCTGCTCTGATAAGTACAAGTGAGAGTGACAGAGGGCAAACTCTGACAGCGGAAACAAGATGAGAAAGGCGTAAAGGGAGTTAGATAGTGAGACTAAAAAGGCTGACAGGTGAGGTATTATTTACTTTTGCTGCATTTCTAGATGGTGGCCATCATCTTTCATTTGGCTCTACCCTGGGGATACTGATTAGTTAAGAACACTCCTATTTGAGAAGGGATTACCGTTATTGTGCCAACCTCCAGTGAACCATGAAGTGTCACTATTAATAAAGACTCATAGCTATATTACACTGATTTCCTATAGTCAGGAGTCACCACAGTTAGAAAAGACAAGAGATTTCCATGCAATCAACATATGACCAAGAGTTTACAGAGTTTGATTATTGTTTAAGAACAAAGCAGTCTCAATTAGCCCAGCTGGAATTAATTATGTTTTTTTGTTTTTTTTACAACAAGGACTGTTCACAAACCCTTACTCACTGTTAGTCATTAATTCCTCATTGAAATACGAATTGCTATCTCCGTCGCTTTTAAAGTAAAGAGGTAAAGTTTGCCACTGAGATTTTACTCCCATCTTGACAAATGTTAATGCCTGGACTCTCCAATCTGTAATACAAGTGTGGCATGTGACACACAATGCCCATAAGACATAAATCATTCTTTTAGAACAATGGAGAAAATGAGACAGACGCAAATAGCACATGAAATCATAACTCCTTTCAGTCCAGGCCTGGTTTTAACAGTGAATGGTTTGTGACTTCAATCACTCTGTCACTGTCTATACGAAGGAATAATCTATACCGAGGTAGGTATCACTTTGTTCCATGACATATGGTAAGTACACTAAATACAAACAACAACACACGGTGAGTAATGTACCTGTAAAACAGTAAGCCCCAAGCTTCCTGGTTGGTTCGGGAAAGCCAGTCTGGTTTTTGTAGCGGTACATGGTCCTGACACCGAGCAGGCCTCCCCCACACTGCAGTCTGGGTACTGCCACAGGGTGTCGTACACTGCCGTCGGAGAGCCAGCCATAGTCACATCTGTCCAGACCTTGTCGCCATGCAGCGTGGAGCTGGCCAGGGGATGCCAGGACAGCATTCCTGCTCTTACACTCTGCACTGGCCTCCTCAAGAGTCATCTTACGGGTCACAGGAGCATAGAACACTTCACCTGAAACAAAGATTGCAGAAAGCAAAGATAAGTTAACAAAAAGCACTAACTCAAAGACATCCTGACAACAAGAGAGTCATTCCATATTTCATGTTTCAACACTCTGAACAAAAATCTAAGATTAAAGGCATTATTTTAAGTTTTCTCCAACTACAGGTGTTTTGATCATTTTGATATTTCAGTACAGACGTAGTCTAAAAAACAGCTGACAGTTACAGATTTGCAGGGCCCAGACACAAAGCATCTCCCCCAGATCATATTCAGGAAAACAATAGTTCATTCATTAAATAAATCTGAGGTGGGATAGCAATGCATGCAGACAATGTGTCTTGCCTGTCAATGAATGTGTCTGTAGTTTACGTCATAAGGTTTCCCAACGAAGCTATAAAGGTTACACTTTTAATGTTTCCTTCCCTCTGGTTCATGGAAAAGTCTTACCTTTGAAATCTGACTGCACTATGGCAACTATGAATATGTTTTTTTTTTTCCTGCAGGATAATCCAAACAGAAGTCTACTGAAATGGAAGATGTGAAATAAAACAATACAACATTACAAAAGAGGATGACTGGCTGACTGGATGTGTTCAGTTAGTCTTGGAAGTATGTCAGTTTCATACCATTAATTTACAATGGCATAATGGCATATATATGGCTCAAACACACTTTCTACAAAACTCATCCAACTCAGTGTTTTGATACATGTGGTTGACATTCCCTGTTTGACACCATTGTCTACATCTGTTCATCAAATGTAAAATACGAACCACAATACTGACTGATGGCTTCAAATTAGAAACAAATTGATTTGCAACTGTGTTGTAGCTGCGCTGCATTGTAAAGCTCCCCGATAACAATAGCAACTACAGAATGCTGACTGAAGTTAAAGTATCAAGAGGTAATTCTCATAAAACACTCTAAGTGAAAATGAGTCCAACAAGAGTTAGAGGCTGGATGATGAACAGACACTCAAAGATCTGGCTGAGATGTGAGGACTTCCCTTAAGCAGTGCCAAGTGCAATCAAAAACCCCAATATCACATTTTGGTTTCCAACTTTTTATGGTGAGGAATACATTGTGATTCCTGATGAAGAATTAAATCAATAGGTGCTTCTCTCTTACTCAGTTTCTTCAACATGACAAATTGTATGGTGTAACACAATGTATGAAAATCTAATTGTCCCCAATGCCATATTCACAGAAATGAATTAAGCGTGTTTCCACATCGGTTTTATAAGCAGTAAAAGTAATTTGCTTTGGCACTGTGATCATTTGGAGGTTTCCTCATCTCAGAGGGTGTGTCACTGCCTCTGAGCGACACCTCTTTGCTTAAGATTAGAAAAGCCACATTTATGGCAGACTTACCATCAAGTCTATCCACAAAACAGTATACATCGTAGGTGTCTGTGGCTTTCCTGGTCCCATACGACCTGACACCAGGTTTAGTCTTCAGGTTTCCAAAGCAGCCCTTCCTTGGCCTTGTGACTGGGTATCTGAACAGATAGAAAAACAAAGAAATG